>NW_027142449.1:2252113-2402324 GCF_026170545.1 Melanerpes formicivorus | reverse complement strand
AGCCAACACATGTTGCCAAAAAAAATGCAATATTCTCTGAGATCTCTTTTATTCTTCTATCTGTCTGGAGTCCAGGACGTAGCCCAGCCTTACACAGCATCCAATATTGATGTATCTGTATGCAGGGTATATATTTAGCTAACACCATCAGACACTCTTTCCCTCCGCTCCCACCCCTCCAAAAGGAACCCAGGCTTGCTCAGTGTACAAGATGGACGTGCTTAGCAAATGAGGCAGCTGTTCAATTCTCTTTTTTTCTGCTCATTGTTTGCAGTGCAGCCACATGTCTCATCGGGTGCATACCATCCAACCTTTGTAGTGAATCAGACAAGGCTCCACCATAACTCACTCAGCTTGGAGTATCCAGCTCCGCCTCGCTCCCCGTTCGACATACATATGTGATCACGTCATATCAGGGACTGGATTGCAAGAAAGCTTTGGCTTTGTCATTTCCAAACTTCATTTTCCAGCCTCAGATCTTCTTTCTGTGGAAGTTCTTCTTGGCAATGGCCAGGGATGCAAAGCTTTTCCACAACAGCACAATCCCTGGCAGAATCACATCGTGCTGTGCAACTGAACAGCACCGCTGTCCTGCAGAAACACGGAGTCCACCTGAGCACCAGCCAGCCCCTTTGCTTGTGTTACTGAAAGAACCAACATATCTCCAGGGCTGCTCCCATTTTCATTTTCTTCTGCACTGTGTCGTTTAGCACATGACAAACTGTGGCAGTTTTAGGCTGATGGAAAATTTTCCACAGGTTGAGCAGAAAGGGGTAGAGTGTAAATAAATTACCACGGGATGTAAATGGGAAAACAATGATAAGGTCTAAATAATCACATTGGTCTGGTACCTGACATAAAGGTAGTTGTATAAGTTAACTCTCTCTCTTTTTGGCTTCTTCTTTCTAGCAGATACTAGCTGGCTGCTTCTGCTGGCTTCTTGACCTTGGCTGTGTTTCTTCGTTGTGGCTAAGCATTAGCAAGCTACTCCCTGCTCTTCTCTCTCCTTTTCACTTGTATAGAGTGCAGGGAGGGAGTGGGGGGGGGGAAGCTTTTGGTAACCCCCTGGTTTTGTCTGGGGGGGGGTGGGGGGGTAGTGTTCCTGTGTTGCTTTATAAATTGTAAATATTGTATATTTTGTACATATTCATTGCATTTCATATTTCTAGATTGTAGTGTGCTTGTAAATAGAGCTTCATTTGCTTTCCAATTGAGCTGGCCTGGCACATTTCATTTTGGGGGTGGGAGTGGGGTGGTGGTGATTCTCTCAAATTAGTTTGGGGGTAATTTCAACCCACCACACAAATATACTTTCATTAATTCTCCTAATAAAGTTTGCAGCAGACCTGCCTGTGCAGTAGGAGATTGACTTTTCACCCTTTGGCAAGATAAGCCTATTATCACCTGTGCTTCCCTGTTTGGGGGAGTTGTGGGGAGGTGTATAAAGCACCACCATTTTTCACATTCCCTAATTGTTTTGAATACTGCTTTTTCACCCATTTTTACAAACAGGACGTGAGCAAGTGTAAACACCTTTCGAGTTCATTGAGTTAGGCTGGCTGACAACTCATAAACTGAATCTATCCTGTAGTCTCTAAATAGAGTAATCCAAATAGCTTCTGCTCTTTAACCAAACAGTGCGGGACTAGACTGGAAGAGCAGAGAAATTTCAGTTTAGAAGCAGACTGGAGGTAAGCAGAGAAATTCCAGTACTGGGTGTAGAGCTCCCTACCTTTGGCATCTTCAAAGCCAAACACATACAAGGAGGTGACAAGACAGCAGCAATTTACATATAGGCAGAACAAAAGGCTGAGAGCTTAACCTTGCAATGGGTTACACACACTTATCTTTACAGTTACAATCAAGCACAGCAATTTTGGTTGCACCTTTGCTTCAGGAGGCTTCTGAGCATGCAATATTTAGGCTACTGCATTAGCATGCACTGTGCTAAGCTGCTGCAGACAGCAAACTTCAGGAGTGAGCAAATGTGCTGCAGAGGGTCGTGGGATCAGCAACTACTGCAGGCAGTGCCTAGGCAGACTGGATAGGCTGTTGTTCCCTGTTTGGCTGAGGTTATGGTATAACATAATGTAATGAACATTTACACAAGTATGGGTACATTTGTAGGTCTCAGAGTCACAAGTTTGAATCATGTAGTTGATGGGGAGGCAGTGCTGGAGAAGAGTGGGCAGAAAAGGCTAAGTCCTTCACGAGTCAAGGCAGAGAAACACCTAAAGTACATCTACATGAGCTGATGGGACAAGAACAAGTTGAAGAGCTGTAAACTGCTGGCGTTAGTGCTTGTCACAGTACTCCATCTCACCCAAGAATGAGGTCATCACGAAGTGGAAGTGCATAGAAGCAGACACTATTTTTGCAAGCACTGCAGCTGTAGGTCCCTCCTTTAGAATAGAATAGAATAGAATAGAATAAACCAGGTTGGAAGAGACCTTCAAGATCATCGCGTCCAACCTATCACCCAACAAAACCCAATCAACTAACCCATGTAACCAAGCACCCTGTCAAGTCTCCTCCTGAACACCCCCAGTGACGGCGACTCCACCACCTCCCCAGGCAGCCCATTCCAATGGGCAATCACTCTCTCCGTGTAAAACTTCCTCCTGACCTCCAGCCTGAACTTCCCCTGGCGCAGCCTGAGACTGTGTCCTCTTGTTCTGGTGCTGGCTGCCTGGGAGAAGAGACCAACCTCTGCCTGTTTACAACCCCCCTTCAGGTAGTTGTAGAGAGCAATAAGGTCACCCCTGAATCTCCTCCTCTCCAGGCTAAGCAGCCCCAGCTCCCTCAGTCTCTCCTCATAGGGCTTGTGTTCCAAGCCCCTCACCAACTTCGTTGCCCTTCTCTGGACTCGTTCCAGCAAGTCAACCTCCTTCCTAAACTGAGGGGCCCAGAACTGGACACAGTACTCAAGGTGTGGCCTAACCAGTGCAGTGTACAGGGGCAGAACGACCTCCCTGCTCCTGCTGGCCACACTGTTCTTAATGCAGGCCAGGATGCCTTTAAGATGCAACCATCACTTTGTTTTTCCCCTGTTGCTGTCTCATTGCCATTCCCTGAGGTATCTTCTGTATTTTCACATTCCCACTGCTGCACTGACACCCATGTGCTGCCCCACCCCAGTGTCTGTACTGCATTAAGCAAACACAGTGCTAAGATCTGCAGGATCTGGATCCTTGACCATAGTCCCCATGTCATTAGGGTGCCCCTAATCATCTATCTTTACCATATGAAGCACAATGAGGCCCACTATTCTGACCAGGACCTCTAAGATCTCTTCTGATATAAATAGTAATGACTATAATTATTAACCATTACCATGATTATGTGATTGTAATTAATAATCATAATAATGAATCATTATAATTACTCAACTAAATTACAAGCCCTGCTTCCTCCAGCAAGCTTTGGAAGCACAAAGAACAAGCTGTTGTGTATATTTAATGAATCTCAAACACTTCTGTACTTAAAAGTCCAAGTGTCTCTCTTTTAAGGACTTCCACATTGAATTCCACTTGTAAATTTGCAGCTGCCTTGAATTGTGACCTGTGGAGTGCTGGTACCATATGCAAGATCCTCTGCTCAAAATCCAGCAGAATCATGAGCAAAGAAAGGGATTGGCAAGGGGAAAGAATGTGCACATGGATATTACTTGAAGGATGGCGAGCAAGGTATGCCTAATACTGCATTTTTCCGTCTCAGATTTACAACTGAAAGTCATTCAGTTCATTGAAGAGCATTTTCAGAAAGCCCAAATAAAACAGCAAAACGTAAAGGCTGCAGGCACTTGAAAGAGAGACAGTTCATCATGCCCCTGCATTTGGCTCTTGGAGTCTTCGAGCGTGACTGCTTTGGAGCTGTTAGCTCAGGACAAGGCAGGGGAGTGTTTAAAAATCATTAATCACATTTGTAAATTGCTCTTAAGGTGCAGGGATTTTTCTCCCTGGATGAGGAACATGCCCCAAGCCCAGGTGGCTAAAACATGCCAACTGTGAGGCTTAGCATTTTATTTGAAATCTCTGAAATCTGGTTAGCAACAGATGGCTGCTTCGTGACTCGTGGCACAGGGTGTGGAACATGTGCCCTTGGGGAACCTGCTGGAGTCACTGTATGTATTGCATAGTTACCTTGGGTTACTGGGCTGCTGTGAGTCACCAAACTCCTTCCCAGGCAGAAAGGAACTGATGTTGCAGAATGTAAAATCCACCCAGGAGACGTCATTGTTTAGGATTAACATTTCATTCTGGCATGCTCAGAAGGGGGAGCACACAGGCAGAGTGACAAAGCACAGGAATTCTGTTGGGTTTTATATGAAATCATAGAATTGTTAGGGTTGGAAGGGACCTCAAGGATCATCCAATTCCAACCCCCCTGCCATGGGTGGGGACACCTGAGCTTAAAAAACAGCCTGGCCCTAAAAGCCTCCAGGGATACAGCTTCTACTACCTCCCTGGGCAACCTGTGCCAGTGTCTCGTCACCCTCATGGGGAAGAATTTCTTCCTAACATCCAATCTGAATCTACCCATTTCTAGTTTTGTTCCATTCCCCCCAGTCCTATCACTCCCTGACACCCTAAAAAGTCCCTCCCCAGCTTTCTTGTAGCCCCCTTCAGATACTGGAAGGCCACAATAAGGTCTTCTCAGAGCCTTCTGCTCTCCAGACTGAACAGCCCCAACTCCCTCAGTCTGTCCTCATAACAGAGGAGTTCCAGCCCTCTGATCATCCTTGTGGCCCTTCTCTGGACACCTTCCAGCACCTCCAGATCCTTCTTGTAATAGGAGCTCCAGAATTGGATGCAGTGCTCTAGGTGGGGTCTCACCAGAGTGTTTGCTAAGGGTTAGTTGGTACAATTAAATTCACTGCTGGTGACTCTAAAATCTGATTATCTATTGGTATGGCTGGGCATGTGTATTTGAGATGGTGTATTGCTGAGTTATTGTAGCAATTACCATAACCAGAAGAATGCAGTTAGCAAAAGCTGTTATTTCCACATTACTGAACACAATGGTTTTATAGGAAAGCTTTTGCGCTGCCTCCTAAGTTGCTGATCTCTTTATACCCTTGGTATATTTTGGAAGGAAAAGAGTAGGAAAAGAGCCTGTCCCTGTTTCTGTTTCTGCATGAGTAACGACCCTGCACACAGCTCTCCAAATTTAGTTAACAGAAGTGAGAACAGGTTGCCCAGGGAGGTGATAGAAGCCTCATCCCTGGAGGGTTTTAAGGCCAGGCTGGATGTGTCTCTGAGCAACCTGCTGTAGTGGGAGGTTTCCCTGCCCATGGCAGGGGGGTTGGAACTAGATGACCCTTGAGGTCCCTTCCAACCCTGACAATTCTATGATTCTATAGCATGCATGCTGCAGCTCCTCTATAATCAAAATAAAGCAAGAAAACAAAGCCGCTAGGTGATGACATGAAAGAGCGATGATCATTTGGAGCCCTCAGAATCAACACAGCCTACTTTAGGTGTGCACTGTGTTAAGTTCAGTGTGTGGGAGTAGAATTAGGCAAGCAGAAAGATGAAGGATTGGGTTTGTTTGTATCTTTGTTATGTAAATACTGGCAGGTTAGACTTCCCAGAGAGTGTATGTGCAGTATATCACTGTGATATAAGCAGTTTGATGCTGACTGTAACCTCCTTCCAGCAACAACCTGCCCAGTGGAAAGGGGACACTGGTTGGGCAGAGTGTGTATGCATCCTCAGCCTCTTTGTGCAGAGGTACCAGCCATTACCTAAAGTGAGGCAGAGCCATTCCTGCCACTGTTTATGCCTCTTTTCAGAGGAGATTAAAACTCTGAGGTTTAGAAAAGGACACTTCAAAGGTAAGAAATTAATGTGGCTCGATTGTTGCAACCGTTTTCAGGACAGAATTTGAAGCAGAAGTTAGCTGTTGCTCCCCATATTGCTATCTGAAATGACTGGTAGGCACTAGATATTGTATGCAAGGAACAAAAAGATAAAGGCATAAATCCTGAAGGGTCTTTGTGTCTAATTCCATCAGCTGCTGGATAGAGTCAGGCACCAAAACAACTGCCTGGGTCTGGGCTCAGGAGTCTCCACTGAGAATGCAGTATTCCTTCAGGGAGAGGTCCTGAGAAAATCCAAAGGAATAGCTGATAGCAGGACTGACACCCTGTGTCTTCAGGCAGGATGGGTTTTTACACCACATGCTCTGAGGTGGTGGGAGCACAGAAGAGATGGGGCCTAGGGCAGTCAGGGCTTCTTCAAGCAAATACGTAGATGTATAGCTCATTTAATTACCAGACTGTTTAGGAGTGTTTCTAATCTCTCTTCAACCACTCACACTGACATCTCTGATGTGAGATACCATTTAGGCTGAAAAGAGAATCCATTTAAAGCCTAAATAGTCCAATTACTTTTTTTGAGACGCCTGGAAGCAGCTCAGAGTTCAAGCACATGATGCTCTTAAAACCCTACTAAATTAAAGGCATTGGGTGGGGGGGAGCAAAAGAATGTTGAAGTACATTATGTTTTGAAGGATGTGGTTTTCAAACTGACATGAGGGATTTTTTTAACTAGAAGTGTAACCTAATACGGGTCAAGGTTTGCAAACCGAGGTGTGTGTTGTGCCAGATACACACAAGCAAAAAAAAACCCCACCAAAACCCAAACAAAACAAAACCTGGGGTAGCTCAGCTGCTGTCCTGACTGTGAGAGCCTCCTGTGCACATCTGGCAGTTCCTTGCAGGAACCAGGAGCTCCCGGACGCCGCTCCCAGCCACCCTTCAGAACCCAGGCTTGTTGAGCACTGTGTGGGCTTCTACTCAACCCGGAGTGTCTTTGCCGGCGATTGCAGCTTGAATAGGTTGGGGAGAGCAGGGGGGGTGGAAAAGACTTTGGAGCTGATTCTTCCAAACCACTTGAGGCTGCCAGTTAGGTTTTGTGATTCACAAATTTGCTCTCTTGTTATAAATAAACATTCCTTGTCGTGCTGGTGTCACAGGGACTGGGTTGGAGAGCCTTGCTGATTTGTATTTTTTCTTTATTCTTGGCATATCAGTACAGCTGAAAGACACACACTCTTGCCTCCTTATACTTTTTGCCAAGCCACAACCACAAACCATCCTCACAGCCCCAAAGCGCTTTTGGCAGTTGTGACACAGAACGTATGGCTCACGTGGTAAAATGTGCTGGCCCCATCCAGCCATCACTTATGCAGCGAACTCGATGCCAGATCGCAGCTGCTGTGTTGAGGCTGCTCTGTATCACACTAATCAGCCTTGTCTCATCCTTTCTCTTCCCTTCCCTGTCTCCACCTGCTGTTTTCTTTTCCTTTTTGGTTTTTTTTTTTTTCCTTGTCTTTTTCACATCTTAATGTAAGATTGGAAGTGCTCTGGGGCAGGGACCATCCTTTTGTTCTGTGTTTCTGTCTCTTGCTGTGGAGCCTGAGTGCCTGGCACAACAGCAGTGCCAAATAATACAGCTGGCACCTGACAATCTCTGGCAGGTTGCATGGCAAGTGACCTGAAAACTGACTGCTGTGGGTAAAAAACACAGCTCCAGGGAACCTTTTAATGAACTTTTTGAAGGTGATGTAGCTCTGCTTTACCTAACTGGAAGTATCTGAATAGCAGAGGCCTGAGTGGTTATTTATTCTGTATTGGAGTCTGTTGGGTGGTTTTGTTTGGTAGTTGCTAATGTTTCTGATCTAAATTGCTGAACACGTTTATAGCTCAGGAAAGTTGCCTGACAGGCAGCTTGAAGAAAATAGTTTGCTCAGGTACAGGGATGGTTCTGCATCTTCTCCAAAACGTGTCTGACAGCAAAAAAATGTGCTTGGAGAAGAAGGTGGAGTCCATCAGTGGTTAAAGTTCAGTCTCCAGTCTGATACAGCTGAAGAGGAAGGCTAGGTCTTAGTACCTTAAAGATTATAATAAGAATAGAATAGAGTAGAGTAGAGTAGAGTAGAGTAGAGTAGAGTAGAGTAGAGTAGAGTAGAATAGAATAGAATAGAATAGAATAGAATAGAATAGAATAGAATAGAATAGAATAGAATAGACCAAACCAGGTTGGAAGAGACCTTCAAGACCATCGCATCCAACCCATCAACCAATCCAACCCACCCAAACAGCTAACCCATGGCACCAAGCACCCCAGCAAGTCTCCTCCTGAACACCTCCAATGATGGCAACTCCACCACCTCCCCAGGCAGCCCATTCCAATGGGCAATCACTCTCTCTGTATAGAACTTCTTCCTAATATCCAACCTGAACCTCTCCTGGCACAGCCTGAGACTATGTCCTCTTCAAGCACTTTACCCACTCATTTCAGTGAGCCTCCCTGGCTACCGGCAGGTTTTGATTAAGGTCAAGGTGTGTCTGGAGGTGTCGTTCCTCAGCCTTTTGTATGAGACAATCCAACCTATAGACAACAGATGAGGAAACATTGTCTATTGGTGGGGGGGGGAAACATCAACAACACAACAGGAAAACTTGGAAGATAAATAAATCTGATGTGATTGATCCTTCTGAGGCCAAAGTTTTCTTCTTTTCCTTTGACCACAAACATGGGTTATGTAGTGTTATTTCTCAGAAAGGGAATCTGGTGTTAAGCTCCCTCCTCCAAGCTCACATGGCCATTTTTGTGATGACTTGCTAACGATTTAATTGTCCTGAGCATGAAAGGAGGCTTTCTATAGGAAGTATTAATGAAGCATTGTTCACAGTGACGCAGTAGCTTGGAGAGTAAGTGTTGCAATGTAATTCCTAAATTGCCTATGCAAGGCACCTTCCCTGTGACTGCCTGTCCCGTCTCAACGACTTGTTCTGTGGTTTGCTTTTTAACAGTCTTGATGGTTCTGTCTCTATACCAAATAATGTAGAGTACTGCATGATGATGCACTTAAGACTGTAGGGAAGAAAAAGGAAAAAAAGAGAAAAAAAAAAGACCCAAAAAGGGGGGAAAAAAAAAAGAAAAGGGCAACACAAGTAAGAGAAGTTTGAGAGTTATATGTCATCACTAGATCATCATGCAATAACATTCAATCTTGCACTCTGGGTGCAAGAAAATCAAAAGAATTTTTACCACTGACTTTAGCCAGAGCAGAAACCAGTTTATAAATCAGCATGCTGGAGTTAGGAGGCTGCTTTTGTCCTCAGCCTCACCATTTCTCACCTGTTACATAATCCTCTTGCTTTGTTCAAGACACAGACATTTACTTCGCCCTCTTACTCAGACCCCCTGTGCCAACGATTGTCACCTGTGCAGGAGCCTGGCATAACTGAGCCCAACTCCTTGATAGGTTCTGCTAAGTGTGTGAAAATGCTAAGTGCAGGGCAAATGAGTAATCCATAACCAAACACTGCTCCAGGAAGGTTTTTAGACGACAGATTATGAGAGGTGTATGTGACTCCAGTGAACCACTGGAGTGCAGTGATGGGATTCATGACAGCTGGGGTTCCTCTGGGGTGCTGGATGCAGTGATAAAGCAGCATGGATATGCAGATACCTGTAAATCCCTTCTTCCTGTCTCCCTGTCTGGTTTGGGGTGTCCAAAATAAGCAAGAATCAGTTCTGGACAAATCAAGCACTGTATTTTCCAAGACTCTTCTGGCTGCACCCCCTGCAGGGACTCTCTGCATCTTCTGCTTCAAACAAGGTCAGCCACAAGTGGGCACTGTCCCACTGCAGACCAGGGATCAGCACAGACAGGAGCAGGCCGGGGACCTCAGGGATTTGCTCCCAGCCTTGGGAGCAGAGCTCTCTCCACGAGAAGGAAACCAAGGCTCTGGAGGCCATTTGAGGGTGGTCAGCTCTGCTCATGCTTTGCAAAATACATATTTATATTAAATGATCTGACCGTGGTAGCAGAGACAATGAGAAAGTCTTCAAACATAAATGATGCTCATTTCTTTTCCTGAGTCAATTTGAAAAGCAGTTGTTTCGGGATGTGCCTCTCTCAAGCACACACCCTGTGTGCTACACTGGACGGCTTCTGCTTTCATCCTGACTTCCTTCCAAGTGCTCGTTCCTCTGTGCTTCCAAGTGTGCCACTTGAAGCTAAATGCTTCGGCTGGCTCCCGTCCATATAGGCTACACTGTTTACCGTTCGTAGGAAGCCTTCCGTTTACCAAAACTGCAATATTTCAGCCATTTCCAACATTTCTAGCAATTAAAGCTGCCACATAGTTTAGTCAAAGAGATGATTGTGCTGTTTGCTGCTGTCTCCCATTAGGAATTTAGTTGCCTAAAACTTTCCATGCTGTCCAGCAGAGCGGAATGGGCTGCTGACGGCTATGCGCTGTTTTTTTCTCAGCTGCACTGGGGTTTGGTAGAATATTTTCACACTGAATTGCAAATGATCCCATGCAGCTATTCTTTTCTTCTTGGCAAATATTTTCCATCTCTGGTCTCCAAACAGTTAAATGAAAGACAGCCAGTAAAATGAAGATCTCTTTAATCCTGGGATAGGCAGTTGCAAACAGAATAGAGGACACCAACCTCTCTTTTTATTTCCCATTTAGGACCTGGAGGTGAAAAGCCAGTAATTCCTCTGCGAGATGCATCTAGCTAAACAGAGGCTGAACTGTTTGTGTTCCCTCCAGTCCACTCTGCCAGTTTGTGGAGAGCAGAAATATTTACACACCAAAATAAATCTCTCACTCCCTCCAAACCCACAAACTTGACTTCTAAACCAGACGACTCCAATGTGAAGTGTCTGCAACACTGGTTTTAAAGCATGGTTACCTGTCCATTTGCCTCTCTGTAAAGCAGACTGTGACCTGCAACCCATGGGCCCTAGCCCCCAGGGCTGCAAGGCACCCCAGCCCCACTTCGTGGCTCTGGAGGCCTGCTTGGGGGAGCGATGACCCGGTGCTGGGGGATGCCGAGGCCAGAGGGAGGGCAGGATGCAGGAGAACCGGCGGGATGCAAGGTCAGGAGGCGGGAAGGGCTGGAGGGGCAGCGGGACAGAAGGGAGAAGGTGCAGACTTGCAAAAAGGCCTCTTCGGACGGGAGGCTATTTGGGGGGGGCGGGGAGGGAGGACGTGAAGGCGCTGACTGAAGGTATTTACAAACGGTCTCGACCCGAAAAGAAAGTGGCAGCGGTGTTTCTATATAAGGAGCAGAGCCGAGATGCTTGGGGGTGGAGGAGGACTGAGTTGCGGAGAGGCAGGATCAGCTCCTCGCACTGGGGGCCTCAGAGGCGATCCGAAGGGTAACCCCCCTCCCTGCGTGCAGTAAATCACGGCTGAGGCATGCACCCCACAGCCCTGCAGCCCCGGCGCCCACCAAGCCCCGCAAGATTCCTGTCACAGGGCGACGTGAGGTGCGGTTGGCCTCAGGAACCTGGTGGGGCACCTCGTAAATCACCGTGGGGGTCGTGGATACGTTTAACGCCGAAGGTTTTATTCATTAGTAGTAGTTCTTTAGTTTCTTCGCTCTATGGCTTTGCCCGACAGCGCCAGAAAGAGCCTCTCCCGCTCCCTCCCGTACTATGCAGGGAAGTTTTGTTCCAGCGACCCCCTCCCGTGCAGCCCCACGGGTTTGGAGCCGGGGTCACCTCCGCTAAGTCCCGCTCCGCGCCCGCGGGGCTTGTGGAGGAAGACCCGGGCCAGGCGCTGCCCGGCAGCCTCGGTAAGGGGCACGGAGGACAATGAGGAACCTTCCAAGAGCCTTCTGCTGAAGGAAGATAGCCGGGCGCTCCTGCAGTGGGCCTTTTTCCATCAGTCGTGTGAAGAATTCTTAGCTGACGGCTTCAAAATTCAATCGAATAACTGCAAGGACCTAAGTATAAATTCTATTTTTTCAAAAGAACAATAAGTAATTAAAAACTAATATTTAACAACTTAAACGCCTATCCTCTAGGAAATAACAGCCTTTCTTTGCAAAATCTCCGAGATTGACTTTGCTTCCTCCTGTAATATGAGGCCAGATTTAATTCTCCAAAGATCAGTGGGATCAAATATTTCGGCGCTCAATTTACAGCTCCGGGGTATGTGGGACCCTTTCCCAGCTATCTGGGTAGGCTAGGAAATAACTCCGTGGAGGAGGAGGGGAGAGAAGGAAGGAGAATTAGTTCCCAAACACCGCAGTAACACCTGTAGTATTTCCGTAAGCCAGCGTCATTGCGGCAGACGCCGGGAGCGAACCGCGTTGCAGCATGAAAGGGGCACAAGTCTTACAAAAAAACAGATAAGCAGATAAGATTTGTTCGTTTGTAAGGAGCCACCCTAATTTTAGAAGGTCACCTCGTGGAGCAATTCAGTCCTGTCCCTACACAGGAGAGAAAACAGGGGAGGTACCATCGGCCATCTCAAAAAAACGTTCTCGCCTGCTGATGTGCGGACTCCTTCGCTGGGCTGGAAGAAGGGAACTTAAAATCAGTCTGTTACCTTCACTGATAAACTCGGGGGGGAAAAAAAAGAAAAAAAGCAAAACACCACATTTCAGGGACTGCGAGTGTCCCTGCTGCCCCCGGGGAGCCACGTACTGCGCCCCACTCCGCTGCCCCCTCGGCTCCTATTTTCAATGTCACACCGTGGACCCGGCTGCGACCTTCCCCAAACCCTCCACAAGCTGCTTCTCTTCTTTCCTCGCTCCCTTCTCGTGAAATAACAGCGAAAGAGGAGAGAAGCTCTCCCGTGCTAATCTCTCGGGGAGGAAGGAAGCGGGGACTGGGTGGCCCTTCTTCTCACTGCCGGCGCCCCCCTACCCTCGGCTGCATGAGGCGCGCTGCTTCGCCACCCCCCTGCCTGCGCCGCTATCTCCGCTGCCCTCTTTTTGCTCTACCTGTGCGGGGAGCTGCGGACAGCGCTGCCCCGGACTTGGCTGCCCTGCGCAGAGGCGCGGAGAAGCTGCAGAGCAGATTTCCAGCAGCCAAGCTCTGCTGCAGCACTGCGTGCGGAGCAGACCTCTCGCCGCCTCACGCACTCCTTCCTGCAAGGAGATGCAGGCTCCTGCTCTGCTTGCACGACGCCTTTGCCTTTGGCTGTAGAGAACTTGGGAGCTCTCTCCGCCGGAGACCCTGGTGGGCCCTAGCCTGAGCCCTCGGCGGGGTGCGTAGTGCGATACAGCAAGTCTACTCCGATCGGAGCTTCTGCTTCTTTCTCCGACTTGCCATCCAAAACCCGCTTTCTTTACAATATCTTCTTTTATTTTTCCTCTTTTTTTTTTTTTTTTTTTTTTTTTAATTACCCCTGTAACTGTCTGTGGAAAGTGAAAAAATAATTGGAGGTAGGCGATTTCTGGAGAGAATCGCCGTGTGTGTATTCGCTTTCCCATATGGATAACATTATCCCTCGAGTTCAGACTTTCGTTGGATTGCAGCATCAAACAGCCCGGACCTAGCAGGAATCGAGAGAGGGGTCACTTTCGATTCCTGGCTGCTACTCCTGCCTCCTAAAAGGCCAGAGAGGGCTCGCCGGAGCCTCTGCGGACTTCTGTCTGCCTCCGGCAACGGAGCTGGCAGCCCCGGACCGGTGGCCCGGCTGAGAGCACCCCTCGGGGGCAGAGCCCTGCCTAGTGCCTCCGTTCTGCTCGCTGCTCATCCCTGCTCTCTGGCATCTGCCCTGCCACCTGTGTCTAGGTGCTTACGGAGGGGTCTGGTGACGCCTGGCAAGCCCGGTGCTCGTCCCCAGAGCAGAGTGCGCGAAGGGAGGCGGGCGCCGCGGTTCTGCGGTGACTTCCCGCAGCGGCCTGACCTTCCCCGCTGCTCCTGTGGCGAAAAGAGAAGGAACGGCCGTGAGAGAGCTGCGTCCTCAAGAGAGGAATGGCCAGCGAAGTGACTCGGGGAAAGGAGGGCACCTCTGCCTCAGGTACCTCCTCGTTTGTGCACTTCTCCGAGGTGAAGTTTGCTAAGCCTCCCAAAAAAGTATTTTCCTTATCTATTTTTTCCCCTTCCAGGCAAGAATAAAATATAAATTGTAAAGCGCCTTTAATTCGTAACTACTTCTGAGGATGAATGCAGCTGTGGGATGGGAGCATCCTACGCAACGTAACAGAGTGGTAACCCGACGGAATCACAAGCACAGTTAAGCAAGAGTCCCCACGTATATGTTTGACACACACTGTGCATCTAGAAAAAGCCAGCCCGGGACTGAAACATCACGAACTCTGCTCATTTTGCTTTAGGAGCTCTGTTTTATTACACTCTTTCGCAGCGCATATCCCCGCGAGCTGGAATATTTGGGAACACACATCATCTAGGGAAGGAATTCAGTGAGGTTATGCGTGTCAAAGTGGGATACTTGTGTTTCTATTCCAAGATGCCACTGCAAGTAATTACGTAGTTCAAGTCCTCGAAAAAATGCATGCTTTAAAATGAAATACGTATTAATTAGTATCCTAAATGACACTTTAATGTGCTAGTATTGAACCGCTTTATTTTAGACGCTTGGATAATTATTTGAAAGTTGTTTCGGCTCTTTCACTGCAAACTCCTTCGGTCTCATGTGAGTCACCAGCAGACAGATGTCTCGGGTGGATGGAAGGACTGATAGGGGGATGCAGAGCGAATCGTCCCCCTGCCCCAAACCCTCTGCTCTTTGCAAAGTCAAATTTTCCTAAAAGCTGAACGAGAGTGAACACTGAGAAAGAACAAACAAACAACAAAACCAAACCCCAACATACAAAACAACAAAAACCCCAAACTATCCGACCATTGAGCAGACAGAGGAAAGGGAGCTGACTCCTATAAGAGTTAACTTTCTCCAGGCTGGACCCAGCTGCTAGGTGAGGCGGCCCCAGCCGTCCCGTGGTGTTTGTGGTTTCCCGGGACCCCCCTCTGGCAGGGCTGCGGGAGGCTATCCCGGAAATACCGCACATGGTACCGGCTGTGGCATAAAAAGTCCTCAAATTATCGAAAATAGAGGCCACCCTCCCTGCTGCCCAGCAAATGCTTTGTGAAATGAAACGCCACCGTACTTTGGCGGGACGGCAGGATCGGGCCAGCATGGAGCGCGTTAAAAAAGAATAAAGAGCAAAATTTAATGTCTGCCATTAGAATCTAAAAGCACTACGGAAGTAACGGAAAGTGCCGAACAGAAGTTGTGTTTCTACTCTTTTTTTCCGTTGAAACAAAGCTTTTAGAGGAATGGTTTAGTTCTTTTTCCTTTTTTGTTTCTTTTTTTTCCCCTCCCTCGCATTTACAGTGATGCGCTTCGTCCAGAGAAAAGTTTAGAAAAGTTTCTAACTCCATCCCCCTGCCCGGGCGGGATCCTTCCCGCCGGGATGTCCCTCTGCCAGACCTCGGGCCGCTTCGGCCGGAGAATCCAGTGTGGGACCTGCCGGGGGCTCCAGTATGGGACCTGCCGGGAGTTCCAGTACAGGACTTGCTGGCACCTGAGCAGAGCGGCAGCTCCGTGCCGGTTGCATATCACAAGACCAGACCTTCTCCTCTGCTCAGGAGCGGCACTGATGGGGAACACAAATTGAGGGGGGGGGGGGGGGGGGGGGGGAGATCAGAGCCTGTGAGATAAGTTACACTGCGCATCCATGGCACCCCGAGGCCCCACCCGTACCCCTTCCCGCCCCAGTCGGGATAGTTAACGTTCTGCCCAAGTGAAGAGCAGGGGTTTATTGCGTGGACGGTGAGTTCTGGTTTGGGATGCATGATCTTCCACCAGGAAAAACAAGCAAGAGCTTCCCCATTTTGCTCTTCCTACGCAGTCGCAGCCCCGGCGATGGAGGTTCGGGTACCTTTTTCCTCACGTACGAGGCAACGAGCTGTTTCCCGTGGGATGCCCGGACACCTGCAGTGCCTGTCCGGCCTGAAATTCTGACGCTGTTTTAGGTTTTGGGTATTTTTTAGATTATTTTTTGTTTTCTTCTGAACCTTGCGAATTTTCATCCAGGGAGAGACCCCGTGGCAGATACGGGCTCTCACAGAGGAGATATGTATGCCCAGAATCCCTCAGCCTCAGGAGCAACCTGGATAACTGGCACAGGGCAAAGCCTGTTTGTGTGCGAGTTGCCAGTTGCTGACAAAAGGCAAGAACTCTCCGGCGTGCGGTACCACTGACACCCCGAGCGTTTCCGAGGCCACAGAAAGCCTACACTGGGCAGTTCCTTTCGGGACCGAGCGGGCAGAAAAGGCAGGCTCCTTTAAAAAAAAAGAAAAAAATAGCCTCTCTACGATATCACGAAAGGCACGGCTGCGTGAAGTTGCCAGACAGGGCTTGTAGCAAGCCACGATTTTGAGCGAGGTGTGAAAATAAGCGCAGGGGCTGGGTCCCTCATTGGAGAGATCTTAGGGCAGCTTCCCCCCAGCTACAGATTTTCGATGTGCAGCTGGTCTGTCGGGAATATTTTAAAAAGCATTTGCTGGGGAGTTTGTTGGGGTTTTTTTTTGTTTTGTTTTTTTTTTTTTTAAAGGCGTTTAAACCCCACGGCTTAAAATAAGCTCTATGTCAAAAGATGTCGCACCGTGGAGGACATGAAGTGTGTGGATGTGGGTGCGCACCCATGCGTGGTGTGTGAGTGCACAGGCTGCGCCCTTCCATAAAACGCGAGAGCCCTTATGCCCCTTAGATCTATAAATTAAGCAGCTATAAGGACCCCCTATGGCTTTCGCCCTCGCAGTTCCCCTCCCCGGCTCAATGGCCGGGCCGTGCACGGAACCGCAGCCGGTGGAGGGAGTACAGGGCGGGCGGAGGGATATCCTGTGGCCGGCAGGGGGCGCTGCCGCCCCGCGGATGCGCGCCCGGGCTCGCGCCCGCGGCTGCCGCCGTCGCGCCCCGCACAGCGCTAGGACGGGCGGGGACCGGGCACAGGCAGGGCACAGGCAGGGCACAGGCAGGGCATGGGCTGGCTGGGCGTCGCGCAGGGACTGGGTATGGGCTACGAATGGGCCGAGCAGAGAGCGGGCACTGATGGGGTATCGATCGGCAAGAGCCGTGTGCGGGGATGAGCGTCGAGGCCGAACGGACCCGTTGGACCCGTTCCAGAGAGATGTGCTCTCGTTACTGTGCTGCTTACTGCACCCGCACGCAGCTCCGCGGTGTTTTCTCCCTCTTCCTCCCCACATGTTGACATTTAAAACGAGCCGGAGTCTGCCACGGATTGGCGCAGACCATGGTTTCGTGCTGAAACTCGGGGATATGCTCTTTTCCTTAGTGTCCCGAGTTACTAATATAATTTCGCAACGGCATGTTCGACCTTCCCGAGACGAAAATAGATGTGCGAACCAAAGCCGCTGCTGGCGGCTGGCGAGAGCCGGGACGCGCTCGTCCAGCCCCTCTCTGAAGACCAGGGGTGCGCGGCCAGGTTAGGAGAGCAGGGTGGGGAGGCTTCGGAAGCGAGGGGGAGAATGCTCTGAATCATTTCTGAATTAACGTCGAGCAGGAAAAAAAAAATAAAAATAAAACGAAGGTCCCGGAGTGCAGCTCACCGGGGCCGGAGAGAAGAGCGAGGCCGTTTCCCTGTACCCTACGGTCGCCTTACCCACGCCCACTGGTGCCACCAAAAGCCCAATTCACCTGCGGGCGTGGGGCGTTGCAGGCCCGAAACAGGGCAATGAGGATTTCAAGCCTGGCTTCCTTGGCCCTTGGGAAGCATCCTGTGCGTCCGCCTCACTTGGGAGTCATGGCTGGGTAGAAAGCGAGGCCCAGCTAACGGGGAAGCTGCGGGTGCTAGAGGGAATACAGGGCTAGCAGTGACACCCCTCGGACAAAATCCACCTGCTCAGCGGAGGCTCCCAGGGTGCCCGGCGGGGAAGGGCCTTGGACTCTCCGGAGCCCCGCAGCCCTTCCCGGCTCCCTGACTCCCGGCTCTGCTCCGCGCTGCGCAGCGCTTCGCGGCCCCAGCTCCTGTCTCCACTGCCACGAATTACGATTTTGTGAAGGGCTCACAACACTCTTAGACTCACTGTATGGAATTTAGGACTTCAGAAACGAATTAAATAAGGCATTTCACCGGTTCCTTTAACTCATGCAGCCCCCCTTCCAGACACGACCTGCCTGGGCCGCATCTCTTCCCCGCTGTGAGCACGAATCCCTGGGATCGTATCCCTAGAAAAGAAAGTTAAGGGGAGGCTGAAAGGGGTTTTCACCGCCATCCCCCCCACTCGCGAAAGTTCAGCTTGGATCAGCCCGTAAACAACTGTCTTACCCAGAGGTTTCCCGCATCTGAGGCCTTCCTCGCATTTTCTTCTTGGCTCGGCCTTTAAAAGATGAGTATTAGTTTGGAAATCCGAAGCTAGTGCTTCTGAGGCCAGCCATGTAATTCGACTGCGAATGTAGCGCACCCCTCCCTCCGAAAGAGGCTGCCTCTCAGTGTGCTTGGAGCAGATCGGGGATTGCTGGGAATGGAGCCCCTGCCAGATTTTCTCCTGATAGACGCCAAGAAGACAGCGAGAGCAGTCTGTCAAGACGGTGGGTAGGAAAAGTTCAAGAGAGGAGCTTCGGGAGGTGCTCCCGGGGCAGGCCAGGTTGGAGAGCAGCAGTCCCAGCCAGGGTAGCAGCAAGGCAGCCCCAGACACTGGGTCCGCACGGGCCCACGAGAAACGACCAAGACGACGAGTTCGAGAGCGATACGGAAATTCAGTGGGAAGCGAAAAATCGCATCCCGAGTGCCCTTGGTTTTGTTCTGACTGTCCCGGTCCTGGTTTCTCTGTGACAAAACCCAGAGAGTGCTGGTGTTTCCCAAGGCTCTATTTGCTGTTTCTCTGTCTGTACGTATCCAGGCACACACACACACGTATATATACACATAGATATATACACATATGCAGAGAGCGAGCAGGGCTGGGTGCGCCGCGGGGCCGAGCTCGCCCCGCTTTCCTGGCCGAAACTGGACTTGGCAAGGGAGAGCTCCCCGCTGCAGCTGCAGCCTCCTCCTCTGAGCTCCAGAGCAGCGGGACCCCCTTCGGGAAGGGATTTTAGGCTCTAGGATATTTCCCCGGCAATAAAGAGGGTCAAGGGAGATTTATCGAACGTTTTGAGGGTGATGCCCGCTCTGCGTGTGTGACAGCTTTTTTCGCACGGATATAATTCCTCCCTCCCCAACTGCTAAATTACTTGATGTAGTTTTCAAAGGAGCCCTGTGATTATGTCAGGATGTCTGGGGAAAAAAAAAAAAAAAAAAAAGAAAAAGAAAAAAGAAAAAGAAATAGACTTGAAGTTTTTCCAATTCATATCCGTACTGTAGTCCCGGAGAAGTGTAAATACACAGATGCAGAACATTGCTTTTCTTAGGAGAAGTCTCTCTATTTTAAATTATTATTATTGTTATTATTTTAAGTGCTCAGGAGCCAAGACCCCAGTCGAAATCAGCACATCAAACACCCATCGTATTTAGGGCACTGTCTCAACCTTGCTCATGTCAATAACTCCAGATCTCTGCGAGAAGAGCGTTAACGCCGGCTGAGGGGGGGGGGAAAGTTGCACAGAAAAGGGCCGAGAGGACTTTAAAAGTTAAACCAGTAGCGATTCACAAGGCACACGAGTAGGTCTGGAAGCAAATTCCTCTCTCCCCCTGCGCAGCAAGCTCGGCTCAGCGGGGCTGGAGCCCTGCACCCATGTCTGCCTGATTGTCTGAGGCCAGGAGAGGTTTTCCCAAACGTTTGAGATCAGGGAGAAGGGCACCTCGCTGCAAAATCTGTCAGAGAACTCGAGTTACGCCGTACAAACATCCCTCTCACTTTGTCTCTGCAATCATATGCACGTGTGGGGATGGATGTCTATACGTAGAGCCGCCCAACGCCTGGAGAACAGATTTACATTTCAGATGGAAAGTGAACTTCTTCACAAAGTGCACCCAGCGCGGGGTGCACAAAGGAAAACACGTCCCCAAACAAAGGGGCACGAACACCGGCATCCCTGCGTGCGCGACACTGTTCTGTCATTTATATTTAGCGTATCGTTTCGGTATTGTGTTAAAAATATCGGCTAGCTGCAAACAGGCGCTTTTTGGAAAGAGTGGGGAAGGCGGAGAGAGTTCATCTCGCCCTTCGCTGGCAGGAGCGAGGACCGTGTACACGGCGGGTTTTTAGCATGTTTTAATAGAGCGGAGTAACGGATTTTTTTTTGTGTGTTTAAAGTGCAAAGAAAACAGAAAACAAATTCCGGGAACGAATGGAAGAAACGCTAGACTGGTTTTAAGACACACACACACCACCACCCCCATCCTTTGGTTCAACAGAAACATTAATTTACATTAGCAATTCCGCATCTTTAAGATAAATTACAGAGCGGCGTAATAGATTTAAAGTACGCCAGATTTTTTATCATTAATTGTAAATGTGCAAAATACCTGCTGGTACTTCACTTTAGAAGAATGTAATTGGCAAAAATGGGAGGCTGATGAATAGATAATAGATCCTTAACTACCAATAAACAGTAAGCACCAGCCAAGAGTATTAGGATGTGATCATAATTATTCTGCAGACCCAGCCAATGGGAGGAGGAGAACTCAGCCCTAAAATCATCCCCGGACCCAAAGGTAATCGCGAAAATCCGGACAGGGCTGGAACTGGGGACTCGCTCCCCTGTCCCGTCTGCGAGAGCCCGGCGTGCCTCGGCTCTGCATAATGCAGCTGCTCGCCGCTTTGTTTTCCGCGCCGCGCGGTGCGGGGAGTACGAGGGAGCGAAGCGGGGACTAAATAAGTTCGGAGCAAGAGGAGGAGGAGGGCGACTCGTTCTCTCACCGGAACGAAACCTCTCCCAAGAGGGGCATCTCTCCCGGCCACCCCGAGGCTGATCAAGGTAACCTCGCCGGGCTGAGAGCTCCCGAGAGGTGACAGGGAGAGGGGTGTCACGCTGGCGAACCGGCCCGAACTTACCCTTCCCCCCGCCGAGAGGAGATGCGGGTCCCCCCCTACAAACACACCCCCGCTGAGCCACCCTTCCCCGGTGTCCCTTTCCCCAGGTCTCTTCCCTACCTTGGTCGTCGGGCCAGGGGAGGGAGGGGCGGGCGTGAGGGTAGCGCTGCGGAGCGGGGGGCCGCAGGGGCCGAGCTGCGCGGGGCTGCGCGCTCCCCCCGCTCTGGCGGGCGCGCTCCCGCCGCACTCCGATCCGCGTCGCTCCATCCCTCCCGATGGCGCTGCCCGGCGCTCGCCTCCCCTCTGACGCACTTTAAAGAGTCTCCCCCTTCAACCTCAAGGCGAGTAATAGCGACCAATCATCAAGCCATTTACCAGGCTTCAGAGGAAGCTGTTTATGTGATCCCAGCACTAATTAGGCTCATGAACTAACAAATCGTTTGCACAACTTGTGAAGGGGCCGATCACATCCATGGATTGTCTTTGGACTTAGGGAGGGGGGGCGGGGGGGGCGACCGCCTTTTCCTTGCAGGAGGGAAACTTCTCCCAGCAACTTTTTTTTCCCCCCTCTCTGTGTGTGTGTGTGTGTGCGTGGTGCGTGTGTGTGTCTCCCTTTTGGGTACCGCTGGCTGCCGCTGCCTCCTTTTCCTCCAGCCCCTGTCTATTTATGTGTGTATCTATCCCTCCTCAAGTCACTCCCTGCTGCAAACTTCCCCGGATCGTCTCCCGCGCACCGGAGAGAGCCAGGCAGAGATTTGGTCGGGGACTCTCGCCGCGGCAGCATGTTTCAGCCCACACCCAAGCGGTGTTTCACCATCGAGTCGCTGGTGGCCAAAGACAGCCCCTTGCCCGCGTCTCGCTCCGAGGATCCTATCCGGCCGGCGGCGCTCAGCTATGCCAATTCCAGTCCGATGAACCCTTTTCTCAACGGCTTCCACTCCACTGGCAGGGGGGTCTACTCCAACCCGGACTTGGTCTTTGCAGAGGCCGTCTCTCACCCGCCTAACCCGGCCGTGCCGGTCCATCCCGTGCCCCCTCCCCACGCCCTGGCCGCCCACCCGCTGCCCGCTTCGCACTCCACGCACCCGCTCTTCGCATCGCAGCAAAGGGATCCCTCTACCTTCTACCCCTGGCTAATACACCGCTACCGGTATCTGGGCCACAGGTTCCAAGGTACGTGCAACTTTTCTTCTCTCCTCCGATCCACCCCCCCATGCTTCTGAGGCCCCCGGCCGGTCCCCGCGGCGCGGATGCGGGGGGACTGTGTCAGGGTACTACCCGGAGTCGCGGGCTCGGCTTGGCTGGGCCGAGGGTCTTTTGTGCCTGTCTCCTCCGCCTCCAAACTTAAGGAGCTGTCAGAGCCGAGGATCTCGGGCTTGGCTTTGCTTTGCTCCTTTTCCCGGTTTGTTTTGGTTTCTCCGGGAAGTGTGGGGCAGGCGGGAAGGCAAGGCCGGCTGGGACTTCTGCGGCTTTCTCCCCTCAATTAAAAGCAGGGGGGGATATTTTTTGTTAGTGGATATTTTCTTGTTCTGGTGCGCTTAAAGCTACGGAGAAAGCCGCCCCGCAGAGAGGGGAAAGCAGAGTAGCGAGATTTAGGTTCCTCCGGGAAGGCGGCGGGGCTCGCCGGGCTGCCGGGACCGCGGGAAGCCACTGCCGCCTCCCAAAATCCGGCTGCTTCCCTTCTTAGTGAGGACGAGAGGAAAATGAAACGAAGCCCAGAGAAAGGAACAGAGGAAATACAAGAAAAATCCCAGTTTCGGAGCAGCGTGTGGAGATGGGGCTGCGGAGGAGAACGGAGGCTGGGGATAGAGATTCTCTCACTACGGGGCAGGGAAGAGCTCCCGGCTGCCGGGAGATTACTAACCGTCTGAAGGAAAATAACCAAATCCAATGGCGAACAATCAATAAAATCCCCCTTGCTTAACCCTTTGCAACCGGCAGCGTCTTCTCCGAAGTGTGAGCCGATTTGTCCCCTAATAGGTCCAGCTCCTGCCTCTTTAGTTACATACACACACACACACACGCACACATACATAAAAAGAGAAAAAAGGGGAAAAAAAAAAGAGAAAAGAAAGAAAAAAATAATCCTCCACTAGGAGGGATCGATATGCCTTTTTTTCTTTTTAATTTATTAATTCCAAACGAAAACAAGCCACCTGCAATATCCAGTTCCTCGGCCTTCTGCAGCCGAGCCGTTGCACCCGGGTTGGAAAAGGAGCCTCTGTCTCTCTCTCCGAAGCCAGGCGAACCGCGATACAAAATGGATTATCACCCTCTCAGAATAAAATTACAGGTTTCGCTCACCAAATTATTTGTCGCAGTCATCAAGTGATTGGTAAAGAGCAGCGGATGAAAGGCGGAAATGTCCTGGTGTTGAGCCACAGCCTGGTTTCAAACACACCCTCCTGCTACAACGATTTTTTAATGCACTTACGGAGAGAGGACCTTGGTGGCTTTCCCACCTTGGAAACAGCGAGCCGGAGAAGCGATACAGGGCCAATCCGGAGAGAGAGACCGACCAAAAAGCCCCAGCTGACCTTCCCCCCACACACGCAGTCGACAGTAGGCCGGTTAGGATGGTCCCGTGGCCTCCCCGAAGTTTATTTCTGTATTTTACCCCCAATTCCCTCGGTAGGCAGCGGCGGAAGCCCCTGCTCCGGGGAGTCCCCCAGCTAAACGAAGGGTAGCGGGAGGGGAAAGTTGCCGGACAGTTTTGGGAAAGAGAAGCGGTGAGAGGAACGATGGAGCGGGCTGCCGGCCGGGCAGCGGTGGGGGGCGAGGCTCGGCTGGGGCCACACCGAACGCCACTGTCCCGCTGGCCGCACCGGGGGGGAAGGGGTGTGTGTGCAAATAATAAACAAACACGGTAAGATGTGAGGCTGCCGGTGGACGAGGGGATGGGGCAGCTACCGGGTGAAATTGCAGACGCCGCAGCCAGGCTTGGACAATTTCCTCCCCCCACTTTATTTTCTTTTATTTATTTATTTATTTTAACTGTAGTGCTCCCTTGGTTCTGTTTTAGTATTTGAATTTCTCCCAGTTCTCTCCTTCCCCTGCTCACTCTTTCCAGGTATTTATCGAAGGGATATTTAATACATAAATGACGCTAAAAATACAAAAGGGACTATAATCAGATTTCTTCTGCGGGTAATGGTGGGAGACAAAAAAAATTCTTGCGCTAAGAGGTCCTCTCTGGTGCTCTTGGGAAATGTGTTTTGTTAATCTCTGTTTTACCCTGTTGTCCAGGGAATGAAACCAGTCCGGAGAGCTTCCTATTGCACAATGCACTGGCCAGGAAACCCAAACGGATCCGTACAGCTTTCTCCCCATCCCAATTACTGAGACTGGAACATGCCTTTGAGAAGAACCATTATGTAGTAGGAGCAGAAAGAAAACAGCTGGCACACAGCCTCAGCCTCACGGAAACTCAGGTAAGGGGGAAGCAGGGAGTGGGCATCTGGGAAAGCGAAAGTACTGGGATCTTATCGGGGAAACCCACCCGGCCGACCCGGAGATGTGGGAGAAAAACACGGGCAGATTCTGGGGGCCTTTAGGCCTCTAGCCCTGAGCCAGTGGAGCGGAGTGAGTGATCTCCCGTCGCCTAGGTGTTGTAAATCTCTCTCCCATTGGTGAGAGCTATCTACTACTTCGGGGGTCGCGGGGCCTCGGCCGGGCGTGGGAAGCGGCCAAGGCTCGGGGCACGGTTTGAGACTTCCCCGGTGAGACCCGTCCCGAGCGGGAAGAGGAGCGTCGAGATCGGCAAGCTGCAGACGAAAGGCGGTCCATTTTCCTGTGTGATTTGTTGTGATCCTCGGGAAGTATTTGGATGTTAGGGAAAAAAACAAACCAAACAAAACAAAATGGGGGGAAGATACACACCCCCTTTGGATCTTAGGGCAGGAATACAGTTTCTCAGACGATTTTTTTCACTGGTTTCTAGCCCCGCGTCCGGCAGCGGGGACATGACGAGTGGGTTCAGGAGGGCATAACGATGAAAAATAAAAGCAGAGAAATTACGAAGTATTAGGAATCCCCCCCCCTGCACGCCCTCCTCCCCCCCCCCCCTCCCCGCGGGCTGGCTGCAGGCCAGAACCGCACCGGAGACTGTTTCGGTCGTCTCTCTGCAAGGACGATTAGCGACTTTTCTGCTGCAGTGGTCCGGGGGCGAGGGTCTCGGAGAGTACCGAGGCCTGACACCCGTGGGGCGGAGGGGGAAGCGGGGGAGGGCGCGGGCTGCCTCCTCGACGGCGGGGACCTACGGCTGGCGGGCTCCCTGCGAGGGCGTTTTTTTCACGCTGTTTTCTCCTCGCCGGAAGAAAGGCTGGAGTTTGGGGTTGGGGGGGTGTGTGTGTGTGTGTGTTTGTTGTTGTTGTTGTTGTGTCGGGGCTTTTGTTTTGTGCCCTTCCAGGAGGCTCGTGGAGAGAGAGGGCTCCAGAAGGGGATTGTCTCTACTACAGTATGTGGCACTGTACTTAAAAAAAAAAATAGAAAAGAAAAGAAAAAAAAAAAGAAAGAAGAAGAAAAAAAAAAAAAAAGCCAAAATACCCGCTCGCAGCCTAGTTCAAAGTTCCCAGTAAACACAGCGTTCTCTGGGCGGATTAAGTTGTAACACTTTTTTTTTCCTTCTTCTTCTTCTTCTTCTTCTTTTTTTTTTTTTTTTTTTTTTTTTTTTTCCTTCCCCCTTAACTCTTTTTCGTGGGGGAAGCAATAAAGAGGTTGGAGCTTTTGTTTTAAAATGTCTCCCTAACAAAACAATAAAAAGGGATCGCCACTTTTATGAGGTTCTCCGAACAAGGGACCGGTCACAGGCTTATTTCCACTGGAAAGCTGTATTTAAGGTGGTCTTTGTGCTTCTTGATTCCGAAGCTGGTTGGGGTCTTTTGTCCGGATGTCAAACCCCCAGTCCCCTACAAATGAGCTCCCTTTTGGGAGATCAGCGTGCAGAAATGAACCGTCCTCCCCTTCAATTAGCAAACTAAAAGCAAATTAAACTCACCCCTTGTTCCCCGCTCAGCTTTTTAATGGGGGACTTTTGGAGAATATGAAAATGGAGCAGAGATGTGTGTCCGGCCAGGCAGGTCTCTGTTCTGAAGAGGCAGCGAAGCGGGTTAAACCAGCTTATTAAAATGCTCCAGTTCCCTTTTCCCCCCTTGCTGGGGCCTTTATCAGGCACTTTCAGACAGAAACAGAGTTTAAACTGCTTTAAAAAAAAAAAAAAATGTTTACCTTTGGCCGCTACGAGGAGTCTGGCCAGCCCTGGAGATAGCTCCCAGATCAATACTATCTGTAATTAAAGCACTGAAGTCAGCTGTCGGATGGTTAAGTCAGATTTATTCGGCGCTGAACATATTCAAAGGGACATTTCCGTTGGCACTTAGAGGTTTCGCCTCACCGCGATCGCTCCTGGACGGCGCGTCCGAGGGAGACGCTTCGATGAGCGCCGGACATAGTTCTTTTCCGGACATTTTCTTTCATTTTCCTCACTTTTCCTAGAGGGAAAAAATCTCATCCCGCAGCGCCCCGTCCCCGTCCCACGGCCCCGTTGGAAGGGGCGAGAGCCCTCACTCTGCTTTGCCCAGCCAGCCGCGCCGGTGGGTGCCCGTAGTCGGGGGTCTCTTCTCAGCCGGCCCGGCGTTCCTCGCCTCAGGCCCGGCGTTCCTCGCCTCAGCCCCGGGTCGCTTTCCCCACTCAGCAGGCCGCGGGACACCTTGGTAACTGTTGCCGCCCCAGTAGCTGCCCCGACTGCGGGCCCAGCGCATTGATAGCCCACGCCCCACCGCCGCGCAGCCACGCTTTGTTTTCCCGGTGTGAAGGGCACTGCGACGGGTTACTCGTGAGCGGAAGATACGCGCCTCTGCGTCAGGTGCGCCCGCGGTGCCTCCCGCCTGCGGCGCACATGCAACGGTGCGGCTGCCCATGCATAGGTTCTCTGGATGTGCCTGGTGGGCGTGAAGCAGTGTGTCTGCATCTTCCCCGGGGACGCTTAGGTAGTACAAAGGCCCTGTCTCACCCCGCTCCGGGCAGGATAGTGATGCAGGCAGGGCACGGTGCAGGCAGGGCACTGTGCAGGCAGGGAACAGTGCGCACAGCACATGGAGAGGCAGGGCACCATGCAGGCAGAGCCTCTCGGTAGGGCAGCGGGCCGCGGGTAGCACCGGCGTGAGACTAACAGCCGGTGCCTTTCCTCCCGCAGGTAAAAGTATGGTTTCAGAACAGACGAACAAAATTCAAGCGGCAAAAGTTGGAAGAGGAAGGTTCAGACTCACAACAGAAGAAAAAAGGGACTCATCACATTAACCGGTGGAGAATCGCCACCAAACAAGCCAGTCCAGAGGAAATCGACGTCACGTCGGACGATTAAAAACTGGCACTTTTGGACTTTTGAAAGCCAGGCACCCCACCAACAGAAAGTGTTAAAGGCTCACATCCCACCCACCTCGGAGTGGCGGTGCGGAGAAGGGACAAGGAGATCTTCATCAAAAATGAGATTCCCGCCTGGGAGGGCAGCTGGGAGCGAGCGAGAGCGAAAGGTCCGGACTGTGGCACTGCCGGCACCGCTCTGGCAAGGGGGGATCTGTCAATCAAAGCCAAAACACCGGGACGAAGTGATTGACAGGTATTCCGTTTCTCGCAGTCCCCTTTTAAAAGCGTAACGTCAAAAAATAGTAAAAAAAAAAACCACAAAAAAATTGGAAAAAAAAAATTATCTTGCAAAGAAAAACAAAACAAAACAACAAACCCAAGCTCGGAACCACCCCCTCCCCCCTCCAACCAACCATCCCAGAAAAATGATCACCTTACAGGACATTTTGCACTTCACAGGTTATTTTTTTTTGCCGTCTTTGAAAGAGAAATTTCCATTAGCAGCCAAAAACCCCACACCTGTTTCAGAAACTTGAATTGCATGTGTAAAGCCGTCTGGGCTAAAAAGAAAAAGGAAAAAAAAAGGAAAAAGAAAAAAAAAAAAAGGAAAAAGGGGGGAAAAAAAGGAAAAAGGGGAAAAAAAAGGAAAAAAAAGGGAAAAGAAAAAAAGGGAAAAGAAAAAAAAAAGAAAAAGAAAAAAAAAAGAGGGTGGGGGAGGGAAGAAAAAAGGGAAAAAAAATGACCCCGGTTCCTAAAGACAGAAACGAATTGTAATTTCTTCTTCTTTTTTTTTTTTTTTTTTCCTTTTTTCTTCTTTTTTTCCCCCCTTTAAGGCAGGTTCTGTGTGCTTTTTTAATTTTATTTTACGAGAAATGTGCAGTCTGTAAACATTTTATGATAACTTCTGGCGTCAAAGTGTTTGTGAAAGCTAAATGAAGTAGCAGTAACCAAGCATAGTGTTCCTTCCTGGTGGACAACCAAGGTGGGGCAGGGGAGGGACGGGTGGGAAAGGACGGGGATTTGGGGGGGGGGGGGGGGGGAGGGAGGGAGGGGGGAGGTTGGGGATGGTCGTAACTTTTGCTGCCAAAAAGAAAAACACCCAAACAAAAATCAAATCAAATTACTCCCCCTTCCCCCCCCCCTCCCCCCCCCCCCCCCCTCCCCCCGCCCCGCCCCCCCAGTTGTATCCCCATTGCAAAACCGGATGATGATTATATTTTAAGAGCCCAGCGGCCAGGTTTGGCGGTGGGAGCTTCTCCCAGGCTGGGAGGATCCGGAGAAAAGGGACCTAAAATCGCGGATTAATGTTTTGAGTTTTTTATTTTTCCTAAGGGCCATTTTCATTGGGGGCAATTTTCAAGCACTGACCTTATAATATTCCCAGATCATAGAGCTACTAAAACAAACAAACAAACAAACAAAACAAGCAAGCAAACAAACAAACAAACAAAGTGACAAAATGTTTTCTTCATGTCTCCTATACCAGAATGTAAATATTTTTGTGTTTTGTGTTTAATTTGTTAGAATTCTAACACACTATATACTTCCAAGAAGTATGTCATTGTCAATATTTTGTCAATAAAGATTTATCAATATGCCCTAAATTTTTAAGCAATATATTTTCCCTTGACACCCCCCCCCTCTCCCCCCAATTTATCTGAGCTCGATAGTTTCTTTCCCGCTACGCACTTCGGGTTTTTGACTGTGGAGTCCCCGCAGAGGGAACCTGCACTCCTTGGCCATGCATTGCTGCGGCCGTAGCTGCGTTTGCTTAATCAATTCACTGCCTGCTAAACAGAACTCTAAAAATAACCCCCAGAGCCCCACTTGCTGTAAATAAATAGCTTTTTAAAAATAATAACAACAACAACCCCAACCACTTCCCCGGTTAGAAACTGAAATGCAAACTGGCTCGTCGTAGGGGGGGGGTGAAACGGGTTTGTGCTTCGGTGAGAGGGAGAGGGACTTGCCTTGGCAAAAAATATGTATTTTATTTAGAGGAAGATAATTGGGTTTGGGTTTGGTGTTTTTTTTTTTTTTCCTTCCCCCGTCTTTTACCTTGCCTCACCAAGTCGCTGCCGTGAGGTGTGGGTGCTGGGAAGCATGTTCTGCACCCCAGCTTCTGTTCTCCCCATCACTCTCAGGGAGCGATCCTGAGCACAGGATGAAACTCTGACATTAAAGACGTTGGGGGGGGGGGGGGGGGGGGGGGGGGAAATCCCCACACAACAACAACCAACAAACCAAACAAAAAAAAAAGTTGCTCTGGGTCCTTGAGGAAACTAGCTGGTTTTCTGGGGGTACACAGTTGTTTTTTCATGCTTCATTTGCTCCTTAGCCTGATAGACTGCATTAATCAGTTTTATTTCCATTGATAGAGAAACCTCGTCTGCTCTGTTCGAGCTACAAAAGAATCCTGCAAGCTTTTGTGAAAGTGCAAATCAGTTTAGGCAATTATCATACCAGGAATATGAAGGGGAAAGAGGAGGCATTGCCCAGTGGTCTCCTTTAATCTCTTAATCCGTGGATCCAGGGGGGGCTAGTTGGACATAATTTAGGACAATCTGACTACCCTTTACACTGTGATAAGGCGAAGTTACAATGCATCGCGAAAATACGAGCTTTGTTAAACATCCTGCCTTGGAAAGTTAAGATTAGACATTCTGTGCACGGGTTGTCTCTATCGGGTGCTATGTAAATTTATTTTTCTTTTAAAAAATCCGATTTTATTCATTTATTAAAAAAAAAAAACCCAAACCAAACCCATTGCTCCTTACACGATCCCGGTGACTTTCCATTCACCAGTGCTACAAACATGAGAGAGGCCCAGGCAGGGTTAGGACGCATGTCGCAATGCAGTCCCTTCCATATCAACCTAGGCTAATTATTTAGTAGAGCTATTCCCAAGGTAAACTTCTCGTTGCGTTTCAAACCACCCTCCCCCCACCCCTCCTCCTCGAAGAGCTGATGGTGCAGATCGTGGAACCAAGCAGGGCGCAGATTTCACCTTAACTCGCCCAAGTTGGCTTGCGCTCCACTTCAAACCCATGCAAATAGGCAAACATTAAACGGATCGCGGCTGAACAGCAGACTTGGGCCTTTCTAGAAATTATTTCCCATCTTGATAAAAGGCTTATTTCTGCAGGAACCATATACTCTTTCCCCCCCCCCCTTTCTTTATTTTTTATTTTTTTTTTTTTTCCAAACCGTGAGGGAAGAGAGGGAGAGAGGGAAAAAAATAAGCGTCCTATGTAGCGTAACAGCAATAAAATCTTCAGAGAATGCCATTAGCTTTGAAAAAAAACCCTAAAAGCTTTATTACAAACCAAGCTTTGAAAATAGGGGGGATTAGGAGTCTGAAAGGGTCCCACAATGGTTAGAAGAAAAGGTTTCATGCTAATGAGGTTAATGCCCTTTGTATCTCAAGGGACTCCACAACTTCATTACTCCCTATCTCCGGCTGCACCAAGCGGCTCAGAACACTGCAATCCACTCCAGCTCTCACCCCTGCCTTGCCTAGAGAAGGATTTGATAGCAGCTCTGTTCAAACTAGATAATTATATCTTTTCAAGTCGGAATTAAGATAAAGAAAGTGAAGCAAAGGCGGCTAGCCTTGATCCACTGCAAACAAATTTGGCGCACTTTCTAGTCTCTCTCCCCCTGCCTCAATAGGCAGGACAGTCAGCTTATTAGACCCTCATTTGCTTTATTAATTCATCTATTTAAAGTGGCAGGATTTGAGAGAGGGAGAGAGAGAGGCAGTGTCTAATGTGGGACAGTGGATGCCAGGCAACGTGGAAATATAAATATTGGCGAGATGCTGTCCGAGCGGGTGTTTAAAAATACATTTTATATTAAATAACTGGAAAGGGTGGGGGAGGGTGTGCTTCGGGTGGCGAATTGTAGTCTCGGGCGGATTTTTACTACTCTTTCGAAGGAAATCTTGGTGACTGCTGATGGAAGCCTGCGGCCCCCCTCTAGCCCCCCGATGACGGCCAGCCCCGCGGAAAGCCCGCTGCTCTCCGCGCATCGCAGGTGTACCCATGGGCTGGGCAGGGGGCTACAAGCTGAGCGGATACCTCCTCACACTCTCCTGGGGCCACCCCCAGGGCGTGCCCGTTGGCAGCGCTGCGCAGGGGTAGTCTGCGGGCGCGGAGCGTTGCGAGCTCCTCCGCGCACCCGGGCTGGTGGGTGACCGCAAATCGGCCCCGCTGGTTTTGCGCCGTCTCCCTCCTTCATTGATCGATCAAGGGCGGAGCAACCAGCCCCCGTCACCCACGTCTCGTCCGTCCCTAGCCCTTCTCAGAAGTGTCGAACCCGGGCAGTCGCCCCCCAGGTCTAGGGTGGACCCCGTCGGTGCCTCCCTCCTCTCGACCCCCTCAGCTCCCACCGGTGGCCTGCCTTCCCAGCTCTGCTTCCTGTGCAGGATCTGGCCCCTCTGGCCTTGGATTTTTAACCCTTTCCCTTCGAACAAAGCCGGCAACTGCCAGCCCCTCCGTGGTCGTTTCCCACGGAGCGATTTGCACCCTCTACGCACCTCACTCTTTGCCCCTCGGCCAGATTCCGGCCAGAGGCCTTTGGACTCCTCTCTTTGTTGTGTTTCGAAACGCTGTTTATTTACCTCCCTGCTTTGATGGATCGCTCTGTTACTTATGAGGGCTTGGCGGAAATTAGCGGTCCCCCTTAATTAACACACAGCCTATCTGCCTGCTTCGTAGGGAACAGGCAAAGCAGCTCCGGCTAGACCGGATTCCCTGATAAAAAGGATTCTCCCAGCCCCTGCTCCCGTGTCCATCAGCGGTTCATAACCGCTCGGAGCTAATACAGCAATTGATTTACTTCTCCAAAGGGTCCCGCTGCGAAGGCGACGCGGGAGTTTAGAGAACCTCCTGACCCCGAGCCGTAACCTCTCTCCTCGCCATCCCTTCTCCTGGTGGGACACACTCAGCCGGGGAAGCCCAGGCCGTAGTCCACGCTTGAAAGCGAAAGGGCCATTAATCACCTTCCCTCGCTCACTTTTAATTGGCCTTTTGCAATTAGCGCCTGTTGCAGGGAAGGCAACCCGACAGCTGCGGGCGAGCCCCTCCGGTAGCCCTCTCGGTCCTCTCCTCCTCGGGACTGGCCGTGGCCATCCTAGCTCCGTGGCTCTCCCGCGTCAAGGCTTAGGGGTAGGGGGTCAGCCTGCCGCTCAGTTTGCCTCGCAGATGGCTTTCCCGGCCCGGCAGTAGGCAAAGAGAGCACTGCCACCTCCATCTTCATCTTCATCCTCGTCCTCACCAATCCTCTTCCTCACCCATCTCCATCCTCATCCTCACCCATCATCTCCATCCTCATCCTCACCCATCGTCCTCATCCTCACCCATCATCTCCATCCTCATCCTCCTTCTCAACCTCCTCCTCCACTTTCTCCTCCCCGCCGTGGAGCCGCTCGGCTCTGCTGCCTCCGCAGCCCCTTCTCCCCATCATGGCCCGGCTGGAGCTCGGGATGCTGCAGGGGCTTCGGGCGAGCATTTATAGACCCTCTCTCCATCGCCCACGGCTGGACCTGACGTCAGGAAGAACTTGATCTCGCCCGCTTTGCTCCTGCTTCTGAAACTGATCCTTGAAATGAGAGAACAGACTCTACACAATTCCCATGGCCTTGACATAAGGTACAGCGATAAATATACACCACTAATGAGCAATTACCATATAATCACCTTCCAATTAGCTCGCATAATGATGAATTAAACATTCTAGCCTGCTGGATTAGGTTTCTTACTTTGTATATTATTTACGAAGGCTAGCTTCTGCTGAGCACCAAATATCAAATTAGATAGGGAATTTTCAGTTGGGGGTAATTATGCATTCAGTGCATGCCCGGAGTTTTTGTCACCAGCTAAGGAAAGTGTATTGGAAGGTAGTGTCCATCCTTTTCTGTCTTTCCCTTTTGATGTCGTAAAGCAAAGTCCACCCTCCGCACGTCGCCTCTCCCGTGTTAATCCTTCTTCCTCCCCTGAGGCTTGGCACACGGAAAAACTGACCGACTTTATTTTATTTTGTTTTGTTTTATTTTTTTGTTTTTTAAACCAGGGAAGGTTAAATAATAAGGAACAGGCAGAGGTAGGAGCTGGGGAAAGCAGAGAAGCTCTCAGGCATACACTCTTCTCACTCCTGGTTGCATCATCCCTGGGACTTGGGAAGAAACCTGTCCCGTTTTCCCAGACAGGTGGAAACGTCCTGGTCCTCCTTTCGCGGTGGCAGGGACCCGCCGGGGACATCACCCAGCAGCCCCTCGCCATACTTTCTGCTCAGATCAGGTGCCAGCCTCCCTCGGTTGACTCTTTCCTTTGCTATTCTGGGGAGGATGCTACACAACCCAAAACCAATCGAGTGCCGACTGTGTTTGGTCCGGAGCAGGGGTGAGGAAATAAGCCAGAAAGGTTTTGGATGTTGGGTAGAGTTTCCTTGTGGAAGGCAGGGAGATGAGAAAGCCACCCCATGAAGGAGAGGATGATGAGAAGGGCTCTGAGCGTAGCTCAGGTACTTGGAGGGTTCCAGCGCCAAGAGCGGATGGAGGGACGGGGACGGGGATGGGGACGGGGACGGGGGGATCTCGCAGCTGCCGTGTTCAAGTAAGAACCCGTCTCGGAGCCGCCTAGCTTTTGTTGGTTTAAGACGGACCCTTAATGTTTTCTTAATTAACCATTTGCGTGTGAGTAAACCTCCGCGAGGCGTTTACAACCTGGCCATAAATTGGGAGCGGAGGATCTCCTGCCTCCTGCACTGCCAGGAAACATCCGTTGGGGACTTGCAGGGGGGCAGAAAACCACACCTCAGAGCCTCACCAGGAAAACACGGTTTTAGCCAGCCTTTTGCTTGGGATGACCTTTTTACAACGTTCGGGTTGGTTTGGGCTTTGTTTTGTTTTGTTTTGTTTTGTTTTGTTTTCTCTTTCCTCTGGGAAGGAGAGGATACATTGGTAGGCCCCCTCTTTCCCATCTCCGCTCTCCCCCCTCTGACAGATGGAGCTCTGGAAAGTATCAGTCATTCCCAGGCAGGAAAGGAACAGTCCAGGAGAGGAGCGATGCTCGGCTTCCCCGGCTTTTATATTTGTCCTTCTTTTTTTTTTTTTTTTTCCCCCTCCTTCTTATATATTTATGATTTTTATTTTAAAAGTTAAACAAACAAACAACAAGCCACCACCAAACAAACAAAAACAAAAGGCAGGAGGAATTCAAAACGGTTTCAGTTCCCAAGTGAAAGTGTTGACTGAATGCGTGTTGGTGTTGGTGACCTGGCCTGAAACAAACTCAGATAAGATGTGGGAACTCATCTGTCAAGTCCCGAGCGGCTGGAAGCAGCAGCTGATCCAAGCTTCTACGTACCAAGAAGCTGCTGAATTCCCGTGTTTTTGTGGGTTTTGCTCGTAGTTGTATCAGTATTTGAACAACTTTTTTTTGTGGTTTTGCTGTGCTCACAATGCACCGAGTCCTAACTCTCTGTAAGGCCAGAGCATGCAGGCACCGCTGCGGTTCTATCTTGATATCAGTGAGATGGTATCAGAGGCGGGGAAGAAAGTTCATTCTTGTGGGTTGCGAGAGTGAGATATTCCCAGATAAACTCTTCTGCGATGTCGTTTATAATCCACACCAACTCGGGTGTTTTATTTTCGCATACGCATGTCAAGAGGAGACGTTTGACGTGATGGGATGTTTAGGATCTAATATAAAGCCTTCTTCACAGAGTCATCTCCTATGTCACTCTCCTTGTCCCCGCAAACACGTTGCCTTTTTGACGCAGTCAGTAAGCTCGACCCATACTGGCTTCCCCTTGGGCTGCCAAATGTCACTGCTCTGAGCCATGAAAAAGAGATGGAAGAGGAAGACAGGATTTGGAAAAGTACCACTGTTCAAATAAATCGGCAAAAGATATTTTCTTAAGAATAACGTTATTTTATTCTAATTTCTGGGGAATGTGAAATAATAGAAAGCCAGATCCTTGCTAAAGCACTGGCTGAAGTCTGTAAGGGGAAAAAAAAGGGAGAAAAAGAAAGACAAAAAGTAATGAAGACTGAAAGAACGAGACAGAAACAAGGGGAAAATAGAAAAGAAAGAAAGAAAGAAAGAAAGAAAGAAAGAAAGAAAGAAAGAAAGAAAGAAAGAAAGAAAGAAAGAAAGAAAGAAAGAAAGAAAGAAAGAAAGAAAGAAAGAAAGAAAGAAAGAAAAGAGAAAGAAGAAAGAAAGAAAGAAAGAAAGAAAGAAAGAAAGAAAGAAAGAAAGAAAGAAAGAAAGAAAGAAAGAAAGAGAAAAGAAAAAAGAGAAAAAGAAGAGAAAGAAAAAGAAAGAAAGAAAAAAGGAAGGAAGGAAGGAAGGAAGGAAGGAAGAAAGAAAGAAAGAAAAAGAAAGAAAGAAAGAAAGAAAGAAAGAAAAAGAAAGAAAGAGAAAAGAAAAAAGAGAAAAAGAAAGAAAGAAAGAAAAAGAAAGAAAGAAAAAAAGGAAGGAAGGAAGGAAGGAAGGAAGGAAGGAAGGAAGGAAGGAAGGAAGGAAGGAAGGAAGGAAGGAAGGAAGGAAGGAAGGAAGGAAGGAAGGAAGGAAGGAAGGAAGGAAGGAAGGAAGGGAAAAAAGAGGAAGAAAGCAAAAACCCCAAAAGGCCTGGAGGCAGGTAGAAAGGCAGGAAGGCAGGCAGTCAGGAAGGAAGGAAGAGAGGGGGGCATTTCATGGCAAATGTGTGGAAGGAGAAGTCAAGGTTGTAGTATGGGATTGGATGAAAGTGTTGCTGGGATATTGAGAAAGGGGAAAGGTCGTGAGTTTAGCGTCGGACAGGTTGGGAAATCCACGCCAATTTGCCCCTGGGAGAGTCAAGAGCTTTCGGAAATCCCTTTTCTTTCCACCATTGAGGCAAAGTCCTGAAGGGTTGAGGTCAGTCTGTTTTGTCGGTTTTCCGTGTCAAATCAAGGTGGCCCCCGAAGAGGCTCGGCAAAGCCCTGGCCAGGGACAGGAGTGGCTCCCGCCTGTGCAGCGCCGAGCACAGACTGGGCCACATTGGGGGCCTCTTTCTTCTCCCCGGTAGGTATTTATCTTGTCCAAGGGCCTTATCCTGGCCTCAGGAGGGCAGAAGGGAAATGGGGGGATGGCAGAGCTGGGCAGCCGTGTCCTCTGTGGCGGAGACCCCACTCCTGCTGCCACCCCGCGCATCTCCATGGAAACCGCGGAGGCTGCAGATCAAAGTGTCCCGGCGGCTCAGCCCCGTGTGTCCCGCCTGTGACATGCCAGCCGCCTCCACAGCTGCCGAGAGAGGGGCGCACATCCCCGAAAGGGAGCTCTCAGGCCTCAGCCGTCAAATGAGCAGAAGTGCATGGTGGCGACAGCTCTGCTGGGGGTACACTTTCTGATGCATTTTTCCATCCTGTATACTGGGTAAAAGGTGGGCAAAGAGTGAGCTTGAGTTGGGCGGCAGCAAACGAGGGGAGACACAGGTCACGCCCCGGCTTGCTCGGAGGATGGATATGGGAAGCGGCGGGACCCGGAGCTGGTCCCTGCCGTCCTCTGCCCTCTTGGGGTCTTCACCCATCCCAGTCATCGTCTCCCGCGTCTCCTCGGGCTCCTTGACCCTGCTCCTGGCCCTGCGGGAGATGCAGCCCCTGCTGAGTGCCCCTCTCGTAGCAGGGGGCTGCTGCCTCTCTTTCGGGTATAAGGATAAAACTCGGGCACTCTTCATACTCGTCCCCGTGACTTAAATGGAAAGAGTAAAATGCAACGTTTACACCACTTCGATTAAGGAGGGCTCTTGTATCTTCGGGGGTTCACATCATTTCACATGAAATATTCATACAAGACTTTTCCCGAGCTGCTCCGTTTAATCATTCTGCTGCCCGCGAAGGACTCTGCGTTTATACATGTATGTAATTTGATTTTAATGTCCCCGCTTTTCCATCTGCACATGTCCGGAAGCTAAGCCTCTGTGAAGAAGACAGGACTAGGAAACACTTGCCCAACCCTGCCGGCACTCGGCCGCCCTCCAGGCTCCTGCCTGCCCGGGGGATACGCCGCTGCTAGGGGAGCCGGGACCTGCCCGCCACTCCGGCTCTCCCATGGCCGCCTTCCCTGGGGATGCGCGGACTGGGCCCTCCGGAGCCGCACGGTGGCTTCCTTGCCGGCTCGTCCTCCTGGTGTTTGGAGCCCTCGGCACCTGCGGAGCTCTCCGCAGCCTCCCGCGGAAGGTGCGGAGCAAGACGGAGGGAAGCGCAGTACCCTCACTCAGCCCCCATCCAGCAGTGCCCTCGGCTTCTTTCTCTCCCTTCCACTCCCCTACTGAGCTGTTTCGCATTCATCTGGGTGAATTACTGCAATTATATATTCCTATTTAACAGGAAAAAAAACAAAAAAAAGAAGGAAAAAAAAGGAAAAAGGCAGAAAACAAAACACACAGGAGGAAAAGAATGTGGCGTCGACTAATTTAAGCCAGTTCAAGTAGAGGGGCTGTCAATTCTTTAAGTAAATGATGCTGTGTTGATTCAGATGTTTCTCGCCGTAATTGCTGTCTGAGGGGGAACAGCAGAGGCTCAAACTGGCAGCCGGTGCGGGAGGGAGGCACCAGGTCGGGGCCACTTTCCCCGGCCGGGCTCCGTCCCCGCGCCTCTCAGTTCTGCCCGGAGAGCCGACTGAGCAGGTTGTATGCCCACAGGGCCTGACCCCCGTCCTGCAGCAAACAACCTCTGAAGGTTGCTGGCCATGCCGTCTGGATGGGGAAGAAGCTAAATAGAAGAGGAAAGAAAATTAACCCCTGAAATGATGAGCCCCGGCCCTCCTTCGTCTCCCCCTCCCCCCCGTACTCACTACAGAGGCGAACTTATCTATCAATGACACTTTTTATTGGGTGTCACCAGCTGGGTTGTTGGGAGAGAAGTGCATGTTAAACGATGCCATTAGGCTCTAGTGCAACAAGTACAGACGAGGTAATTGGCAGCAATTCTCAGACCCAGTCCGGTGACCTGTTAATCTGTTGCCACCAGCAGTCAGCCAGGGAAAAGGAAAAAAAAAAGAAGAACTGCAGAATAGGGAAAAAGTCTGATTTGCCTCAGACTTGGTCAGCCTGCTAATGTTCAACTCCTCAAGAAAGAAAAAAGGGTTTCTTGAGGAACTCTGTCTTCTTTCAGTCATGCTATTACTGCACTTGCTGAGTGTAATGTATCCTCCGTGGTTTACTTTGCTTTTCTATTATCATTATTATTTTTATTATTATTATTAAAATATTTTTCTTCCCTTCCTTCACTTGGATCACATCAGGTTTGGCACCAGACTGTGGGAAGGATGAACTGAAGGTCTCTGCAGAGCAGGGAGCTCTCTGCTCAGCAGCTCTGTCTTTGCACTTCCTGGCCAGAAAGCAGCTGTGTGATTGGAAAGTTTGGGAGGTACACACAGGTCTTCACCCCTCCAGAAACCTGGCTCACATAAACCTCCCTCCTTCATTCCTAATAAGGAGGGGAAGGAGCTGCTGTCCTGCTCCCATGGGTGGGACTGTTTGGGTGGAAGGCTTTGTACAGCCCTTGGATCCAAACATCCACAACGGCTGGAGGTGTAAAACAGGAACTTAAAAAGGCTGAACCCAAATGTTTATAAACAATTCCTTCACAAGGTTACTTTGTGCCTGAAAGAAGAGATAGGCCCCTGGGTGGCTGAAAGGCTTCCAGCAGGTGACTTGGAATCAACAGTGTTTTGAAGAGCTCAAAGTAGAAACCACAACATCCTCACATTCAAGTTCCCACAGAAAGTAGCAATCAGATGAAAGCCACAGAACTGCCACAACAATGTAGTTTTCCAGCACTAAGCAGGGATATAAAGTGTGTTTGAGTTTGCTTTATTTTACTGCAGTTTTCCAACCTGTCTTGATTTTTTGGTTGTTTTTGGGTTTGATTTTTCTTTTGTTTTTAACTGAAAGAATTATCAGGAGCCCTGCCTAAAAAAATGACCTTGTGATGTTACCTCAAATACAGCCTGGTGGCCCTTACTGGCCCTTATTCAACAGTAAACCATTTCTAATATGGCTGCTGGGTTGCTCAGATGGAGACTCAGGGTGTTCCCCATTATTCCCCAATATTTCAAGCAGGTAAGTTTAAGACTTTTATTTTTCCTTGTTGATGAGCTGCCCTCCATCTCTCTCACACACACACAGACACACACAGACAAGAGCTACTTAAAGCGCACTTGGATTCGAGGCCAAATCAATGAATAAATTACACAGATGGGTTTCATTGCTTCTATATTTGCTACATATAACAAATCAGCAAAAATGTTCAGCTCATTAGTAGGGACAATACTGTGGTCAGAGAGGTCAAACGTGAGGATGAAATAAGTGCTCAGTTTTCCCTGGAGTGTGACTGACGGCTGGCTGAAAAACTCTGGTTTGCGCCAGACCATTCCCTTAAGGTAACATCCTTCTGTGAATTTTGTGAGTAACATCCTTCTGTGGATCTTGTGAGAAAGCCCAAAACATTCATACAGGACAGAATGAGAAATAACTCCCTTAAGTGCCTAAGTGCCCAGGTGGCCAAGAAGGCCAATGGCATCCTGGCCTGCATCAAGAATAGTGCGGCCAGCAGGAGCAGGGAAGTCATTGTGCCCTGTACTCAGCACTGGTTAGGCCACACCTTGAGTACTGTGTCCAGTTCTGGGCCCCTCAACTTAAGAAGGACATTGAGACTCTTGAACGTGTCCAGAGAAGGGCAATGAGGCTGGGGAGGGGTCTAGAGCACAGCCCTGTGAAGAGAGACTGAGGGAGCTGGGGTTGCTTAGCCTGGAGAAGAGGAAGCTCAGGGGACACCTTATTGCTCTTTGCAACTACCTGAAGGGTGGTTGTAGCCAGGTAGGGGTTGATCCCTTCTCCCAGACAATCAGGATCAGAACAGGAGGACACAGTCTCAAACTGTGCCAGGTTTAGGCTTGAGGTGAGGAGGAAGTTCTTCACAGAGAGAGTCGTTAGCCGTTGGAATGTGCTGCCCAGGGAGGCGGTGGAGTCACCATCCCTGGAGGTGTTCAAGAGGGGATTGGATGTGGCACTTGGTGCCATGGTTTAGTAGTCATGAAGTCTTGGGTGACAGGTTGGACTTGATGATCTTTGAGGTCTTTTCCAACCTTATGGATTCTATGATTCTATGATTTTAAAAGACTACATTATATGCCTTAAAACAAGACTACATTATATGCCTTAAAATGACTACATTTTATGTTTTGGAAAGCCCCAGCTCTGTACATCTCATAACACTATCTTAATGATTAAGAACTGTCATATATTGTTTTTTAAATAAGAAATAACTGCAACCCAGTAGCAGCTACACCACCCCAGTGAGTACAGGTAGCATATTTGGGCTATAAATTGAGGACCAGTAAATCTACATGCTCTAAAAGAAAGGTTTTACGTTTTTATCTTGCAAATTAAGGTCAGTAAATTGTGAGAGAGCTGTGCACATATTTATAGTCCTTGTTCCACACTGGCACTGTTTCTTACAGTTTTGGTTTGTTTTTTATTTTAGGGTGATTATTTTTAGGTTGGCACAAATTATCTGTCTTTTCCTGCCTATTGGTTGTCACCACAGAGTCATTCATGCAAGATAAGACTGCCCTTCTGAGTGGAGCCAGCAGGTCAAACGTTGGTAAACCTTTCAAATCCTGGTCCAGGGATGAGGTGTGGTTAAAAGGCAGAGAGTGAGCTTTGCTTTGCAAAGGATGCAGAAATCTGTGCAAAGCTTTTAGCTGTCATGTTGAAGACAGCTGTCAGGAGGAGGAAGCAGCCCTTTTTGGTTTTTCAGGGAACAGGATTTATACACTGTGATACATGAGGCTGCCTTTTGTCACGACTGGTGTCAGGAGCCTTTACATTCACTGCTGGGATGCCATGCAGGTGACTGCGTAGTGAGAGCCTTTTCAGCTAATGGTGCAGCAGACATGCCACTGGTGAATTTAAGGTGCTCAGGGTAGAAGTATGTCCTCCCCATTCTGCATTCTTCTGTCTATTTAAGTTTAAGTCTCCTTATTTTTGTCCCGCTGACCGATACAGCCTCTGTGATCCATACATGGCCCAGAAAAATCTTCTGTGTCCCACAAAGACCGTTACCAATTATATGTCTCTTGGACCATTTCCATTTAAGGAGAACCTCTTCCAGACTGATCCATTGCTGATATGTACAGCCAGAGACTTATCCATGTGAAGGTTAGTGTGGCTCCTTTGTTTCTCTGTGTGTGATCATTCCCAAAGCTGTCTCAGGGGCACATGCTCACTCCTGTGCTCTGCTTTTGCCGGGGACACAGCCTGACATTAAAATCATTCATCAGCACATGCAAAACTCCTTTCAGAGTCTGGAATTTCCCATCTATCCTTACTTAAACTTTGTGCAGCATCTCAGTGAGAGGTAGATAGCAAGCTGGCAGCCTGGAATTAAAATCACCTTTCATCCAATGAGTAACAACAGTGTGTAATGGGAAAGGCATGAGTTTTCCATAGGAACCTGAAGCGCAGCCCACTCAAAACCCCACAAAACACATTTTACCAGGTTCTGAATCAACCCAGGGCATTGCAAGAGGAAGAACATGAGCACTGGCCCCTATGTATGCTGTGTTATTTTACCATGGCCTGGGGGTGCAGATCTGAGTGGCAGCTGAATCCCATCTCGGTACTGAGCCCTGCTTGGGGTGATGCTCTCAGGGTCTGCTACTGAGCTGGCCAAATCCCCAGCTGCCAGCCTCAGTCTGATGGGGAAATTTGGTTTATGCTAGCTAAAAAATTTGTCCCCAGGGTATAAAGGCTAGGAATATGAGCTTCAGAATACCTTGTAATGAGGCTTAGAATACCTCTTAATGAAAAAATCCCCTTTAGCTTCTGAGAAGAGGGGACCAAGCAGACCACACCTGCCCTCTGGTACCCTCTGGAAGAGGATGCTGCTCTCTCTTTCAAGTAGGATAAGTAGGGAAGACGAATATCTACTCACAGGTATTTTCAGGCTGTTTTGGCCAAGCAGAAAGTTGAACCCTCTTGCTCTGTATTTGTACAGCACCTAGCACAGTGAAGTCCTGGCCCATTACTGGAGGGACTTCTACAGTACAAATAACAAGTACATAATGCATCTGCTAGAGAGCTCACAAACCTTTCATGTTATTTATGTACTAATCTGAACAGCATGGGCCAGATTTTGATCTTAGTTATTCTGGAGCAAATGAGATACGAGTCTTGGCCTTACATCCACAAGATCTATAGTCAATCAGTGTTCCTAATGTGCTCATCATGGAAATATCTTGGCATTGTGTGGCTGGCCCATTTCAGTGTGACTAGAATAGCAAAGCATTATATTAAGCAAACAGAATAGTTTGATTTATAGATTTGTGGTAAGAATAGTTCAGTTTTCCAGGGTGTTCAATTTAATTAACATTCTCCAGGGAAAAAACTGCTATTGTTTCCCTAACCACATGCCTTCCAATACAAAATAAACTCTTGCTGGTGTGTATGTGCTGCTTAATTATCCTAAATGGTTCCTTTTGAAAGTTGTCTATTGACCTGCTTCTACACTTCACAAGTGGAGCATATCCTATTCATTCAGGAGTGTGTATCTACCTGCACTTAGCAAGAAGGAGATACCAGATGAATTTTAACACTGCTAAAACAAGAATACAACCTGCTGCATGCAGCATTCCCAAGTGGTACCTGTGAATAAGGATGGAAAGAGAATTTATAAAGCCAAGTAAATCATAGCAGTACCTGCAAGTCCTAATTCCAGCCACTGTTAGATGTTTGCAGATGTCTGGTGGAAAAGCTACAGCAAGGGCCTGTGTCTGGGTGCTGCTGGAGCACAAAGCAGGAGCAGAGGGGACAGTCTGTCTGTTCAGCCCACTAGAGAACTAATCCTCCTGTCAATACACACTTTGAGCTACTCAGTGGGTTTGATATGCTGGTTTGTGGATGGGTGAGCTGCAGTAACAGCAGCTCTCGGGCACTCAGGTGCCCCCTTGCTCATGAAGCTGTGTAAATCACACTGTCTTTTCTACCAATGTGATGGCTGACCCATGGACTCCATCTTCCAGGCACTCTTCTTGCTTTTCAGAAGGAGATGGTGGAACTGTCTTGACTCCATTTATTCCAGCAGTTAAGTGGAAACAGAACTGGGCCCAGTGAGCATTGCAGTGTGGGCTGACAGGAGGGCAAGTTTTCTTGAAGTTGAGTCAGTAGTGAGAGCTGGCTGTAGCCGGCTCTGACTGAACACAATAAACAATTCCACTTGCAACATGCTGTACTATTTAAGGGCTCAAAGATGCCAGTGGGAGTTTTGCCTGAATAGCAGGCAAATAGCAGGTCCTTATTCTCTATCATGTCTCATGAAATATCGCAGCCCCACATGTGTTGCAGAGGCAGATCTTGAAGTGGTGGTGATACAAGGGAGATGGGGAGGCAAGCAGTGCAGTGGGGCAGTGCTGCTGCCTCCCCACTGCTGGAAGCTGCTTTCCCTCTGGCTGGAGAGTTCCTGTCTGCTCCAGAGCCATCCAGAAGATGCTCGATGGACAGTGCTGTGTGGGCCAGAGAAGTGGCACAATAAGGCCCTGGAAACCGTGGATTAACTGTACAGTAAATGCCATGATCGCAACGATTCCCTTTGGATTTAACATCCCTTCCACTGTCCCTCCATCAGTTTTGCTTTCCTGTGACATCATTGCATTTTGTTCTCCTGTGTAGAGCAAGGAACTCAAATTTTAAGGGGAGGATTAGAAATCTTTTCATCTTCTGTGCAATGTGCAAGCAGATTATCGCACGGTCTCAGAAGGCAAGCTTTGCTGATGCAAACGTAAAGCAACAGGTTAAAACCTATTCATGTGCTCATTCATGAGTAATTAAAAAAATAATAATAAACCTTGTCAAAACCAGTGGCAGCTCTCTTCCTAATATTATTGTATATAGTTTTCATAAACGTGGAGGCAGCCTCTTCTGAGAAGCATATTTCAAACACATCTAAATTATATTAAGAGCCAGGGCCCAATTTGGTAACAAGCTGTGAGACATCAAGGGCTCTTTTAATGAAGAATTCACGCTGGAAAAATGTATGTCACAAGGCATATGAATAGATGCCTCCATGCTTACTAACCCTTTGCTCCCCGTGTATTGATTTATGGCTAAGTGCAGAGGCACAGAAAGTGATTCGGATGAAGCCCTTGACTCCAGATAGCCATTTGGGTCTCTTCGCTTGCACATAGCGGCTCCGAAACAAAGCGGCATCAGCAAAGATGCCTGAGGTTTGATTTGAATTTTGCTCTAGTTGACTGATACTATTTATACCCTGGACTAATCAGAACCAGGGCTGTTTCATCATGCTTAAATGTCAGGAAAAATATATCATGTGCATCAAGGGAGAAATCTTGGCCCCACTGAAGTAAATGGCAAAACTCCCATTGATTTCATTTGGGCCAGGATTTCACCCTGAATAAAAACTCATGTTTTATACACAGTTTAAATGGCAATGGGTTTATCTGCCAGTGTTTTGAAGAATTGTTTTGGGGAAAAATATATTACTCGAAATGCAGTTATGTATTTATTTAGCCTTTAAAAGAGCAATCATTGTTGTCATGAGCAGTGCAAAGGCATTTTAGTGCAGTACCTCAAGGCTGAAGTTGTATCATATGCAGTTGGGCAACTCTTCGAAGACGTAACTGCATGTGATTCAGTGTCTTCAAACACAGTTTCACTAATAAGCTCCTGGGTTTGCATCTGGATGATCCAAATGTGGATATTTTCCCTTCTGGGTGACGTAATAGCTCACCAGGACTCCAGTGCAGCGGATGTAACATATTTGATTTGATGAGCCTCATGTTGGACATGAGATGGAACTTGCAACTCTCTTCTCTGTCTTGCTCCCACACTAATTGAAGACAGCCCAGTGGCCTGCCAAGGCTCATTGAGCTTAAGCAGCTGTGGAAAAGACCTGCTGTCTTTGATACTGCACAGGAAGTGGACAGGTATCACTGTGGGCTTTGAGCATCATCATAAAGGTTTGGTTAAGCCCTCAGCTCTAGACTTATTCTCTGTTTAAATCAAAGGTTTCTTCTCTTTCCTTGTTAGCATTGCAAATGAGCAAAGCAGTAGGATTCATAGGGTTCCATATTTGCAGAAGTCAAATTCATCTGAGACAATCCACCAGCAGAAAAATAGGCTTGTTTTCACTGGCTAATTAGTTCATGGTGCATATTTCTTCAGCTGTGTACTCAATACTTCAAAAAGTATCTTGGGATCAAGAAACTAGCTTTGCATTTCAGTCAAAAGAAGGGCCAGTGGAAAAAACCCCAAACCAAACCCAGCAAACCCCATATGTGAACAACATTCAGTGATTGGAAAGCAGCATGATCCTGCTTAAAGGTGTTTTGAAAAGCCATATTGCAGCCATAGAATCATGGAATGGTCCAGCTGGAAGGGACCTCCAAAGATCATCCAGTCCAACCTCCACACAGTCAGCAGGGACATCTCCAACTAGATCAGGTTGACCAGGGGCCTGTCAAGCTTCACCCTGAATATCTCCAGGGAAGGGGCTTCAACCATCTTCCCTGGGCAACCTGTTCCAGTGTTCCACCACCCTCATTGTGAAGAACTTCTTCATAACATCCAATCTAAATCTGTCCTTCTCTAGTTTGAAGCCTTTGTCCCTTGTCCTGTCACTGCAGGTCTTTGTAAACAGTCTCTCTCCATCCTTCCTGTGGGCCTCCTTCAGGTACTGGCAGGCTGCTATTAGGTCTCCCTGGAGCATTCTCTTCTCTAGGCTGAACACCCCCAGCTGCCTTATCCTGTCCTCATAGCAGAGGTGCTCCAACCCCCTGATAATTTTCGTGGCCCTCCTCTGGACCTGCTCCATCAAGTCCATGTCCTTCCTATATTGATGGCTCCAGAGCTGTACACAGTACTCCAGGTAAGGTCTCGGCAGAGCAAAGTGGTCCATGAACCTCACTTTTTCTAACCAAAACCATAAACCAGGTGAACAAAATTTTCCCTCATTTTGTCCAGGACAATTAAAACCGATTATTTTTTCACAGTTTAGTCTGAAAACCACACCGTGGCCTCGCTTCAGCACTAACTGCCTGTCTCCCAAGGACACCACCAGTTCCTGAAATACTTGGGTTTCCTGTGGGTTTAGAATGGGTCCCTTCCAAGTACTCTCTTAGCCTGATCTTGTTTAAATTATGTGGAAGGACAAAATTATAGCCTTTGATGCTCTGTTGCGAAAAGATTTAATCTATTTTGTTTTCAGCTTTCCTTTGAGTGGTACAAGAAACACAGCATGGGAAAATAGGCAAATTATGACTTATGGGTGAGTGGCTAGTCACATTTGGAGCTAATTTGTTTTCCAAACATTTGTACTTCCTAAGAAACAGTTTCTCCAAAGGAAGAGCTCCTGGCTGTGGGTATAGTGCTGGTCAGAGAAGAGGAAAACATGACATTTGACGTAGCCACCTCAATTAAGGTCCTGTACAATTAGGTTTAACAAGAGAGAGTTAGAGTCCTGTTCTGAAATGCACCGAGGAGAGGAAAATATTAAAGAACAAAGAAACCTCTGGTCCCAAAGGACCAGGGAAAAGCATTTCAAACTATCTTGATGAATCAGTATAACCACAGCTAGATGGAGAGACAAAAATAGGAGAGCTCTGGCTCTGAGGATTGGTGTGGTGATTACAAAACCAAACAAAAAAAGTTAAATCATTTCACTTCTAGACTACTAACTTGACTCCACTTGAACCAGTTAGTCATGATCATCTGATAGTTACTGAACATGTTCTCTCTGGAACAAACTGGTGGTCTCAATACCAGCTTTAGGGGACACGTGACAGTATCCAAACAAAGCAACAACTTTCTGCTTGGCATTATTGTCAGGCATCTCCAAAGGAAGGCTGTGACAGTTTCAGGCTATGCCTTTAAAATTAGGCCAAAGGCCTGATGGAGCCAGCTATTAATAACAGTAAAAAAGATCCCAACAATAGTTAATGTTATTTATTGTCGTTATTAATTCACAAGAGGAAATTGTACAACTGTCTGAGGATGGCAGCAATTATACAGCCAAATGGGATTCCTGTGAAGCAGGGCTGAGATACAGGATGCAAGCTGTGGCTGGATTAGGGAAGCATCTGTGACTGCTGCTAACTTGACTAACAGAGCAGGGGTTGAACCAGGGCTGGCAGTGCTGTAGAGATGAAATCACTGGCTACTATTGCATGAACCAAGAGACCCAGGGGCTGGTTTTGCCTTCTGGTTTGCAGTTCAAATCCCTTTTGCTTAGTGACTCCTCCAGAGGAAGACACACCAGTGAGGGAACTGATTTCTTTCCTAAGCAAAAGTGTGAGTTGACCTAAAGCTAAAACACTTAGTGCAGTGGTCACAGCTCCTCCTCTCTGCTCTGGTCCTGCTCTGGTCCTCACCAGTGAGATACTTTTGCATCAGGTCTGTCTTTACTTTCCTGTCTTCTCTGGATGCTGCCCAGGTAGGTGGTGGGGTCAACGTCCCTGGAGCTGTTTAAGAGGCTGGATGAGGCACTTGGTGCCATGGTCTAGTTGAGTAGATAGGGTCTGGCGATCAGTTGGACTTGATGATCTTGGAAGTCTCTTCCAACCTGGTTGATTCTGTGATTCTGTGGTTCTGTGAGCAGAATGAAACCACCACAAAATAGAATCATAGAATCATAGAATCAACCAGGTTGGAAAAGGCCTCAGAGATCATCAAGTCCAACCTATTCCCTAATACCTAACACCTCCTGACAACTAAACCGTGGCTCCAAGTGCCACATCCAAACCATTGTTGAACACCTCCAGGGATCGTGACTCCACTACCTCCCTGGGCAGCACATTCCAATGGCAAATCACTCTTCCTGTAGGAACCTTCTCCTAACCTCGAGCCTAAACTTTCCCTGGCACAGTTTAAGACTGTGTCCTCTTTCTTCCCTGCATGTCTTGGTCAGGCTGCTACACTACTCCAGCATTAATTCTTTATTTCTCTTTTTACAGAGTCACAAACTGCATCAGGTTGGAAGGGACCCTCAAAGGTGATCTTGTCTAACCTCCCCGCAGTCATCAGAGACACCTCCAACTACAGCAGGCTGCCCAGGGACACATCAAGTTTGATCTTGAATGTCTCTGGGGACAGGATCTCAACCACATCCCTAGGCAGCCTGTTTCAGTGTTTCACGACTCTCCCTGCACAGAACTTCCTCCTGATGTCCAACCTAAATCAGCCCTGCTCCAGATTCACAGAATCATGGAAGTGTCAGGGTTGGAAGAGACCTTAGGAAACATCTAGTTCCACCCACCATGCCATGGGCAGGGACACCTCACAGTAGAGCAGCTATGGCAGGTAAATGTGCTGGAAAGCAGTTTCTCTGCTTCAAAAACTCTCTCTATATCCCTCCTAACTTCCTTGTGATCACCAATGCTTAGAAACAGGACTGTCACCAAATCTGTGATAAGGATTGGAAGACAATGGTTCATCATTCCAATATTGGCCCTAAAGGTGGTAGTTTAAACGAGTTTAATGATTCTGTGCTGATTTATGGTGGCTAAATGAATGCAATAAAACTTCCCAGGACCTTTTCATGTGCATTGCTGATAAATCCACTCACTCAAAGAAATGTGAGAATCCATCTATGTGAGCTTTAGCACTCGGTGGTGGCATCTGTTTTTTATTTAACGAGATGACTGAAATGAATGTAACGACAAAAAAACTCAAAGAGCCAAATGTGTACATATCATTGTGCAAAAATGGAGATTTCATCACTCACTGATAGTCAACCCTGATTTATTTGAACGGGCTTCCAGGGTCTGGCTTCACATCTCACCTAGGGCTGGAGTTCAGCAGGAGTTTTCCTTAGTCAGGGTCTTCAAGATCTGACCCAGACATATCCATTTGCAACAACATCCACTGGAAGGGGCTTTGTATGTTGTAACAGCAGAGTGAACCAGAAAAATTTAAGTTTTCCTTTACTCACAGTCTTCTGGACATGAGCAGGCAGTGTGAGCTTGCAACACAAGGCCAATCACATCCTGGGCTGCATCAAAAGATGCATTGCCAGCAGATCTGCCACTTTACTCTGCTCTGGTGAGACCTCGCCTGGAGGTCTGGTTTGCAGGTCTGGAGCCCTCAATATAGGAAGGACATGGACTTGACGCAGCAGGTCCAGAGGAGGGCCACAAAAATGATCAGGGGGTTGGAGCACCTCTGCTATGAGGACAGGATAAGGCAGCTGGGGGTGTTCAGCCTAGAGAAGAGAATGCTTCAGGGAGACCTAATAGCAGCCTGCCAGTACCTGAAGGAGGCCCACAGGAAGGATGGAGAGAGACTGTTTGCAAAGACCTGCAGTGACAGGACAAGGGGCAATGGCTTCAAACTAGAGAAGGACAGATTTAGATTGGATGTTATGAAGAAGTTCTTCACAATGAGGGTGGTGGAACACTGGAACAGATTGCCCAGGTAGGTGGTTGAAGGTGAAGCTTGAAAGGGCCCTGGTCAACCTGATCTAGTTGGAGATGTCCCTGCTGACTGTGTGGAGGTTGGACTGGATGATCTTTGGAGGTTCCTTCCAGCCTGGACCATTCTATGATGCTATGATTCTGTGCTGTAACATACCTTTAGAACATTTAATGAGTATGAATATTTCTTGCACTATCTTATGACAAAATGGCCTGGTTATGGAATAACAGCATTTATGGATATGGAAAAACTAATTTTTATCATATATCATCCATAAAGATCACATAAGGGATGAAGGAATGGAGGTATCTGAAAACAAGGGTGTGCACCAAGGAAATACAGTGTGCAGGAAAAGAGCCTCTGGAGATTTGGTTGTTAGCACTGCTGAGAACAAGTGAGACATGGTGCTGAAGCTGGCTGGACTGGTGTTTGTGGTCATGAAGGACTTGGAAGAGATGCTGCATTTACTATGTGCCTGTGAGTTCATCACCACCATGCAAATAGGACACCACAACTGTGAGGTAAATAATCTCTTGGTGTGGGTGCTGGTGGAATACTTACAGTTAAAAAAAAAGAGCAAATCGAGCTGGTTACTTCCTTAGATATCAAGATTCCCAGAACAAGAACTTGGTGCAGTTCTGTTGTGCCAAGTAGGGATCAGATTTAAAGTATGGACAGGTAAGGGCAAAGGTAAGGGCAAGGCATAGAAGATTGCTTCCCCTGTTCCCCTGGCACAGGACTCCAGGGTATGCTACATCTTAAGCTGAGACTTTGCTCTTGCATTGATATCCTTTTGCTCTCCTGCACAGTCACTGGCATTTCCTGTAGAGTGATGGGAGACATCAGCAACTTTCTGGCATAAACCCACCTAAATGCCCAACAACACCAGCTGAACCTTTCCCTGGAACAATTTCTTGGTGTAATCTGCACAGAATTGTGCTGACTTTGTACTCATGAATAACGGGACAATCATAACAGTGCAAGGAGGACAAACTTCATGCCAAATTCATTAGTCAGGCAATGGCAGGAACATCATCTCTGGGTGCTGCAGTGACAGCTGTTCACCTGCTCAAAGCAGGGCTAGGAAGCCTGGGCCAGTCACTAAGACATTCAATTAGGTTGTGCCCCTCAGTGATTCCCCAGCTATTCTCCAGCAGCTTTTCCTAATGATGTCTCCAGTTCTGCTTTAATGTGCAGTATCACAGTTGTATGGCTGTGGAACGTAATAGGGTTAGATCCTCAGGAATTCTGTACTTGCAGCCTTCAATGAGCCTTGGGGGAGTTATCCAGGCTCAGAAGACATTCATCAGGTCCTTACTCCAAACAAATCCTCCGCCATCTGCCTCATTCCACACCCTCTGAAGTCAGTGGGAGTCCAACCAGATAATTCAAGAGAAATTGGCCCAGGACTCACCTGAAAATGCACCTGTTCCTTACCACATAAAGTGATAAGCTGCAAAGGTTTGTTTTTTAATTGGACACTTAATACCAGCTTTGGCAGGTGATTAAACTGTGATTTACTTCCAAGGGAGATAAGAAGTACATTTCTAAGGAATTCTGGACAGGTGGTTTAACAGCAAGGTAATTATATAGAGACATTTTTTGGAAGAACCAGGCAAGTTAAGGGAGAATCAGACATAAATAAGGGAGTTGTTTTTCCTTCCTACACTCAGAAGACTACAGGAGATTAGAAAATGACAAAAAAAATAATTAGAGCAGCGTCAAAGTAGTTAGAAAAGAAGAGATTCTGAGTGGACACAAAAATTGCCTAACCAATATTTGATAAGGAGCCAAGCTGGAATGTATTTCCACTCCAGCTGAAATAGAAGTGGCTGGTGTTATCAGAGCATTGATGTATACAAATCAAGCAGTACAGCTTAGCTATCACCCATAGGTAAAATAAAGGGGCGTGAAGTAGGGACTTGTCAGTCATTGAGACCTTTATTAGTAACAACTGCAGCTTAAAGAGCATGGGTTCTAGTGCTTGCACACAGGAAGCTGCAGCACTCCAGTCAGAAAGCAAACATTTCAGTGCCTGTAAAGCAAGATTATATTTCAGAGGGGGGAAAAAAACAAAAGAAAAAGAAAGAGAAAAAAGAAAGAAAGAGAAAAAAGAAAAAGAAGAAAGAGAAAAAAAGAAAATGAAAGTGAAAATGAAAATAAAAATAAAAATATAAATGAAAAGTAAAAGGAAAAGGAAAAGATAAAGAAAAAAAAAGAAGAAAAAGAGAAAGAAAAAGAAAGAAGAAAAAGAGAAAGAAAAAGAAAAAAGACTAAGAAAAAGAAAAATAAAAAATAAAAGGAAAAAGAAATAAAAATAAAAATAAAAATAAAAATAAAAATAAAAATAAAAATAAAAATAAAAATAAAAAGAAAAAGAAAAAGAAAAAGAAAAAGAAAAAGAAAAAGAAAAAAGAAAAAAGAAAAAGGAAAAGGAAAAGGAAAAGGAAAAGGAAAAGGAAAAGGAAAAGGGAAAGGGAAAGATAAAGAAAAAGAAAAAAAGAAGAAAAAGAGAAAGAAAAAGAAAAAAGAAAAAGAGAAAGAAAAAGAAAAAAGACAAAGAAAAAGAAAATTAAAAAGAAAAAGAAAAAGAAAAAAAGAAAAAAGAAAAAGAAAAAGAAAAAAAGGAAAAAAGGAAAAGGAAAAGGAAAAGGAAAAGGAAAAGGAAAAGGAAAAGGAAAAGGAAAAGAAGAAGAAAAGGGAAAATAAAAATAAAAATAAAAATAAAAATAAAAAGGAAAAAAGAAAAAAGGAAAAAGAAAAGGAAAAAAGGAAAAGCAAAAGCAAAAGCAAAAGCAAAAGAAAAAGAAAAAGAAAAAGAAAGAAGAAAAATAAAAAGAAGAAGAAAAAATAAAAATAAGAAGAAAAAAGGAAAAGGAAAAGAAAGGCAAAGAGAAAGAGGAAAAATAAAAAGAAGAAAAAGAAAGAGAAAAACAGAAAAAGGAAAAGAAGAAAAAGAAAAAAGAAGAAAAAGAAGAAAAAGAAAGAGAAAACCAAAAAGAAAAAGAAGAAAAATAAAATGGAAGAAAAAAGAAAAGGAGAAAAGCAGAAAAAGAAAAAAAAAAAAGAAAAAGAAAGAAAGAGAAAGACAAAGAAAGCAAAAATGAACAAGAAAATATCTGAGCGCAAATTCAGATTAGATGATCCCAATGAGATCTGGGATACTAATGAATAATTTATTAGTTTTTTCCTAATAAATATAGGCATTGCCCATCACCATTCTGTAACTGCCATTGTGGCAAATATACAGTGGGGAGAGAGAACAACAGTTTAGGCTCATCAAAAATGAATTTCATCTGCCACATTGCCCGGCTTCACAACAAGTTTTGGGTGTTTTGCAAAGACAAATTAAAGTAAATCTTTTTTCAACTGTATGCTTCTGTTTGATTGAGAGAGATTATTTCAAGCTTCCTTGTGTTAATGTCAAGATCTATGCAGGAAGTACTGGGGATTGGGGTAACTCTATGATGACAAGATAGAGACAAGAATCCTTCATCCTCAGCACCCACATATGGACTCTATATACTGCTTTGGGTGTAGATAAAAGTGCCTGAATGTGGCTACTGGTTTGGGCTACACTTTCCCCTCTGAACCTTCCTATTCTGTTTGATTGAGAGAGATTATTTCAGGCTTCCTTGTGTTAATGTCATGCTCTATGCAGGAAGTACTAGGGTTTGGGGCAACTCTGTGAAGGCAAGATAGAGACCAGAATCCTTTGTCCTCAGCATCTACGTATGGACTCTATATACTGCTTTAGGTATAGATAAAAATGGCTGATTGCTGCTGCTGGTTTGGGCTACATTTTCTCCTCTGAGCCTTCCTTTTAATTTGCGTTGCTTGTGTTTCCACACATCCAACAGGAAAGCTCTGCTCTTGGTGGACAGTTTTGCTTCTGCCCCTTCAGCACCATACACCAGCTGAGAATGAAAGGCAGTGATCTTGAGCCCATCCTCTCAACCCACCTCCGTTGTGTAGGTGTCACACCAGAGCTCGCAGGCAGTATAAAGTGTCTCTCCAGTCTGTGACACCCTGGTACCACTTCAAGCAATTCCTTTGTCACCCTGTGGTCTGACAGGTTAACTGGTAATTGGATCATTTCTACCTTGCTTTTTCACAACTTGCTGCTAACGTGGTGTTCAGTGGGGCTACAAAGTACAGGCAGCCTCAGAGAGGTTTTCTGCTTGTCTGCTGGTAGCTCTGAGTCAAGCATTTTTTCACCTGAAAGGTAAATATGTTATCTTAGCCCTTTCCCTGGGAATACTGAAAGGAGCAGCATCCTGTGTGTTTTGTGTAACTAGGTCAAAAGCTGTAGTAATTATATAATAAAGGCTTGGGAAGGCAGTATTTCAGAACAAGGTGTTTCAAGGCAACAGCTTCAGTCATAGGAATGACAATGGTATTTATTGCAGGAAATCCCTTGCAAGAGAAATATCTGCCTATTACAGACAGCAATAAAGTAAAAATTTTGCCTTAAGCATATTTTTTCCCCCCTTCCTAAGGCAGATCAGTACATATCTGAGCTGCAGGAACATTACAATGCCTGTAACTAGGAAGAATTTACAGTTCTACAAAACCCATTGTCAACAACGTGGATAGGTGCTTTAGAGATAAGTAGGTATTTACCAAAGATTTATGGATTGTAGTATTCTGTGACATCATAAAATGTGGGGAATCTGGTCAGCAACAGACTCTTCTTAAACTGTTAGGCTGTGCCATACATCATTCCTAAGGTTATTTCCTTGAAAGGCCTTGGAAAAGGTGTTGTATATCATACGCTGCCTATGACTTCAGAAGTCAAAAAGGAGAATCTTTGACACCATTAGCAGTTGAAGTCATTACTGTTTGGTTTGGTTTTTTTATTCCCCCAAAGCAAAATCATTATCTTGATGTTTAAAATACCTTTTTTCCCCCTGAATTGAAGTCCATTCCATTGGAATGTGCTGCCCAGGGATGTGGTGGAGTCACCAGCACTGCAGGTGTTTAGGAAGAGACTGGATGAGGCACTTAGTGCCATGTTTTAGTTGATTAGATGGTGTTGGGTGGATAGGTTTGATTTGGTGACCTTGAAGGTCTTTTCCAACCTGGTTAATTACATATTCTGTAAGTCATGATCTCAACATTATGGTAATACCAGTGCTGGTAATCAACCTTATTTCTGAGATTGATGATTCACCATACACTTATTACATGTGATTCTCTGGGACCTATTAGAAGCAAATGGAGCAACATACACTCATTTTAATCAATTTGAAGAGAAAATCAACTACACTCGTCTTCTGCTTCCACATAATGTGCTTCTGCTGTTCACTAACCTTGCTGAAGTCTGGATTTTACATTGGAATTTCATGGATGTGTAGCATCAAGTGATAATAAATGCAACACTGCCATGGTGGAGCTCATGTTAGCTGCTTTTATAAGTTGCATTGTCCTGAAAACACATTAGACTCAGTGGTCCAAGATCAGAAAGACCAGCAATAATGATGGAAAAGATACAGGTTAAGTACTGTAAGGAGACTGGCAGCAGCAGCTCTGGAGGTGATCTATCCATGCTTAAGTTCTTCTGTGTTTCCCCCTGCTTTCTCTCCTTTCTCTTTCTCCTTTCACAGTATCACAGTATCGCTAAGGTTGGAAGAGACTTCGAGGATCATCGAGTCCAACCTGTCACCACAGACCTCATGACTAGACCATGGCACCAAGTGCCACGTCCAATCTCCTCTTGAACACCTCCAGGGATGGTGACTCCACCACCTCCCCAGGCAGCCCATTCCAATGGGCAATGACTCTCTCCGTGAAGAACTTTCTCCTCACCTCCAGCCTAAACTTCCCCTGGTGCAGCTTGAGACTGTGTCCCCTTGTTCTGGTGCTGGTTGCCTGGGAGAAGAGACCAACCCCTACCTGGCTACAACCACCTTTCAGGTAGTTGTAGAGGGCAATGAGGTCACCCCTGAGCCTCCTCTTTTCCAGGCTAAACAATCCCAGCTCCCAGCTCCAAAGGACTTGGCCCAGCTGCACCTGTCGTGTTGTAATATCTGAGTGGAAACTGGGACCTGGATCTCCTGGTGTAACCACCATCAGGACAGATTGCCTGGGAGCCTCACCCTGGGTGGGATCATAGAATAAAATGGTAGGGGTTGTAAGGGGCCTCTGGAGTCCAAGCTCCCTGCTAACACAGGTATGCCTAGATCAGGTTGCACAGGAAAGCATCCAGGTGGGTTCTGACAATTTCCAGAGAAGGAGACTCCATAGGCTTTCTGGGCAGCCTTATTCTGTGCTCCAACACCCTCACAGGAAAGAAGTTTCTCCTTAAGTTCAGGTGAAACCTCCTGTGGTCTTGTTTATACACACTGCCCCTTGTCCTATCACTGGCCACCATTCAGAATAGTCTAGCTCCATCTTCATGACCTCCACCCTTTAGATATTGATAAGCATCGGTAAGACCCTCTCTCAGTCTTCTCTTTTTCAGGCTAAAGAGCCCCAGGTCTCAGCCTCTTTTTGTAAGAGAGATGTTCCTTGTGGCCCTCCAATGGACTCTCTCTAGGAGTTCCCTGTCCTTCCTAAACTGGGTAACCCAGGGCTGGACACAATAATTCAGATGCAGCCTCACCAGGGCAGAGTAGAGGGGGAGGAGAACCTTTTTTGATGTGCTGGCCATGCTCTTCTTAAGGCACCCCAGAATACTGTTGGCCCCAGAATACTGAGGACACATTGCTGGCTCATGTTGAACTAATTGCCCACTAACGCTCCCAGGTCTTTCTCCACAGAGCTGCGTTCCAGCAGGTCATCCCCTAACCAATGGTGACAAGGACAGGGAAGATCAAAAGGAAATGGAAGAGGAAGTCACTGGGGAGACCAATCTGTGTGGAGATTTCAGCCTGGTTTCTCTCTTCTTTGCATGGAAAAGGGCATCAGGAGGAAAAGAAATGTCTTTATTGCTGGAAAACATCTGAAAAATGAAGCAGCAGAGAAACCAATTGGCACAGGGGAATTGCAGCAGCCAACGAGAATGGAGGGATTTGCATATCCAGAGTGAAGCTGCTGGGAAAGAGCTGCAAAGGGATTATGCAAATCCCAGATTGGGTGAGTGGTGGCTGATTGCCAGAGCAGGGGGATGCACACTCTGCTCCGTACCTGGGCAATGATTATGCAAATGACCCACCCACAGCCAGAGAGCAGGGCAGCTGCCTGAATGAGGAAAACTCTGGCTACACATCAGTAAACGTGCAGCATGCAGCATGCAGGTGACCACACTGCACTTGGCATGGAATGAGCAGGAGTGTAGGGCTCTGCCACCCCTTGCACAGCTCCGTGGGATCCATCCAACATTTGGCAGCTGGGGCAGCAAGTGAACATCACCGTCAAGTAGAAGTGAGTGTTTAGATGGCCATTTTCATCTACTTATGAGTCTGGCCTCAAAAGGACAAGAAAATAGAAGCTGGGATGAAAGCAACTCCAAGCTGCCTGCAGCTTTCTTATCCCAAGGAAATTCTGCTGTTTGTCAAAGAGGGGCTCACAGAAATCACAGAAACATTCAGGTTGGAAAAGATCCTCAGGATCACCAAGTCCAACCCAGAACTCTACTCTACAAGGGTCACCCCTAAACCACATCCCAAAGCACCACATCCAAACTACCTTTAAGCACATCCAGGCTTGGTGACTCCACCACCTCCCTGGGCAGCACATTCCAATGCCTGACCACTCTTGGTGGGAAAAAATGTTTCCTAATGTCCAGTCTGAACCTACCCAGTCACAGCCTGAGGCCTTTCCCTCTATCACTGATTGCCTATGAGAAGGGAGCAGCACCAACCTCTCCACAATGTCCTTTCAGGTAGTTGTAGACACCAATGGGGTCCCCCTCAACCTCCTCTTCTTCACACAGAACAGCCCCAGCTCCTTCAGTTGCTCTTCATCAGATTTATTCTCCAGGGCAGCTTCCTTGCCCTGCTCTGCCCTGGCTCCAGCACCTCCACATCTCTCTTGGATTGAGGTGCTCAAAACTGGACACAACACTCAAGATGTGGCCTCCCAAGAGGTGAGTACCAGGGAACAATCCCCTCCCTGCTCCTGCTGGACACAGCATTTCTAATCCCAGCCAGGATGCCATTAGCTTTCTTGGCCACCTGGGCACAATGTTGGCTCCTATTCAGCTGCTTGTCCATTAGGTCCCTTTCTGCCAGACAGCTTTCCAGCCACATTGCCCCAAGCCTGTAGCATTGCTTGGGGTTGTTGTGACCCAAGTGCAGGACCTGGCATTTGGCCTCATTGAAGCTCATCCCATTAACATTGACCATGGATCCAATCCATCCAAGTCCTTCTGTAGAGCCTCCCTACCCCCATGAAGATCAGCACTCCCACCTAAGGGACACACCTGCTCAGCAGATGAGCTCAACCCTTGACCCTATGTATGGGAAAGATCTGGTGTGATTCAAAGTCCTGATGTTTAAATAGTTACCCCATGCTTTTTGGGCTTGTGTTTTTTTTGCTGACATCTAGATTTGTAAGAATACAAAGACATTTCCCTGACATGCTTACAATCAACATTTAACATTCAGGAGTTCCTTTGTATTGTTTTTGTTTGCTCTGGTGTGCACAATTATGTGCCTGTATGTGTGTGCAATCAGCATCATTTCTCGAGCCCAGCATAATCACATTTCACTATCATTTGATCTGACTCTGAGCAGTCTTTAATGTTTTCAGGAGTTCTCACAAAAGGAATAGCATCCCTGTGGTCACCTCTGTAATTCTCACTGCAGAAGAAGTTGGAAAACCTGGAAAATACACTAATTATACTGTACAATGAGTTGCACTCATTGACACTACCACTCTGCAGCTTCCATAGCTTGCTGGCAGAGAGATGATTCAGGTTCTGAGGTGATGGGGCCAAACTTAAAACAGAATATAACTTGAAGATTAGCTGGATACATTGGAAGGAAAAACATGAGGAAATTGTCCATCTCTTGTTGTGACACAAGACAAGGTCTTACTGAAAGCATTGGCAAAGAGTTCAAATGCATGGTGACAGTCATATGAATCAGTTCATCAGTATAGGAAGGACATGGACATGATGGAGAGGGTCCAGAGGAGGGCCACAAAAATGATCAGGGGGTTGGAGCAGCTCTGCTATGAGGACAGTATGAGGGAGCAGGGGTCGTTCAGCCTGGAGGAGAGGAGGCTCCAGGGAGGCCTAATAGCAGCCTTACACTACCTGAAGAGGGCTAGCAAAAGGCTGGAGAGAGACTGCTTACAAAGCCAGCAGTGACAGGACAAGGGGCAATGGCTTCAAACTAGAGAAGGACAGATTTAGATTGGATATCAGGAAGAGGATCTTCACAATGAGGGTGGTGGAACACTGGAACAGGTTGCCCAAGGAGGTGGCTGAGGCCCCATCCCTGGAGATATTCAGGGTGAGGCTCAACGAGGCCCTGGGCAACCTGATCTAGTTGAAGCTGTCCCTGCTGACTGTGTGGAGGTCAGACTGGATGACCTTTGGAGGTCCCTTCTGGCCTGGACCATTCTATGGTTCTATGATTCTATATCAGGACTATAAACCAGATGTGTAGTAAAGCCCCTATTAGTGAGGAAAAGAGTAAAAAAAAACCTCCATTAACTTTTCCACACTGAATTTTCTCCCTAATTATTCCCTTGGGTGGGCAGAATCTGCTTCTGTATTTATAACAGGTTATCAGTGTTATTGACAAATCTTGTTAGTCCTTGGGGACCAATTAATTTTAACAGAGGCTTCACTGAAAATCAAGGAATGAGTTCAAATATTATACCAGTAAAAATCAGTGAGGGATCACATCTGGGAAAAAGAAACTAGAAATATATAAACATATGAGGCAGAAAGGGAAACCCAAGTGTGGTCTGTAGCCAGGACAGGGTGCAGCAGCCTGACTAGGAGAAGCCCATGATTCATTTTCTGGGGTACTGGTTGATAGTAGGCTGAACATGAGCCAGCAGTGTGCCCAGGTAGCCAAGAAGGCCAATGGCATCCTGCCTTTGATCAGGAACAGTGTGGCCAGCAGGAGCAGGGAAGTCATTCTGCCCTGCACTCAGCACTGGTTAGGCCACACCTTGAGTACTGTGTCCAGTTCAGGGCCACTCAGTTTAGGAAAGATGTTGAGTTGCTGGAACATGCCCAGAGAAGGGCAACAAAGCTGGGGAGGGGTTTGGAGCACAGCCCTGTGAGGAGAGGCTCAGGGAGCTGGGGTTGCTTAGCCTGGAGAAGAGGAGGCTCAGGGGAGGCCTTATTGCTGTCTACAAATCCCTGAAGGGAGGTTGTAGCCAGGTGGGAGTTGGTCTCTTCTCCCAGACAACCAGCACCAGAACAAGAGGACACAGTCTCAAGCTGCTCCAGGGGAAGTTTAGGCTGGATGTTAGGAAGAAATTCTTCCTAGAATGAGAGATTGGCCATTGGAATGTGCTGCCCAGGGAGGTGGTGGAGTCATCATCACTGGAGGTGTCTAAAACAAGACTGGCTGAGGCACTTGGTGCCATGGTTTAGTTGATTAGATGGTGCTGGGTGATAGGTTGGACTTGATGATCTCTCAGGTCTTTTCCAACCTGGTTAATTCTGTATTCTATTCCATTCCATTCCATTCCATTCCATTCCATTCCATTCCATTCCATTCCATTCCATTCCATTCCATTCTATTCTATTCTATTCTATTCTATTCTATTCTATTCTATTCTATTCTATTCTATTCTATTCTATTCTATTCTATTCTATTCTATTCTATTCATTAGCTTCCCACTAGCCAAAGGTGGGTTTTTGGTTTGGAAGCCAAGGGTGTGCAGTTACTCCCAGTTGTCACAGGGCATGGTTAGTGATACAACACAGGGAGCTGTGGGGAGTGGGAGCTTGCAGGAAATGTTTTCTGATTAACCCTCTGCTGTGTTTTTAATCAGCCAAGAACCCTTTGAAGAGTAATAAATTACTATCATTGCTAATTTGTAAAATACTTCCACTCTGCTTTTATGGAGGTATAGAACAAACACTACTTCAACAACTTGCATCAGACATGACAGCTATTTTGTGAAGAAGCAAGAGCTGAAGAAAAATGGATGTGAGTTGCACTTCCTTTGTGAATTCACTTTCCAAAGGAATTGACACCTCAAATGTTATTCAAAGACATGGACACATGAAGAAACAGATGAAAATGCATTACCTACTGATATCAGAGCTGATGAAAACATTTTGCTTTTCTGAAAGCCTAAGTGAGATTTCCCACAGATGTGGTTACACATTTCAGTTGCACCCTGAGGGCAAAAAAAATCCCAAACAACAAAAATCCCTGCTCATTACAGACTTGTTAAAATCCAGTTTAAATATACTCCTATCATAAAATACACCATGAGTGCTGTGGACTCAGCCAACCAATACAGGCCCCAGAAGATCAGGAAGAGACAAAGAGATGGGGATAGCTTAGGAAATCCTCTTGAGTTTTCCTTTCAGCTGTCCTGCCAGAGTAAATGCTATCTGGCTGGGCAATCTGGTTTCTGGATCAAGCAAGCTGAGAGGTTTGTAAATGTCTTGTGCACCTCTCAAGGGTCACACTTCCCTAATTAGAAAATTCAAATACTTTCTATCCTGTCCCCACACACTGCAACTATAACTGTGGTGCTGCCCCACATTGGTATCTCTCCATTGGCTTGAGCTTCCCCCAGTCTGAGCAGGGAGAGATCAGCCTCTTGTTTCTCAAGGCACTGTGGAAAGTGTTGGCTTACCAGCCCACTGTGGGGTTGCTGCAGGTTTTTGAGGACCTGCCATGGAACTGGGCTGGCCTTGCTGTCCTGAGGGGGGGTAGTTCTTCTACAATATAAAATTATGCAGTGTGTAGAAAGGTTAATCTGTGGTGATGGGGAGGGTTTCACCTATTCCATGCTGTGTGGTGGACAGTAAGGATTTTTAAAGAGTGTTCCAGTCCAAATAATTTGTCATCATGAAAGGTTAATAAGCTTGAGGCAAAAAGCCAGATGTGTCATCTGTTGCAGAACTTGCTTTTTAGCTGGTTTTACATAGAAGTATTTTTTCATCTTTTTCTCAGGCTTTGTCTATAACTGCCAGACAGCAAAGCTGTGCAAGCAGGAGCTATCAATGAAGCCCTGAGTCTTGTCAGTTTGCAAGGAATTAAATAGAGAATGTCAGCCCCACTGCAAGAGAGACGTCATGGAAAGAGGAAAAGACCACAACAGAATTGAGCTGTGCTACAGAGCCTTCCCCTCTGGTCATACTCCAGCTCCTGCCCCTCTTGTGTTGGTAATGAATAAAATTTGTGATGAGTCAATGCTGCTTCATCACCTGTGAAATTATTTATATACCAGACCATCACAGACAAGTGCTGCACTGTCTCAGCTGGTGATTGCTGTTCAGCTTCTCATGGGCAGGTGTCCCGGTTCCATAAACCACCACGAAAATTGACATTAATTGGCACCCTTGTTGCAATCTCAAGGGGGAGGCTAAAGATTTAATGGGCATTGAGAGTGAATTATTCCCATATGCCTCAAGGTGGTCCCTCTAGAGCCATGATGAGACTTACAGGCAGGCCACTGCTACGCATCTGAACTGCCAGCACTTATGGTGTCTCCTCTTTACTGATACTTTTAAAGAGGACAAAAGCAAAAGGGAGACATAAGAAACCTGGAATAACAGGGGAAGAGAAAAACCAGCATGCTGTTGCTCAACAGCATGGAACTGAAACAAATATTACTTCTTAGATGAATGTGAGGCAAAATGGGTGAATTCTCCACCTAAATAAATCGGTGAATATCTTGACTTCATGCAGGCAACCAGTCCGTGGCAATGTACACTTAATACCAAATGCTGCCACTGTTTGAGAGCTGAATGATTTCACCAGTCACTTACTGATCACCTTAAATGGGCAAATGTTAAATATCTGTATTATTTTGTAGATGGAACCTGTTTACAATCAAAGTTACAAAAGAGTCCACTAAGGAACAGCCTAGCTCTGAAACCTCCTGGTCCATTTTCCTTTGGGCTTGTCACGATTTAGCCAAAGTGCAGCAGGCAGGTTTTGTGGGCTGCAGGATTTCAGCAATAATGGAAGAATGCTTTGGAAATGTGTCAATTCTTCGCAGTTACAACTCAACAGCTCAGGAGGCAATTTCCCCCTCTCCCCCCCCCCCGCCCAGTACTAACTACTCTCATGTCAGCTACCTATTTTTATGTCCAAACCAATTTATTTTCAGACTGGCTACAAAAGCAAAGCATCACAGAATTGTCTGGCCATAAAATATGTAAAGCATTGCACTACTGGGGCTCATTAGCAAAACCATAGATGCTTTTTAGTAATCCATAAGGTGATACTTGTTAATGAATGCTGCAAATTATCCTACTAACTACCTGAAGATTAATAAGAGATACGTCTGCTGCAACAAACAAGTCTCAGATCTCTGGAGAAAACTGGAGAAAGCGGGTAATAATTGGAATAAGAACACAACAGACATTCTTATATTTGCAGGTTTGATACTATCAGCTAAATGGTGGTTATGGCTTGTGTTATGTCTGTTGTAAACAGACTCCTCTTGGAGTAAGCTGTCTACAACTATCTGAAGGGAGGCTGTAGCCAGGTGGGGGTTGGTCTCTTCTCCCAGGCTGCCAGCACCAGAACAAGAGGACACAGTCTCAAGCTGCACCAGGGGAGGTTTAGGCTGGATGTTAGGAAGAAGTTCTTCACAGACAGAGTGATTGTCTATTGGAATGTGCTGCCCAGGGTGGTGGTGGAGTCACCATCACTGAAGGTGTTTAGGAAGAAACTGGATGGGGAGCTCGGTGCCATGGTTTAGTTGATTAGATGGTGTTGGGTGATAGGTTGGACTCAATGATCTCAAAGGTCTTTTCCAAGCTGGTTAATTCTATTCTATTCTATTCTATTCTATTCTATTCTATTCTATTCTATTCTATTCTATTCTATTCTATTCTATTCTATTCTATGCTATGCTATGCTATGCTATGCTATGCTATGCTATGCTATGCTATGCTATGCTATTCTACGCTATGCTATTCTATTCTACGCTATGCTATTCTATATGCTATGCTATTCTACTCTATTCTACTCTATTCTACCTCTATTCTTATTCTTATTCTACTCTACTCTACTCTACTCTACTCTATTCTAAAGTAACTTTTATTTGCAGCTTAGCCTATGGATGGGAAGTGAAAACGACCTGTGAGTCACAGGTTTAATGCTGCCTGATTTCAGGAAAGTTAAGCATCTTCATAAGACTTGAAACCTTACAGAAGTTCAGTGAGCTCTGAAGGTGACTATTTCAAAGGAACCTGAAAATGGGCACTATATTTAGGTGCCTGTGTTCTGGGTAGTTGACCAGGATTTTAACAGGTTTTGGTTTAATTAAGTCTCTAGCTTATTGCACTATGTTGAATTCATCAAAGGAAGTGCAGAGTATGAACAGTGTTTAGAAATGTAATACGTTAACTGCTCTAACCATGAGGATAATTAAAACTTGAACAAGGATCTAAGTGGCAAACAGGACTGGACAGCTCAGAGAATCACGGAATCACAGATCCATTGAGCTTTAAGTTGAATATTAGGAATTTTTTTTTGTTCCTTGACAGAGTTGCCAAGCCCTGGTACAAGCTGCCCATGGAGGTGGGGGAGTCCCTGTCCCTGTATCCATGTAAAAGATGTGTGGATGCAGTGCTGAGGGAACATAGTTTAGTGGTGGACTTGGCAGTGCTGGGATAACAGTCTGACTTGGTGATCCTGAAAGTCTTTTTCAAACTAAGTGATTCTATGAACTCCACTCAACTGTGTGCTACTGTTTCCATGTTAGGTGAAATGCTCAGGTGACCCAGAAAAATACAACACCCCAAAGAGAGAATAGGATAGGATAGGATAGGATAGAATAGAATAGAATAGAATAGAATAGAATAGAGTAGAATAGAATAGACCAGGTTGGAAAAGACCTCAGAGATCATCAAGTCCAACCTATCACCCAATACCATCTAATCAACTAAACTATGGCACCAAGTGCTTCATCCAGTCTCTTCCTAGGCACCTCCAGTGATGGTGACTCCACCACCTCCCTGGGCAGCACATGCCAAAGGCCAATCTCTCTTTCTGTGAAGAACTTCTTCCTAACATCCAGCCTAAACCTCCCCTGGAGCAGCTTGAGACTGTGTCCTCTTGTTCTGGTGCTGGTTGTCTGGGAAAAGAGACCAACTCCCACATGGCTACAACCTCCCTTCGGGTAGTTGTAGAGAGCAATAAGGTCCACTCTGTGCCTCCTGTTCTCCAGGCTAAGCAGCCCCAGCTCCCTCACCCTCTCCTCATAGGGCTTGTGCTCCAGACTCCTCCCCAGCTGTGTTGCCCTTCTCTGGACACGTTCCAGTAACTCAACATCTTTCCTAAACTGAGGGGCCCAGAACTGGACACAGGACTCAAAGTCTCTGCCTGCCTTTCAGATTTAACCAAATTGACTTCTATGGGGTGTAGTTCCTTAGAAACCTTTTGTTAAGGTGCATCATCACTGACTTAGGCTTGCTCTCAAGCTCATTGAATCAATGGGAGCACTCTCAACTGACTTCTTTAAGCCTTGGATTAGATTTCTCCCCTGGCAAACCAAAGCCTGGGAATACCTGAGACCTCAGGAAGCCTGCCAAATGGCATGCAATTCTTCCCAGACCTATGGTGGTTTCTGGAGAGACGGAGGTCCTCTACAAAGAGGAACCTCACAGTTTAGTTTCACCTTCAGATGCAAGGAGGCAAACGTTACAAGGCTCCTGAGATACTTACTGCTGCTCCACCTGCACTTCAGCAGTGATTAAACATTGCTTTGTTCGCAGCAGTCCAGCACTGCACAACCATCACAAGTCGCAGACAGAATTATTCAAAGATGATGATTCATAACTTGCCTAGGATGCAGAACAAGCAAAAAAGGCAATTTAATTTGAGCATGTGAGCACACACCAGTCCCTGCACTCCTCCAAACGGAGAAGTTCTCTATTAGTTTCTGCTTATATTAAAAAGAATTCCCAGATGGTCCTGTTTAAACAATGTCTAAATAAATACTTTGGCGATCGTTTCATAAGTCACTGCAGCGCCTCAAGAATCTTGGCGAGCACGCTCGTGGATGTAAGATTGGAAATGAGTGGTGTAATTGTAACACAGAGCTGTGCTGGCCTACAAGAAAGCTGGGGAGGGACTTTTGAGGGTGTCAGGGAGTGATAGGACTGGGGGGAATGGAACAAAAATACTAGAAATGAGTAGATTCAGATTGGATGTTAGGAAGAAGTTGTTCCCCATGTGGGTGGTGAGACACTGGCACAGGTTGCCCAGGGAGGTGGTGGAAGCCTCATCCCTGGAGATTTTTAAGGCCAGGCTGGATGTGTCTGTGAGCAACCTGCTGTAGTGTGAGGTGTCCCTGCCCATGGCAGGGGGATTGGAACTGGATGGTCTTTGAGGTCCCTTCCAACCCTAATAATTCTGTGATTCTATGATTCTGTGTTTGCAGCCCCTGCTGGTCAGAAAGATGTGTTGATTCAAAATGTGTCTTCCACATTGTAATGGGTTGGGGCAAACCACCTCCCCACCACGGGCAGAAACAATGACTCAGACAAAGGGATTGCAAAAGTGATGGAAAGTTTAAATAGGAAAACAATTTAAAAACAAACACCAATGAAAGCTTTACAGAGAACCACAAGCACCGTGACAAAGAGAGAAATCCCAGAACATGCCCAAGAACATCCCATCCCCACCTGGGGGGTACACCCAAACCCCCCCAGGGCTCTTTCCTCCCCCCCCAACCCAGCCTTGGGCCTGGGCAGGCCCAAGGGAGGCAGCTCATGCAATTTTACCTAGGCTGCAGCTGGGGATGAAAGAGGAAGTGAAGACCCTGCATGGACCTTTTATAGGGGAGCAGGGCATTATGGGAAATGGAATACCTGCCTGTGACCACCCCCTGGGCTGGGCCCACCCCTTGGGACCTCCCAGGTGTGGTCTATGCAGTGGCACCCAGGCCAGCATCCAGCCTAAACCACCACACACATTCAGGACTGATTAATCTTTTGGTTTTTTTTTAGTATTTGGTCTGCTTCCTGAGAGAGAGATGTGGAGTCTGAAGCCCTCATAATTTGTTTTTCAGGCAGCCTGACCTACAGATGTAGCGCTGAATGCTTCATCTGCCACTGTGATGCTGGGTTGCCTGAAAAGTGCCTTTCACCATTTTCCATGACAGGACAAGGGGCAATGGATATAAACTACATCACAGGGTGTTCCACCTCAATATGAGGAGGAACTTTTTCATTGTGAGGGTCACAGAGCACTGGAACAGGTTCCCCAGAGAGATTGTGGTGTCTCCTTCTCTGGATGCATTCCTGTGCAACCTGTGCTAGATTGTACGGTCCTGCTCTGGCAGGGGGGTTGGACTCGATGATCTCTTTGGGTCCCTTCCAACACCTAGCATCCTGTGATCCTGTGATCTATGTCTTGATTTCTCTATCTGTCAAAGCAGGGCATGAGTCATAAGGCAAGATTCTCTCCTTAAAATCCTGGAGTCTGTAGAGGAGAGGATCTCTATAGTGCTAGAGAGCTGCTGTGACACAGCCTCTTAATCATCATTGCATACATGCTAACATTGTTTGCCTTGCATGTTCAGATAGAAAAGCATTATCATAGAATCATAGAACCATAGAATGGTCCATGCTGGAAGGGAGCCCCAAAGGTCATCCAGTTGGACCTCCACACAGTCAACAGGGACATCTTCAACTAGACCAGGTTGCCCAGGGCGTCATTGAGCCTCACCTTGAATATCTCAAGGGAAGGAACCTCAACCACCTCCCTGGGCAGCCAATTCCTGTGTTCCTCCATCCTCATAGTGAAGAACTTCCTGATATTCAATCTAAATTGGCTTTTCTCTAGTTTGAAGCCATTACCCCTTGTCCTGTCACCACAGGCCCTTGTAAACAGTTTCTCCCCATCCTTCTTTAGCTTCCCCTTAGGTACTGGCAGGCTACTATTAGGTCTCCCTGGAGCATCCTCTTCTCCAGGCCGAACACCCCCAGCTCTCTCATCCTGTCCTCACAGCAGAAGTGCTCCAACCCCCTGATTGCTTTGTGGCCCTCCGCTGGACCCTGTCCATCAGGCACATTTCCTTCCTATGTCAGATCCACTGGATTTGACCCTGAGCAGCTGATTCAAGTGACCTGGCATATCAGGTATTCCTCAACACCAGTTAAAAAATTACAACCTGTTTTTGTTTACTGATCCTGATGAAGGAAACTTCCCCATCCTGACAAGACTCTGGGGAAGCACACAGCATAAAAGACATAATGAAATTCAATGTGAAAACCAAAAATGAACTTTTACCAGCAGTTCAAAGACACTTAACATTATAAGAATTTGGTGGTTTAAACCATTTGGATCTTTCTGTTCACACAGTATTGAAAGTAAAAGAGAAAGGGCACTTCTCTGTTTGAAAGTTGAGTACTTGTTATTTTTAAGCAGGATTAAGTATCTGGACTTCCAATTACACAATGGAAAATCCCTTTTTTATTGGTGAGATTTTAATTAAGTGCCTTGATTTCTATAAATGAGAGCTTCATTTGACACTTGTGGCCAACTCTCTGTAAGTGCTAATAGAAACTGAGTAAATTCTGCTGAACTACAGAATGCTGGGTGCTGCTCAAAGAGAAGTCTGCCTTCCAATTGCAATTCCTTTGGTGAAAACCTGAAATAAGCACATTGGAGTCAATGTTGAACTGGTAGAAATCAGAGTAAGAGATGAGGCATGCCTGGGTGTGCATTAGTTTGTGCACAGAGTTGGGCTATTGTATTTGTAGAGACTATAGAAACACACATAGAACCATAGAATCAGTCAGGGTTGGAACCACAAGGATCATGTAGTTCCAGCCCCCCTGATGTGGGCAGGGACACCCTAAACTCGATCAGGCTGGCCACAGCCTCATCCAGCCTGGGCTTAAACACCTCCAGGGATGGGGCCTCAACCACCTCCCTGGACAACCCATTCCAGGGCTTCACCACTCTCAACGGTAAAGAACTTCTTCACAACCAGTCTGAATCTCCCCACCTCCAGGTTCATTCCATTCCCCCTAGTCCTATCACTACCTGAGATCCTAACAAGTCCCTCCCCAGCCTTCTTGTAGACCCCCTTCAGATACTGGAAGGCCACAATTAGGTCACCTTGGAGCCTTCTCTTCTCCAGACTGAACAGCCCCAACTCCTTCAGTCTGTCCTCATAGGAGAGGTGCTCCAGCCCTCTGAGCATCCTTGTGGCCCTTCTCTGGGGTCACCTTCCAGCACCTCCAGATCCCTCTTGTAATAGAGGCTCCACAACTGGATGCAGTAGTCCAGGTGGGGTCTCACCAGAGCTGAGTAGAGGGGGAGGATCACCTCCCTTGACCTGCTGGCCACACTTCTCTTGATGCAGCCCAGGATCTGATTTGCTTTCATAAAAAAAAAGAAAACATTTGTAAAGCCCCATATCTGCATACAGATAACTTTTAAAGGAGTAAAGCTGTGAAAGTCTTTCCTCCTGCACAAAGTTTTAGCCATGTGTCTTCCTTTCTGGCAAGATATCCTGGTGGGGACAATAAATATGCTATCACTTGCACAGGAACCAGCAAGAAAAAAACAACAACTTGTGTATTTACCTTCAAAGACTAGAATAGAATTAACCAGGTTGGAAAAGACCTCCAAGATCATTGAGTCCAACCTATCACACAACACCATCTAATCAAGGAAACCTTAGCTCTGTCTTTTAATCATAATATATATATAGAACCATAGAATCATAGAATCATAGAATCACAGAATCATAGAATGGTTTGGGTTGGGACCTCTAAAGACCATCTAGTACAACCTCCTCTGCAGTCAGCAAGGATATCCTCAACTAGGTCAGGTTGCCCAGAACTCTGTCCAGCCTCACCTTGAACATCTCCAGGGAAAGGGCTTCAACCACCTTCTCTGGGCAACCTGTTCCAGAGTTCCACCACCCTCATAGTGAAGAACTTCTTCCTAACATCCAATCTAAATCTGTCCTTCTCTAGTTTGAAGACATTGTCCCTTGTCCTGTCATTGCAGCCCTTTGTAAACAGTCTCTCTTCATCCTTCCTGTAGTCTCCTTCAGGTACTGGCAGGCTGCTGTTAGGCTTCCCTGGAGTTTCCTCTTCTCCAGGCTGGACAACTCTCTCAGCCTGTCCTCATAGCAGAGGTGCTCCCTGATCATTTTTGTGGCCTTCTTCTGGACCTGATCCATCAGGTCCATGTCCTTCCTATATGGAGTGCTCCAGACCTGCGCACAGTACTCCAGGTGAGGTCTCACCAGAGCGAAGTGGCAGAATCACATCTGGGTCTGCTGGCCACACATCTTCTGATGCAGCCCAAGATTCAATTGGCCTTCTGTGCTGCAAGCTCACACTGCTTGCTCATGTCCAGATTCTCATCCATCAGCACCCCCAAGTCCTTTTCTGAAGGGCTGCTTTCTACCACCTCATGCCCCAGTCTGTATTGAGAGTGAGGGTTCTGACCTAGGTGCTTGGACCCTGCACTTGCTCTTGCTGAACCTCTTCAGGTTGTTAAACTATCCTGATGGTATAACTCGTATATATATTGATACATTGATCTAACATAGATTCCCACTGCACCTTTGTTAGATAAAAATGTGTAAAAGAGGTATTTGCAGACTCTTATGCATCTAGTAAAGGATCACACAGATCTCTGGCACAGATACTTTTACAGTCTTTATGTTACATAAACTGAAAGATGTAACTAAAGAAGCATTTAATAAACCCTGAAACTTTGTAAAGAATGATAATATTTAATTACATTAAAGGATAACTCCCAGTATCAGGAGTTTGCACTGTTCAGCAGCTACTGAGCAGCAGAACTGTTATGCCATAGAAATGAAAACAACAGTTACATGAAGATGTCTCTTTTGTCAACACAACAATGTATTTATGCCTTCTGTTGCTTATTTCTCCTCTGAGTTTGATGGATCATGCACATACGTGTAGTAGAGTTCCTTTCCTCTACTTTTAACTGTCTGCAATACAGACATCTTCAACTGAGCTTTTTGTCTAGGTGGAGTCTGCGCTCCTATGTGACTGCTGCAGTCAACAGTGAAGAATAAGGCGCAGCTCATCTGATCGTTTGAGATTTCTTTGATAGGATGAATTGCCCTTGTGGTGCCTGTTTTTTTTGCCCCTAATTATAAAGAATAGTTAGAAAATTCACTTAAATCTAGATGTCTGCTTTTAGCTACCTACTAAATGTAGTAGGCTTATTTGCAAAGCGTGTGCTGTTCATGTTAATTACAGCTTTACTTTCAAGGAGTCCCATTGACTTTAATGGGTGGAATTGTTCAACAAAATTTAAAGCCTAATACATGCCTTTGTAATAATTTATGCTTTTCCAGCACTTAGATTGCATTCCCATATGCCACTTCCATCCTTTTTCATCCCTCCTCCACCGTAGACATCCTGTGTATTCTCCATCCATTTTCCCTCTATGCGCTGCAGCAGCATCCCTGCCCTCCCAGACGGCTCTTCATCATGTACACAGCTTTAATGAACTATATCCTAAGGTGCCTTGGAGGAAGATTTCCCATGAGGTTGTGAAAAAAAGTAAGAGATAAGGAAAGTTCTTGTAGAAACTGGTAGCTCACAAATGTCACTGGATGCCAGCACAACGAAAATTGGGATGAGGATCTTTAGGAATAATTATTTATTTAGTGCTGCAGCAATTGTGAAGTGTTGCTGGTATTTTCAAACAATACACTTGGGGGGTGGGGGGGGGAAAGAAAGTGTCAAGGCTAATAAAAGCAGGTTAGTCATATATAATAAGGGTATTTTTGTGTGCTGTCTGCTGAACAATATATATTTGATGAAGAAAGCAGGTGACATCATGCTATTTAAAATACATCTTCAGCTAAATTTGCTTCCTCCCCCCTTGCTTTCTGACTGTCTCTTGGCAGACTTAACAAAAATAAATCCCATTTCCTTCACCAGAGTTTTTGTGCTGCTTTCCAGGTTGGTTTTTTGTTTTTTGTTTTTTTTTGGTGGAAAGGTTTCAAGAAAGTGATTTTGATAGTCAATTTCTGAGTTATGTGATTAGTTGTAATTAGCTACCTATACCACACAGCACTGCTTTTAATCCCTGAGAGAATAAATTTTGCTCTTGGGATCAGGAGGAGAGACTCTCTGGGGACTTAGATCTCATTGCTAGACAGGAAAAAAAATAGGAAGAACTAGGAGATTTTAGGCAACTCTGTGCCAACCAATATTTTACCTAATGGGTATTTATAACAATGCTTTGTTGTACAGATTAATATCCTTCCCCCCCTCCCCGTGACTTTTACACAAAATAACTGTGTGTAAGGACAGGGAAAGATGGAAAACATTCTCCCTAATGTTCAGTAAGCTGTTTTCTCAATTTCTGCTGCACTGGAGGTACAGAGGGAGGGAGGGAGGGAGGAAAGCATGGTGCAGAGATGCATGGAATTGCCTGCTTGGGATTTATATGTAATGAAGTTGATTTATCAGCGCAAATTGAATTGAAAATCCACAGACTATGAGATACTAGTGTTGTCTGCAGCACTCTTGAACCTGTTCTAATCAAAAGTCGTGTTGAGGGAAGATAAAACAGATTTGCACTAAAATGAAAGAGAAAAAAAACCCAGCCACCCAACCAAAATCCAAGCCACTCTTTCTAAGCAATAATCCATCTTGATGAAACCAGGGTGATCATATGAAGGAAGCATGTGCACCGGAGTGAGCTCACTAGGGTGAGCTAAATGCAGCTCAGTTGTCTCCAAGCTTCATTACAGCTTTTCTTTGCATAGTAGCCTTCATTTCTATCAGGCATGCATTTAGAGCTTTGGGCAGGTATTGACAAAAATCTGAATATATTGCACCTCTGCTGCCTAATTACAGTGGTGACAGCAGAAGACAAAGGCTATACAGGAGAGCTGAGCAAGGTGTTAAATCATAATAACATGTGTTCACACCATGCCCCATTCCTATATATGGTAGGAAAAAAATCCCTCTAATTAAGGTTACTTTGTTAGACTGATAGGTAATTACTAGAGCGAAACTTGTAACCTCCTGGCTCTTAGCAGTATAAGGTCAAAAATAATGGTGTAGGCCTTTAGAAATCTATGAGAAACAGCAAAGGAATATCAAGTAACTTAACAGAGAGGAATTTTAAGTTTCTATACACACTCTTTAATGCTTCTTAAAGAGCACTGCTTAGATTCATATTTCTTTCAGCTTACAGGACATTCTGAATTTAATCTCCCTCTAGCCACTCGTCTACAGCGATTTCAGTTGTGGGTCACAAAAGTTAAAGCTGATAACCGCTCCGCTGTGGCCTTTCTGCTTTAGAGGTCAATGAAAAGTTTCTCAGGAGGCATCATTCAAAAATAATATCTACTTTTACACGAGAGATTTAAGCTAGAGTTTGATTTCCTTCCTCCTTTGACTCAGAGACTTTTCTTTGATTAAAAAGAAGAGGAATGCTAAATGCTGAAAACCGGCTGGGGGAACACAATTCTCTTACAGAGCCACCATCGCTGCGGAGCTCACGTCTATCACACGAACCAAGATTTTGTTGGTCCAACAAGAAATAAACATTGCAGACAACTGCTAGGAAAAGCTGGTGACATTAGGGGGCCTATTAACACTCCGTCAAATTAACAATATATTTCTAATTCCCTTGAGTGTCATATGTGTGTTTTTTCTCCTTATAATATTGGCTGGATCTCTCCTGAATTAATGAGGTGGACTGCTGCCAAAAATATGCAAATGGAAATCCAGAGGACCTGCGTTTGTAAATTCAGATATCCAGGAATTCGCACTTAAATGAGAGTTGCAAAAAACCCCAACCCAGCCCAAGCAGTCTTTTGGTAGCAAGCCCTGCGCTGTCAGATTGCTTGCACCAGCGCTGGAAGACATCAATATGTAAATACCTTGACCTCCGAACTCCTGAAGTCTGTATTATCTGAGTTTTTACAGGGGAGGTGTCGGGTCCCCTTTAGACTCTCTCCCACATTTAAATACAGATCTGCAATCAAATTATAGAGCTCTCCCTAGGAAACAGAAAGTCCTGGAGTTCCCAGATAATGTAGACAAACAATTCGCATTTCCTTGGCTCTCCCACCCTTTCCGAATCTGAAAACTATTTCTGAAGCTGAAAATCATGCCTTAAAGCAGAAGAGAAGCACACTCATCTCTACACACGTACAAGAGACATATTTAATATAGCAACAGATTGTAATTCTCCTTAGAAACAAAACAAAGCAACAATAATGCTGCACAAAGCACTGGCAACCACACAAACCCGCTCACTGGCCCCTACTAAATCTGGGGTTAGGCATTATGACACAGGGTATTGGAAACAACCCCATCCCCACCTCTCCAAGCCCCCTTTCCATATGTTCCTTATTTCTCATTACCTTCCAGCTGCCAGATGTTCTTTCCCACTACCACCATCCTGGACCTGCAGACCTTATATATATATATATATTTATTTTTTTTCTGGGCAGAAATAATAGCGTGCAGATTGCAGGAATATTTGCCTTTATTTGATGCTATTCTTGTCCCACCCTTGCCATGGCTCTAGTCTCTCTGAAAAAATCACATGGTTGATGATCTTCCCTTCAAAGTGGCTATATTGGACATAGACCCATAGATTTTAAAGCCAGCAGGGACCAATATACCTATTCACTCTGGGCTTGTAGATTTTAGCCAGTGATGCTGATGTCCAAGAGGCAATAATGCATCTTCTAGCCCCGTGCTCCTGACTGTACAAAGGCTAATGGGCAAACTGGTTCAAATGAATCAACTCTAAAGCATAACCCTTCTCCCACTGGAATCTCAAGTATTTTATTAGAGGTGAGCAGAGAAGTTCATTCCCTATGACTCCACCTCCCCAAACTGATAGTAACTTTTCCCTGTTATTCCCAACAGATACTTTAGGATTCTTAACATATGAAAACAAGGGATAATAACAACAACAACAACAACAATCATAACAATCATAATCATAATCATAATGCTGCAATTCTCAGTCTCTCCAGCTAGATTAAAAAAGGCTCCAGTTTCTGTAGACTATGATTTGCTTTCCTCTGCTCTTATGCAGTAGGACCCAAATCACACTCATTTTTTAAATGAAAGGTTAATGTCACTCATGTGAAAAGTCATGCAATGTTTCCCTACTAAATTGCCATTCAGGAATTCATACCTTTCAGCTGAGAAAGAAAACCCAAAAGAGTTGCATTCCTATTTGAGACAAGTGGTTGTGGAATAAATCCAAATCAAGGAATACAGAGTAACAAAATAGAAGCAGCAAAGTTGGAGTTTCATCATATTTCAGTACTCAAGCTGCTCCTAAATGCATAATATGTAAATTTGTAAAGGGTGAGTCCCAAAAGAATAGACTAGACTAGATTAGACTAGACTAGACTAGACTAGAATGAACCAGGCTGGAAAATACCTTTGAGATCATCAAGTCCAACCTATCACCCAACACCATCTTATCAACGAAACCATGGCACCAAGTGCTTCATCCAGTCTCTTCTTAAACACCTCCAGTGATGGTGACTCCATCCCCACCCCCTGGGCAGCCCATTCCAATGGCAAATCACTCTTGGAGCCAGGCTCTTCTTGGTGGTGCCCAATGACAGGACAAGGGACAAAGGGTGGAAGTTGAGGCATAGAAAGGTCCATTTAAATATGAGGAAAATTTTTTTCCCTGTGAGGGTGACAGAGCACTGGAACAGGCTGCCCAGGGAGGTTGTGGAGTCTCCCTCTCTGGAGATATTCACAACTTACCTGGACATGTTCCTGTGTGATCTGGTGTAGGTGCTCCTGCTCTGGCAGGGGGGTTGGACTGGATCAGCTTTTGAGGTCCCTTCCAGCCCCTGGAATTCTGTGATTCTGTATGATTCTGTGAATAGAGTTTACAAAAGCATGTAAGTGATAATCACAGAATTGTTAGGGTTGAAAGGGACCTCAAGGATCTGCCAGTTCCAATCTTCCCACCATGGCCAGGGACACCTCACACTACATCAGGTTGCCCAGAGCCACATTGAGCCTACCTTTAAAAACTTCCAGGGATGAGGCTTCTACCACCTCCCTGGGCAACCTGTGCCAGTGTCTCACCACACTCAGAGTGAAGAATTTCTTCCTAATATCCGATCTGAATCTACCCACTTCTATTTTTGCTCCATTCCCCCTAGTCCTATAACTACTTGAGACCCTAAAAAGTCCCTCCCCAGCTTTCTTGTAGGCCCATTTGATACTGGAAGGCCACAATTTGGTCTCCTGGGAGCCTTCTCTTCTGCAGACTGAACAGCCCCAACTCTTTAGGAACAAAAAGGCTTTAACAATTGTCTCACAGTGTAGGTGGTGGTTCTCCTTTAAAAGGATTGCAAGCCTTATCCAAGTGCTCACTCTGTTCTGCATTTCTGAAGGCTCCAAAACACAGCCACAGGAGCAGTTTTATCAAGCCTTGCATAATTTCACGTTTTCAATAAACAGATATATGGGACACAGATGGGTCTGGGGTATAACTTTACATGAGTTTTGGTTTCTCCACAACAAAAGTAAGAAATGCTGTTTGAGGAAAGAAAAGCTTCTTGAAAGTGCAATAGTTAGATGAGATCCAGTCTAGGTCCCTTGAATACCAAACGCACAACTGTAGGTTGTAAAAGCAAATTGATTTATTGCCCAATGCCTGGTCTCAGTGGCTCTACACCAAGGATGCATTTACTGAGCAGGTATTTTTTATTCAAGAACATTGATGAAACCTCTTGTATTTGTTGCATACCTGGCCATAAGCCAGCCCTGATTTTCTCTTACATGAACTCATCAGGAATCTACAAAACATAAAGAAAACCAACAACTGTTGGGGCAGAATCTCACAAGAAAAAAAGTTGAGTTCTACCAAAAAGCAAAATTTACACCATGGGTTTCCTGTAAGACATGAATCTGGTAATTATCTTCCTTGCTGCTTTGGGTGAGATTCTGATATCCACGATACCAGCTTTCCAAGTGTTATTTTAGTTATCTTCCTTTTGTGAACAGAAGTCTCTTTGCTTTTTAATTGCTTTAATCTACACTTTAAATGACCTCCTTACCTGTCTTGACTGCAGCAACCACTGAATACTTGCAATCAGGTCCACAGAGCTCTTCAGACCTTTAAATGTATTTCATAATGAACCTTAAGCCATGACACCTGCAGCTATTTTTTTTTAAACCTTTCTAGATCATCATTGCTAATTTCTGGAGGTATTTAGTTTGAAATAAGAGCTTTTCCTTCCTGACTCATCTCCTTGGGTTCTGCCCACTGGATACCCCAGAAGGAGTGTAACAGTCATGTGTGCCTGAAGGTGATGAAATCTGCTGTAATGGCTTTCAAATGATGATTAAACTGTTCAAAGCACCAGAAGATAAAGCTGGCTCTTGAGGAAGGACAATTACAGACCCACAAGCAGGTGAAGTGAAACCCAAAGAGAATAGAGAAAATGACTTGCAAAACTATGTTTTTCTAATGTGGAAATACCCATTTCCCTACTCAGTTTACTTGAGTAGGCCTGTCCCCCCATGCAAAGGGTTTCAACTTGCTAGAGAAGTTGATACCTGAGTTTCTCCTCTAAGGGACTACAGCAGAGGCCACTCAAAGCTTTTCCTGAGGGAGGTAAGAGTGGGCTACATGAAGCCAGGTGCTTCCTTCCCTTTCCTTCATCATTTCACAGCTGCTAGGGGATTTGAAGAAGTGGAGACAGGGGAGAAAACATAACATTTTTTATATCTTTTAAACAATTGACTCTTGGAATTCTTCTCTTCTGCTGTGGATCCAGTGCCTTGGCCATATCACAGATGTTTAACTGTTTTGTTGGCCCTAAATGGCAGGGAAAAAAAAATGTTAGAAACTGTTGTCTGCTTACAACCTGGAGACACAACACATGCATGTAGAGAAGACAATGAGTTTCCTGTAGATGTCAAGTCTGTTCCCACCTACACAATACTGCAGAGCTGCTGATCAACAGAAAATTAAGGCATTGTAGTGCAGCGATGGTGAAACAGGGTAAGAGATGATGCAGCCTGGTTTTTGGAACAGGCTGCCCAGGGGGTTGTGGATTCTCCCTCTCTGGAGATATTCCAAACCTGCCTGGATGCTTTCCTGGGTGATCTGGTATAGGTGATCCTGCTCTGGTGGGGGTGGGGGGTTGGGTGGGAGGGTGTGGACTGGGTGATCTTTTCGGGTCTCTTCAATCCCTTAACACTCTGTGATTCTCTGATTTTGAGTGAAAGATCATAGGCCATTGGGGTGCTTGACAATAGGTGCTTTAGGAATGAGTATTGTTGAAGTGTGACAGGTTGGACTTGATGATCTTTGAGGTCTATTGCAACCTTGGTGATTCTGTGATTCTGTGAAAGGAGTGAGCACAGTGATGGGGATAAGGAGACCATGGATCTTTGAGGGATTGTGGAGATGTTTGGGTGGAGAATAGAATCACAGGATTGTTAGGGTTGGAAGGACCCTCAAGGATCATCTAGTTCCAACTTCCCTGCCATAGGCAGGGACACCTCACACTAGAGCAGGTTGCCCAGAGCCACATCCAGACCGGCATTAAAAACCTCCAGGGATGAGGCTTTCACCACCTCCCTGGGCAACCTGTGCCAGTGTCTCACCACCCACATGGGGAAGAATTTCTTCCTAACATCCAATCTGTATCTACCCATTCCTATTTTTGCTCCATTCCCCCTAGTCCTATAACTACTTGAGACCCTAAAAAGCCCCTCCCCAGCTTTCTTGTAGCCCCCTTCACACGCTAGAAGACCATAATAAGGTCTCCTCGGAGCCTTCTCTTCTCCAGACTGATTAGTCCCAACTCCTGCAGTCTGTCTTCATAGGAGGGCTGCTCCACTCCCTCCCGCCCCAAACACAGATAGGAGCTAGAATGAAAAGCAAGAATTCTTGTAAATTTGGGGTTTTTTTCCCACTCTATGTGATTTTAGGGACCAGACCCTGGCTCAAGTAGCTCTGAGCTACCTCTGTGCTTCATAGCTTCTCAGGAGTAACAGCAACATCAAGATTATCTTGAAGTTTTATTTTCCTCTTAAAGACTGTGAAGAACAGAGAACACAAATAGTAGAAGCCATGCTGCCTACAGCCCTGACACCCCTCGCTGTCCCCTGCTTCTGCCTATTGATGGAGCAGGGCCAAAAATTAACTCTTTAGGGAATCCCAAAGAAGGAGAAGGTCATCACCCCAGATGGCTGTGGGGCCATCTGATTTTTTTGTGTCTCGTGTATGCTGCTGGCCTTGTGCAAAGAAAGGATGCATTGAGACAGATTATATTATAAGTATATAATACCACCTCATCAATCTGTGGGCAGCTATCTAGAGATACCAGATTAGCACACAAGATTAAATAAAGAACAAAATATTGGACATCAAACAAAAGTGAGCACATGAAGAAAGCTGGTGAAGGATGTTTTAGGGTGTCAGGTAGTGATAGGACCTTTCTTACCATCAGAACTTTACCTAATGTATTTTGGGTCAAGGCAGGGTCAACTTAGAAAGAAGCTAAGATGTATATATTTGAGGAGACTGGGATAAGCGGATGCATTACTGAGGAGAAAGGTAACTCTTCTAAAATGGAGTGCTTTAGGGATAGTGGACAGGAGAACTGAAAACCCTTGGGTTTGGAAGAAGTTTTGGGATCTCAGTATTGGGTCAGCCTGTTGAGGACCTAGAGAAAGCAGAGGACAGACTGAGGGAGTTGGGGCTGTTCAGTCTGCAGAAGAGAAGGCTCCCAGGAGACCTCATTGTGGCCTTCTAGTATCTGAAGCGGGCTACAAGAAAGCTGGGGAGGGACTTCTGAGGGTGTCAGGGAGTGATAGGACTGGGGGGAATGGAGCAAAACTAGAAATGGGTAGATTCAGATTGGGTGTTAGGATGAAGTTCTTCCCCATGAGGGTGGTGAGACACTGGCACAGGTTGCCCAGGGAGGTGGTGGAAGCCTCATCCCTGGAGGTGGTTGCAGCCAGGCTGGATGTGTCTGTGAGCAAGCTGCTGTAGTGTGAGGTGTCCCTGCCCATGGCAGGGGGTTGGAACTGGATGATCCTAGAGGTTCCTTCCAACCCTAACAATTCTATGATTCTCTATCCTGACTTAGCACCGCGGTATCAGGATCTGATAGTGTGCTTTTGTTTAATACTGTAAATCAAACAGGATATGTAGCTTAATTTTGTCTATGCTTGTAACTACAAAAACAACACATTTAGATTTCAGCATGCTCATTTTATGGAAAATTACTCCACTTATTGTTTAGATATTTTTTTTCCCCTGTCTACAAGAGCTTATGATACCAAATCTTCTGTTTATCTGAGTGATTTTTTTTTTCCTGAGTGTAAAAAACATAAACCACCCCACATATTGTGCTGGCTAACATCCATATCTCTGATTCTCTGAGCATCCCTTTTGTTTGCTGCATGCAACACGGTTGTAACAAAGACACTTAGGCTTTTGGAATCTGAAGCATGAAGTCGCTCTAAACCTATGCCCACAGGTAACAATTACTTCACTCATTAATAGATCTCCCTCGTCTCTCATAAAACAACTTTGAAAAGGCTCTCTTGGGATAGAGATAGGAGTGTGGTTTATGATCATTAATCATAGAATCATAGAATTGTTAGGGTTGGAAGGGACTTCAAGGATCATCCAGTTCCAACATCTCTGCCATGTCCAGGGACACCTCACACTACAGCAGGTTGCTCACAGCCACATCCAGCCTGGCTGCAAAAACCTCCAGGGCTGAGGCTTCCACCACCTCCCTGGGCAACCTGTGCCAGTGTCTCACCACCCTCCTGGGGTAGAAGTTCTTCCTAACATCCAATCTGAATCTACCCATTTCTAGTTCTGTTCTATTCCCCCCAGTCTTATCACTACCCTACCTGACACCCTAAAAAGTCCCTCCCCAGCTTTCTTGTAGCCCCCTTCAGATACTGGAAGGCCACAATTAGGTCTCTGCAGAACCTTATCTTCTGCAGACTGAACAGCCTCAACTCCCTCAGTCTGTCCTCATAGGAGAGGAGCTCCAGCCCTCTAATCATCCTCCTGGCCTTTCTCTGGACATGTTCCAGCACCTCCAGGTCCTTCCTATTAACAGGGGTTCCAGAACTGGACACAGTACTCCAGGTGGGGTCTCACCAGAGCAGAGTAGAGGGGGAGAATCACCTCCCTCACCCTGCTGGCTATGCATACTCCATTGGAAAAGCCTAGGCTAGCTGGTTTAGCCCCAAAGAGAAGTTACTTGCACAAACCCAGCAGGTTGCAACAAGGTGTGGACTAAAGCTGGCCCCAGCAGGCCATCTTCATGCACCCCAAGGGCTGAATCCTGCTTTATTCTTTGGCACCAGCGAGTCATCACTACGAGAAAGGGACATAGGAAAGCTGGGAATGAATAATTTATGTAGGGCATTCAACAGGATATGAGAAATAAAAGATGAAAATGTAAAACCTCGTGGCAATTTTGTGCCTGCGTGCGTGTGTGTATTCAGGAAATTTGCAAATGATTGTTTTAGCTAAAAACAATCATTAAGATGATTTATTAATAAGAGTTCAGCATACTCAGGGCTGGCAGTCAAACGAAGCAGCAGCACAAGGAGGCAGGTCTTCAGCAAAGCACATACAGCTTGGTTTACTTTCCTGAGTAAGGAATTTTGGTCTCCGGGTCTGTTGCACTAGAGTTAAGTAACTCTTCTCATAAATAATTGAGAAATTTGTATGCAAAGCTCTTTGGGTTGCTGAAGGCACTGCTGATCTGGTTGATTAGCCAAACTGTATGACCACTTCACACAGTAGTCTGCATGGGTTGTGATCACAGCATCATAGGATGTCAGGGGCTGGAATGAACCTCCGGAGATCATCGAGTCCAACTTTCTTGCCAGAGCAGGGCCATAGAATCCAGCACAGGTCACACAGGAACACATCCAGATGGGTCTCAAAAGTCTCCAGAGAAGGAGACTCCATGACCTCTCTGGGGAGCCTGTTCCAGAGCTCTGTGACCCTCACAGTGAGGAAGTTCTTCCTCATGTTGAGGTGGAACCTCCTGTGTTGTAGTTTATATCCATTACCCCTTGTCCTATCACAGGGTGCAACTGCACAGAAGCTGTCCCCTCCTTCCTGACCCCCAGCCCTCAAATATTTGTAAACATATATTAAATCCCCTCTCAATCTTGTCTTCTCCAGACTAAAAAGTCCCAGGGCTCTCAGCCTCTCCTCATGGGGCACTGCTCCAGTCCCTTAATCATCCTTGTAGCCCTATGTTGAACTCTCTCAAGTAGATCCCTGTCCCTTTTGCACTGGGGAGCCCCAAACTGGATACAATATTCCAGAAGAGGTCTCACTAGGGCAGAGTAGAGGGGGAGGAGAACCTCCCTCAATCTGCTGGATACACTCATTTAAAGCACCCCAGTGCATTAAAAGCATTAAACACAAGAGGTCTGCACAACAGGAGCCTCTCATTTGGATCATAGAATCATTGAATCGTTAGGGTTGGAAGTGATCAGCTACTTCCAAGCCCCCCTGCCATGGGCAGGGACACCTTACACTAGAGCAGGTTCTCACAGCCACATCCAGCCTGGCTGCAAAAACCTCCAGGGATGAGGCAACCTGTTCCAGTGTCTCACCACCCTCATGGGGAAGAACTTCTTCCTAACATCCAATCTGAATCTACCCATTTCTAGTTTTGTTCCATTCTCCCCAGTCCTATCACTCCCTGATACCCTAAAAAGTCCCTCTCCAGCATTCTTGTAGCCCACTTCAGATACTAGAAGACCACAACTAGGTCTTCTCAAAGCCTTCTCTTCTGCAGACTGAACAGCCTCAACTCCCTCAGTCTGTCCTCATAGGAGAGGAGCTCCAGCCCTCTAATCATCCTCCTGGCCTTTCTCTGGACATGTTCCAGCACCTCCAGACCCTTCCTATAATAGGGGCTTCAAATCCCATGATTACCAAAGTTTCCCACAAGTCAGTTAAAACTTACCATTCCTTCCTGTGAAAAAGCCAACCTCAGGATTGTTGAAATGTTGTTAAAAGACTTTTCCTTACACAACCGAGGGTGCTGTGGAAGGGGTACCATCCTTTCAAAGTAGAGAGAAAAAACATTGGGCTTGCAGACTGGGATTTCCTCAAGGTGCTTGGACTATTTCTGGGAGTTGGCCATGAAAACTCCTGTGGCAACATGTATGTCATCAAGGAATGTGAGGGAAAATTCAAGGCAAAGAAGGTAGCTGTCTGTTATTGATGACAAGAATGGATGACTTGCTCCAAAGAGTTTAGAGCACACGTCAAAGCTGTCTACCTCAGGTACTGTGCTCACTTGGTATATCAAAAAGATCTGTCACGGTTTTACAGCACCACTCAGACCTGCCACTCAGGACTTGTTATTTATTTATATTTTAAGGAAAACAGACTTCATTTTAGACACCTTCATCAATTTCCCTGATGTGGCTTCTCCCCTTCAGGCCAAAGCATCCCAATTTCTGTACTAATTATTCCTATTACAAAAGTCCCCGAGGTCCTACTCAGACTGCTGTGCTTGGGGGTGTGCTAAAGCAGTACTGGAAACACTCCCAGTACCAAAGAATTTACAATTAATTTAAGGCAGGATGCAACAAGTGGGTATGTGAGACAATAATTAAGAAGAGGGGATTGGAAAGGAAACCAGCAGTAGCAAAATGTGGTCACATTGATTAGCTTCATACAGTCTAGTGGTTCAGAGTTAGCTGCTGACATATGTGTGTGTGTATATATATATATACATATGTACACACACATTTCTATGTATATAGGTGTGTATATATGTATATGTGTGCATATATAAGCATATGTGTGTGTATATATGTGTATGTATATATATTGCTGAGATATAAACAAAATCAAACAGGTACAATTATGATTTAGAGCTTAGGATGTCAAATCTGAAAGGCGTGGCTTGCAAAACTCATCAGTTATGTGTGCACAAGTGTCAGCTGATTATCTATAAATATTGATGTCTATCAATATCTGAGGGGTGGGTGTCAAGTGGAGGGGGCCAAGCTCTTTTTGGTGGTGCACAGTAAGAGTACATGGAGCAATGGATACAAACTTGAACATAGGTTTCACCTCAACATGAGGAGAAACTTCTTCACAGTGAGGGTGATGGAGCACTGGAGCAGGCTGCCCAGAGAGGTTGTGGAGTCTCCTTCTCTGGAGACTTTCCAAACCCACCTGGATGCATTCCTGTGTGGACTACCCTTAGGTGATCCTGCTTTTGGCAGGGGGGTTGGACTGGATGATCTCTGGAGGTCCCTTCCAACCTCTAACATTCTGTGATTCCTCATCTTAGGAAGAGAGGGGGCTGAGGCTAGGAAGGTCCCAAAGATTCTAGTACCATCTGATAAGGTGTCAACAGGGCAGCACTCTAGGCTAGCAAGATACTCTTTAGTTAACAGCTCTGCAAGATATTCTTCTCCCATGGAGTCCTGGGGAAAAGTTTCGAGCCATGGAAATACAGCCTAGGAAGATAAAAATCTTGAACCCAGTAAAAAGCTTATTACTGCAAGCCACATTGTTGTGACTTTGTCTAAAATTGTGTGTTTGATTTTTCTCCCTCTGGCACTGGTGTCAAAGTTTCTGCTGTCCTGAATGGTGTGATGTCACACATATATTCTTTCTCTGAGGTGATTTAAGTCATGTCAGGCAAGGAATAGACCTTTGGCCAAAGTAAGCTGGCATGCAGCTAGGGTAGGTGGGACCAGGTGCAGATTGCCAAGGGACAAATTTGTTCATTGATTTTGTGGGAACTGGGATTGACAATACCACAGAGAGACAGGTGAAGGCACATGTTTGCAATATCCCAGCTGCAAGGGAAATGACACAGTAGATTTTCATAGAGAAGGTGTCTTATCCTGAGGTCATCAAGACAGGTTCTTTGGACATGATGGAAAAATGAAACAAGGTCTGAGACAAGGTGGCCCCTTGGAATCTACTTAAACTAAGAAAAGTCATCTACAAGAAACTGGAAGATGAAAACCACATTTAAGTCTGCCACCCAATATAATTTAATATAGCAAATAGCAAACATTCAGACTGAATGTATGAGGGTATAGGAACAGTGCAGGTATTAATGTATCTGCTCTTCCCACAGATTGGCAAGCAGCCTAAATCCACTGCTACCTGAAATTATGCCAACCTGTTCAGCACATCTGCGTGTAAAACTAATCTCTTATTTACAATCAAAGCATCTACATAGCTGGGGCTTGTAATGGGGTTTATGATATTGCAGTAAAGATTGCTGCTGAAATTTGCATGTCCAATGACCAATTAGTGTATTTATTTATTAGAATTGAGCCCTGCTATTCCCAGTGAATGAAATGCAGTGCCCAAGAACATAAATAGGATTATTAGCTACATTCCTCTCTTGCCTCTTTTATGGCCTCCATTATTTTTGCACAAATGCCAGGATCTTTTTTGGGGGGAGATATATATATATATATATATAATTTTTTTCCCCCCTTCTGTGAAAAATGAGGTTTGCCTGAAGACTTGCCTACTCTCCAGAGCTGTGATGACATTCAGTCTGATTGCAAGTTAGACCACATTAAAAGAGACGTCTCTCCGAGAGCGGCGGTTAAAACCCAGACGCCGACGTTTATTTACCCTCTCCCTGCTTCTGCCATGCGGAGGGTGACACAAGTGAGCTGCTAACGGTTTGGAATGAAAATAACTCCTGTCTGTGTTAAATGGCACAGGAAATTGTAGGGCTGATTAATAAGGAAAGAATACATAATTAGAAATAAAATAAAATAATAAGCATATAAAAGAGAAAAAAAGAGAGAGAGAGAGAGAGAGAGAGAGGTTTTAGGCTGGATGGTAGGAAGAAATTCTTCCTGGAAAGAGAGCTTGGCCATTGGAATGTGCTGCCCAGGGAGGTGGTGGAGTCATCATCCCTGGAGGTGTTTAATACGTTATTGCCCTCTACAACTACCTGAAGGAAGGTTGTAGCCAGGTAGGGGTTGGTCTCTTCTCCCAGGCAAGCAGCACCAGAACAAGCGGACACAGTCTCAAGCTGTGCCAGGGGAGGTTTAGGCTGGATGTTAGGAAGAAATTCTTCCTGGAATGAGAGATTGGCCATTGGAACGTGCTGCCCAGGGAGGTGGTGGAATCGCCGTCCTTGGAGATCTTCAAGAGAAGCCTGGATGATGCACTTAGTGTCATGGTTTAGTTGATTGGATAGGGCTGGGTGATAGGTTGCACTGGATGATCTTGGAGCTCTCTTCCAACCTGGTTGATTCTATGATTCTAAGCGACTGGACAGTATAATTTTCTAAATTGAAGCTTTGGAATGTATTTATTCATGATTGTACTGGTTGAGAGTCTGCAATTAACAAAAATCGAGGTGATATATGAAGGGGATGAGAATCCCTTTAGGCACTAGAATGGACTGCCCAGGGAGGTGGTAGAGTTGCCATCCCTGGAGGAAAAGATTGAATGTGGCATTTGGTGGCATGGTTTAGCTGATGTGGTGGTGTTAGTTCATAGGCTGGACTTGCTGAACTCAGAGGTCTTTTCCAGCCTCAACAATTCAGTGATTCTGTGATCATGATATCCTGCTCCAGACTGGAAAATTCTCAAAATTGAGGAGTTCTGTTTCAGCTGCCTCTTTCTCTTGCACCTTGTAGCACCTCCTCCCTGGTGCTTTACATATGAAGACTTTGGTGTGCTTTTCAAGCATGAATAAAATGTAGCAACACACAGAGATGAGACCAGGTCTTTTTGTCAGATGGATAGATCAAGATCAGTGTCTTAATCTCTAAAAGCTGGGAAAAAAACAGTTGTATCACAGGAGCTCTGTGAGTCTTGATACTGATCAGAAGTTCTCTTAATAAAGCCTTGAAAATAAGTGGAGCTGTTCCAGGTCTCTTCTCACGGGTAATAAGTGATAGAACAAGATGGAATGGCCTCAAGCTATGACTGGGTAGGTTTAGGCTGGACATTAGGAAGAGTTTTTTTCCCAGCAAGAGTGGTCAGGCATTAGAATGTGCTGCCCAGGGAGCTGGTTGAGTCACCAAGCCTGGATGTGTTTAAAGGTGGTTTGGATGTGGTGCTTGAGGATATGGTTTAGGGGTGAACCTTGTAGAGTAGGGTCAAGAGCTGGACTTGGTGATCCTGAGGGTCCTTTCCAACCTGAATGTTTCTGTGGTTCTGTGACTCTACGTAAACAGATTTGTTGTGTATGTGCAATGAACTATTTTAACTAGAAATGGTTAAACGTTGCTAAATCAAAGGGCAAACTGTTAAGGACACAGAAGTGTTGAGATGGCTGAGATTGCTTTGTTGGCAGAGAGAAATTGAAGGTTTGAGAGGATGGTAGATTTTAAACAGATCTTTTTCTGCACCTCTCTTATAATGACAGCATCTTTCCACTAACACTAGACTGAAAACCCACTTCATCAAAGTCTACTGTGAATGGCATAAAACCCATAAGGTACTCTCTGCATGTCAGGGTTCTCTCTCTTCCTTCATTTCTTTTTACTGTAATCAAGTAAGAGAGTCTTGCTTGAATTCAAGAATCAGGTCATCTTTGCTGGGTAATTCAAGCAGCTTGTTGTTTCTCTGCAGCAGCCAGGTTGCAACAAGAGCAGCACTGCCATTTCTTATCTAATTATTCCGTTTGCTGACTTCAACAAAGTATTAGAGAAAATGACATTTGAACACTAAGAAGTACTCTGCTTCCTTTTCAATGTCACTATGATCCAGAAAAAAAAAAGAATGATGATGATCAGTTCTTATTTTCCTTCCAAGCTGAATTCTTTTTATGAGCTCTCAGTTTTAGCCTGCATATTCAAAGCCCTCAGTCTCTTTACTTGAAAATGTAAGCTGAAATAATTTAGTCATGAAAACAACCAGAGAGAAAACAATCCAGCAAAGCCATGCTTAGATTTCGAGATGATGTTCAAATGGATCATCATGAAAGAAATGTTTGGAGTTCAAAGCACTAAGCAAGTACTTTGCTCTTGACAACCATTGCTCACATGTTTGCCAATCATTTCATTACATGGATCTGAAAAATAAACGTGACTCTACTGGTAAAGCTCTGATAAAATCATCCAGGATACATTTCATGTGGGCTGCAGAGCTTCCATGTGACTGCTGTGAAGTTTCCAGTGGTCATTATGAGCTGCTTTGGAGAAGTGTCCTATCAGCCAAGCAAAATTCCTGTCCTTGAATGTGCACCATCAATGTAATCCCTGAAGTACTTTCTAGATTTCACATCAATTCCTTGTAACTTCAGGTGCACTGAGATGTGCTCTAACCCCTGCCAGCTTGTAAAGCAGGGGCAAAGCAGAACACCTTCCAGCACCTCACTTTGAAGTGCTCATTCCATGTGGGCAAGTTGGTGACAGCATCAGTGAGAGCAGGCTTGTCTTACTACAAAGTAAAAGCTTATTTAGAATATCTTGATCTATTTTTCTGAGTCCAGTGAGATGTTGTCCAGGGGAGGTATAGAATCAGGTTTGTTGTCAGACTTTCCATTCAGGTTTGCTGACAGTCTGATTTTCCTTGCAGGTGTGAAGGAGTCTTCTGTGACAGAGCACAACTTTTCTGGCTTTGTCAATATGGTAATTAAGATGAGGAGACACTTTAAAGATTAAATCATTCCCTTAAGTGGCCAAAGCCATTTTCACTGTCAGCTTGCTGACAGTGAAATCTGACATCTCTTTGAAATTACTCAAGCCAGTAAAGATGATCACCAGATTACAGGAAGACTTTGTATCACAAGGCACAAAATCATTAGCATCTTAACCTGAACTAACTTCACCTGAACTTGGGCTATATGTACACTGTCTCTTTTCCAGGTCTGCTAGAGATTTGCTTTAGTTTCATTCTGGGAGACCAAATTCTACAGACATCATCTCCCTACCTATATGCAGTATGTGCTGGCAGTTAATTGTGGAGTGACACTAAAGTGTTTTTCACATTGCAGCTGTGTTTGAGCTCAGGCTTCACGCTTTCGCTGGATGAGGCTCTGGCCAGCCTGATCTAGTGTGGGGTGTCCCTGCCCATGGCAGGGGGCTTGGAACTAGATGATCCTTGTGGTCCCTTTCAACCCTGACTGATACTATGATACTATGAAAGTTACAGACCTACAGCCATGGCTGAAGCAGCAGCCAGTCTGGAAGAGGAAATATGACTTGTGGAAAACAGGTAATGATATTGTAAAATGCTGTTGTGCAGTGGCCAACACAACATCAGTGCAGAGGGAAAACTCTGATCTTCTCTAAGCCACATCAGTGCCATTCCGAAAACAGTATGTATGGCCAGAAAGACAAGAATTAAATGTGATAAATGCCCACATGCTATATATTCATATACATACACATGCTGGAAGGTGTCCACAGAAGGGCAACAAAGCTGGGGAGGGGTCTGGAGCACAGCCCTGTGAGGAGAGGCTGAGGGAGCTGGGGTTGCTTAGCCTGGAGAAGAGGAGGCTCAGGGGAGACCTTGTTGCTGTCTACAACTACCTGAAGGGAGGCTGTAGCCATGTGAGGGTTGGTCTTTTCTCCCAGGCAACCAGCACCAGAACAAGAGGACACAGTCTCAAGCTGCACCAGGGGAGGTTTAGGCTGGGTGTTATGAAGAGAGATTGGCCATTGGAATGTGCTGCCCAGGGAGGTGGTGGAATCACCATCACTGGAGGTGTTTAAGAAGAGCCTGGATGAAACACTTGGTGCCATGGTTTAGTTGACTAGATGGTGTTGGGTGATAGGTTGGACTCGATCTCTCAGGTCTTTTCCATTCCATTCCATTCCATTCCATTCCATTCCATTCCATTCCATTCCATACTCATCTGAGCGTGGAAATGAGAGGACAGCAAGAGAAGCAGGAAGCTGCTAATACACTTGCATCTGGCCTTGTTTTGCTTAGCATCACATCCAGCTGAGAATTTGATGCAGCTTTTGGTAATATTTGGAAACTTGCAGGCAAATACTTCTGAGTAGCTTAGGAGCTTGCCAGTGCCACAGAGGTTTTAAAGAAATCCTATTGGAAGTCAGGAAGTCTTTTGGGCCATTCCATACTGAGCTGTCTCTGTGGAAATTACATTTCTTACTCACTCCTCTCAAACCCCTCAGCAGCAGTCCCTTAGGCTCTTAGGGACCATGGAGGAAAAGCCACAGGGCAGACATCCTTGTTATTCTTGTGGAGTTGTAGTGGTTTTAGGTAGGATCCCTCTGGATCCAATTTTGAGTCTGTCTTGATTAGCAGGGCTGAGGGAGCTGGTGGTGCGAGGAATAAAAATTCCTGAGGATATTTCTCCTGACCCACCAATGTCTCTCATGATTCCACCTCTAGAGCATGCTTCTTTTCTCCCTGCAGCTTCCTGACCACTGCTCCACTGGCAGGGAACTGGCAGAGGCCTGACTGAAGATTTTTTGCTGATGGTGAGCACAGGAATGTTTATGTTGATCCTGCATGGTTGTCTGCCATTCTGCACTCACACAGGAGAGGCTGAGGGAGCTGGGGCTGCTTAGCCTGGAGAAGAGGAGACTCAGGGGTGACCTTATTGCTCTCTACAACTACCTGAAGGGAGGTTGTAGACAGGCAGAGCTTGGTCTCTTCTCCCAGGCAACCGGTACCAGAACAAGAGGACACAGTCTCAGGCTGCACCAGGGGAGGTTCAGGCTGGAGGTCAGGAGGAAGTTTTACACAGAGAGAGTGATTGCCCATTGGAATGGGCTGCCTGGGGAGGTGGTGGAGTCACCATCACTGGAGGTGTTCAGGAGGAGACTTGACAGGGTGCTTGGTTGCAAGGTTTAGTTGATTAGGTGGTGTTGGATGATAGGTTGGACACGATGATCTTGCAGGTCTCTTTCAACCTGGTCTATTCTATTCTATTCTATTCTATTCTATTCTATTCTATTCTATTCTATTCTATTCTATTCTATTCTATTCTATTCTATTCTATTCTAATAGAGAGTGATAGGGTCACCTCTGAGTCTCCTCCTCTCCAGGCTAAGCAACCCCAGCTCCCTCAGTCTCTCCTCATAGGACTTGTGTTCCAAACCCCTCACCAACTTTGTTGCCCTTCTCTGGACTCGGCCCAAAGGTGAGAGAGATTTAATTTGGCCAGAAACTATCTCACATCAGTTTGTGTTAGCACGATCCCATAAGAGGTTTTCTTGAGTGGTAGCTATTTACCCCACAGTAATTTCATCAAATTCAAAAGAGCTGTATTAAAACCAGATAATTTTCCAGTTCAGGGTAGGTCCTTCAGATGAAGCTGTCAATTTTGCTGTAGACAGACGCCAGTTGAAAACTAAAGGAAACAGACATGATTCTCAAACTCTTCTGTACCTCCCTTCGGGCAGTTATGCACATTCCTTGTGCAAACTGCTCTGCTGCATTAAAAAACAAAACAAAAAAAGAGGGTGAAAAGCTTCTTATTCTTTTTTTCAGTGTCATTAGAAAAAAAATAGTACTGTGAATACTGTTTTGTATACCTATATAAAGCAAAAGTCACAGAGTACTAACATGGAATATTAGGATAAATATTCCAGGATGTCAGATTTTGAAGTATAAGCTCAATTTTATTCAGTGCATGGATTTTTTGGTGTTTTAGACAGAGGTGTTTTTGGTGTACAGTTACAAATGTGAAAAGATTAAGTAGTCAAAGGCATATCTTCATCATCTTTCTCCCTTTTTTATCTAGCCCCTTCTATATGGTTTTGGAAGAGAATGTATTTGGTGGTGTTTCAACAGGTTTTAGGTGGTATGGAAGTTTTCAGAGCTGTGAGCAGTGATTTTTGCAAGAGCATATCTTCCTCAAGTAGAGAGAGTGGCTGGAGAATGACCAGGCAGAGAGGGACCTGGGGTTGCTGGACGACAGTAGGCTGAACATGAGCCTGCAGTGTGTCCAGGCAGCCAAGAGGGCCAATGGCATCCTGGCCTGCATCAAGAACAGTGTGGCCAGCAGGAGCAGGGAGGTCATTCTGCCCCTGTACACTGCATTGGTTAGGCCACACCTTGAGTGCTGTGTCCAGTTCTGGGCCCCTCAGTTTAGGAAGGATGTTGACTTGCTGGAGCGTGTCCAGGGAAGGGCAACAAAGTTGGTGAGGGGCTTGGAACACAAGCCCTATGAGGAGAGACTGAGGGAGCTGGGCCTGCTTAGCCTTGAGAGGAGGAGATGTGACCTTATTACTCTCTACAACTACCTGAAGGGAGGTTGTAGACAGGAAGGGGTTGGTCTCTTCTCCCAGGCAGCCAGTACCAGAACAAGAGGACACAGTCTCAGGCTGCACCAGGGGATGTTTAGGTTGGATGTTAGGAAGAAGTTCTATACAGAGAGAGTGATTGGCCATTGGAATGGGCTGCCCGAGGAGGTGGTGGAGTCACCGTCATTGGAGGTGTTCAGGAGGAGACTTGATGGGGTGCTTGGTGCCTGGTTTAGTTGTTTAGGTGGTGTTGGATTGGTTGATGGGTTGGACACGATGATCTTGAAGGTCTCTTCCAACCTGGTCTACTCTACTCTACTCTACTCTACTCTACTCTACTCTACTCTACTCTACTCTACTCTACTCTACTCTTTTCTATTCTATTCTATTCTATTCTATTCTATTCTATTCTATTCTATTCTATTCTATTCTATTCTATTCTCTGTAGCATGGAATTAATCATCTGAAATATTATATTCAAAGAATCATAAAATCATAGAATCATAGAATCAATAAGATTGGAAAAGACCTCAAAGATCATTAAGCCCAACCTGTCACCCAAGACCTCATTACTACTAAACCATGGCATCAAGTGCCATGTCCAATCCCCTCTTGAACGCCTCCAGGGGTCGTGACTCCACCACCTCCCTGGGCAGCACATTGCAACAGCTAACAACTCTCTCTGTGAAGAGAGACTGTCTACCTTCTTCTGATACCTTTGGCTAAGTCTGTTGTAAATTCAAAGGCTGGGAGACTCATTTTTAACCTCTCTGATTCTGAACAATAGATCTGCACTACAACAGTAATGTGTTGGGTTTTTTTTTGACAGCCCTATAAAATTTAACAAAAGCCACTTCCTTATTTCCTTTTGTGTTAAAAATGGGCTTTAATCTACACTTTGTCTTCAAACACACTGGAAATGTAGAGATGTTTAATTGGGATATATACCTCAGCCTGGTGCCATCTCTGCTAACTGAATCACTGAATCAGCCAGGCTGGAAGAGACCTCCAAGATCATCAAGTACAACCCATCACCCAAACCTATCTAATCTCCAGAGAGGGAGACTCCACAACCTCTCTGGCCATCCTGCTCCAGTGCTCCATCACCCTCACTGTAAAGATATTTCTCCTCATGTTGAGGTGAAATCTTCTGCGTCCAAGTCTGTATCCATTGTTCCTTGGTTTATTGTGCACCACCATAAAGAGCTTGGCCCCCTCCACTTGACACCCACTTCTCAGATATTGTTAGGCATTGATCAGATCCCCTCTCAGTCTTCTCCAGACTAAACAACCCCAGGGCTCTCAGTCTCTCTTCACAGGGGAGATGCTCAAGCCCCCTAATCATCCTCATGGCTCTCCATTGTACTCACTCCAGCAGGTGCCTGAGTCTCTTGAACTGGGGAGCCCAAATCAGGACACAGTATTCCAAGTGTGGTCTCACCAGGGCAGAGCAAAGGGGTAGAAACTCCTTAGACCTGCAGACACGCTTTTCTTGATGCACCCCAGGATACCACTGGCCCTCTTGGCCAGAAGGGCCTGTGTGAATTTGGAATCTATCTCAAGCAGAGTCAAATGTTTACTATTTTATTTTATTCTTGATCTCTACATGAGGTTTATAAAACATCTGTTTTACTACATTTTCTTCTTAAAACATGGCCTTTAAAATGTCACCATTTTACTGTCATAACCTCTACTGTGACTTCAAGCTTAATCATGCGGAGAGCAGTGTCATCTTTGGAAGCCTTTGAATCCCATCTGGCATAATTTGCCATAGATAACTAAATGCTGGCAAATTATGCTAGCTCAGCATTTCTATCAAGGTTTGTTTCTGTCTGTTATTTATGATAAAATCAAGACTATCAACCTTTTCCTTGCACATATAAAGACAAAGTGTTTGGAAAAGCAGTATATGTACATATATATATATAATTATTTTGCCAGCCATGCATTGCCTCTACTACACACAGGAAAATGTGCCAATCAGTTGGCTAATACACACAAAATCCTCTCCATTATCAGAGTAGCTGCAGGTTTTACCATTTGCTTCATGTATGTTAATGTCCATATTTCTTTATTTTGTCCTATTTTACATGATAATGACATGCATGTATTATGATTTGCACTGCATTACCTAGAAGGTAAAGACAGGGGCAAGGAGGGAATAGAACAAAACTAGAAATGGGTAGATTCAGATTGGATGTTAGGAAGAAATTCTTCCCCATGAGGGTGGTGAGACACTGGCACAGGTTGCCCAGGGAGGTGGTGGAAGCCTCATCCCTGGAGGTTTTTAAGGCCAGGCTGGATGTGGCTGTGAGCAACCTGCTGTTGTGTGATGTGTTCCTGGCCATGGCAGGGGGGATGGAACTAGATGATCCTTGAGGTCCCTGCCAGCCCTAACAAATCTATTATTCTATGATTCAGCCCTGACACAGCTGGGAATTTCTTTTCATTGTCCAACTTTCCTTCACTGTCTATAGTCTGAGTTATCTTTTATTATTTCTTCTGGGTATCATTCATCTTTTGAAATTAGTATATCCAACTGATTTTTAGGAGCAAGTTGCTTCCTTGAGGTATCGCTTTGACCTCCTTGTGACAAACCTGGCACTGTAAGTCACACAATACACACAGGATTGCAACTACCCATGGCAGCCATAGCTAAGCTCATGACTGTGAAGAATATTTTGGACCTACTCAGCTAGCTAAACAGTATTAAGGAAAGATAATATTTTTGACCAGTTAGCTGTACAAGAAAAACCTCTACAAGATTGTCAAAATTCATGATTGTTTTAAAAATGTGGGTTTTAAAGTATTTCTTTCATAAGAGTTTGAACATACATTGGCTTAATTGTGGTAATGCAGATGTGCACATACACGTAGAATCATAGAATTGTTAGGGTTGGAAGGGACCTCAAGGATCATCTCATTCCAACCCCCCTGCCATGGCCAGGAACACATCACACTACAGCAGGTTGCTCAGAGCCACGTCCAGCCTGGCTGCAAAAACCTCCATGGATAGGGCTTCCACCACCTCCCTGGGCAACCTGCGCCAGTGTCTCCCCAACCCTCATGGGGAAGAAGTTCTTCCTAACATCCAATCTGAATCTACCCATTTCTAGTTTTGATCCATTCCCCCTAGTCCTATCACTCCCTGACACTCTAAAAAGTCCCTCCCCAGCTTTCTTGTGGGCCCCCTTCAGATACTGGAAGGCCACAATTAGGTCTCCTCTGAGCCTTCTCTTCTGCAGACTGAACAGCCCCAACTCCCTCAGTCTGTCCTCATAGGAGAGGAACTCCAGCCCTCTCATCCTCGTGGCCCTTCTCTGGACACCTTCCAGCATCTACAGATTCTTCCTGTAATAGGGGCCCCAGACATCCAACACACACATCCTGATAAGTGCCTAATCAATTGCTATTGATTATTTTACTTCCACAACTGCAAAGAGTTGGGGTGATGAAGCCGTTAAATGAAAGTTATTAAGATTCCTCTATACACATTATACAAAAGGAGTTTTAATGAACTTCCAGCACCAATTTTAGGTACCAGCATAGAATAGAATAGGATAGAAATAGAAATTAGAAATAGAAATAGAAATAGAAATAGAAATAGAAATAGAAATAGAAATAGAAATAGAAATAGAAATAGAAATAGAAATAGAAATAGAAATCGAAATCGAAATCGAAATCGAAATAGACCAGACCAGGTTGGAAGAGACCTTCAAGATCATCGCATCCAACCTATCACCCAGCACTACCTAAACCATGCAACCAAGAACCCTATCAAGTCTCCTCGTAAGCACCTCCAGTGATGGTGACTCCACCACCTCCCTGGGCAGCACATTCCAATGGCCAATCTCTCTTTCTGGGAAGCATTTCTTCATAACTCTCAGCCTAAACCTCCCATGGCACAGCTTGAGACTGTGTCCTCTTGTTCTGGTGCTGGTTGCCTGGGAGAAGAGACCAACCCCCACCCGGCTACAACCTCCCTTCAGGTAGTTGTAGACACCAATAAGGTCTCCCCTGAGCCTCCTCTTCTCCAGGCTAAACAACCCCAGCTCCCTCAGCCTATCCTCACAGGGCTTGTGTTCCAAACCCCTCACCAACTTTGTTGCCCTTCGTTGCCCACTGTTGTACACCAGTGCCATAGCTGTTGGCAGGCTCATCTATATAATATTCAAAGAATTTGGGAAAAGCAATAATAATAATAATAACAAAAAAATATCTTAGGCATGTGAGCCCCAAATGATAAAATTTTTTTGCTTCAGATGTAAAAGCCAGATTAGCTCACGGCAGCTGGCTTGTAAGTGTTATTAAATGGACAGAGGCATAGTGAACGTCTCCTTCAAGATGAATTTCTTGTCATCTTTTCTTGTGCAAAGAGGTTTATCCCATCCCTTCAAAATCTGTAGGGTATCCTATTTTATTTTATATATATATATATATATATTTTTTTTTTTAGCCTCAAAAATATATTTGCTTTTCTTTGAAGATGAATAAAACTGAGATGCTATTATATTCAGTTCCTACTTTGCGGCATCCAGAAATTCCTTTGCTATTAATACCCCAGAGAAACAGATTTCTTTGATTCCTCCCCCCACCCCCACCCCCCCAGTTTAGAAGATCAAAAGCTGTCAGAAAATTGTTTCAAAAGGAAAAAAAAAAAAGAAAAAGGAAAAAAAAAAAGAAAAAAGAAAAAAAAGAAATCTTTGAGAAGTTGGATTTGAAATAATGAGTCTCCAGCATGTTGCGTATTCGGTACTTAGAACTGTTTAATGGAAGATGGCTGCTATAATTGTGGGGTTTGCCTCCTTACAAGCGTTGCTCACCTAGAAGATATTTGCCTTTCCCTTCCCCCCCTGTGAGTAGTTATCAGAAAACTGCATGTTACTGGCATTCTTTTTGTTTTGTTTTGTTTTGTTCTGTTAACTTCTTGCCGCTCACAGGATCACAGGATGGCAGGGGTTGGAAGGGACCCAAAGGGATCATAGAGTCAATAAGGTTGGAAAAGACCTCAAAGATCAAGTCCAACCTGTCACCCAACACGTCATGATTCCTGAACCCATGGCACCAAGTGCCACGTCCAATCCCTTTTTGAACACCTCCAGGGATGGTGACTCCACCACCTCCCTGGGCAGCACATTCCAATGGCTAACAACTCTCCCTGTGAAGAACTTTCTTCTCATCTCGAGCCTGAACTTCCCCTGGTGAAGCTTGAGACTGTGTCCTCTTGTTCTGGCGCTGGTTGCCTGGGAGAAGAGACCAACCCCCTCCTGGCTATAACCTCCTGGATCATCGAGTCCAAGCCCCTGCCAGAGCACAACCATGCAATCTAGCTCAGGTCACACAGGAACACATCCAGACAGGCCTTTAAAGTCTCCAGAGAAGGCAACTCCACAAGCTCTCTGGGCAGCCTGTTCCAGTGCTCTGTGACCCTTACAGTAAAGAAGTTCCCCCTTGTGTTGAGCTGGAACCTCCTGTGCTGCAGCTTCCATCCATTGCTCCTTGTCCTAATACTTAGGTAAAAATGAAAAAAAAAAAGCAACACATTTAGACTAAGCAAAAAGTCTTAAAACCACTTTGGAAGCCTGCAAAGACTTTTCATGTCAAAGCTTTTCTCTTTTTCTGTTGTTGATATTTTCTTGTTTAGGGGAACTGATCATTCCCCAGACCTGAAACTGTACTTCATTGTTGGCTTGTTTGCCACAGAAACGTTGTGGCTGCCCAGGGTGGTTTGTGGGTAGTAGCCTTTGTGCTAACCACATTAGGGTGTCAGGCAATGATAGGACTAGGGGGGGATGGAACAAGCAGCTAGGTCTTGGAGACATCCTTTTTCCTTAGCAAAGCAGCACTTGGTCTCTCTATATTTTGCTGATGTTTCTTTTCTATTTTTATTTGTATAAAGAAGTTAATTCTGGACTTATCAGTTTTAGTCCTAATTACAGTCCCTTGCTTGCAAAGCATTCATGGCAGATTCTTTCCCTCCCAGTCAGGATCTGGCTGTCACAGAGGAAGAGTATGCATTCTTTTGTCCCTCAAGCTTCTTCCAGGCTTGATTGCTCATATATAAGACAAAATATAAGAAGACATTTCAGGGGTAGAGGGCAAATTCCAGAAAAGGCTTGTGAGAAGTAGACTTATAAATGGTTTCCTGTGATAGCAGTGCAGAAATCTGGCATCTGGAGGTTTCCTAAAATCTTGGCACCTCTTCTATGAAGACAGATTGAGAGAGTTGAGGCTATTCAGTCTGCAGAACAGAAGGCTCCGAGGAGACCTCATTGTGGCCTTCCAGTATCTGAAGGGGGCTACAAGAAAGCTGGGGAGGGAACTTTTAGGGTGTCAGGGAGTGATAAGATTGGGGGAATGGAGTAAACTAGAAATGAGTAGATTCAGATTGGATATCAGGAAGAAATTCTTCCCCATGAGGGTGGTGAGACACTGGAACATGCTGCCCAGGGAGGTGGTGGAAGCCTCATCCCTTGAGGTTTTTGCAGCCAGGCTGGACGTGGCTCTGGGCAACCTGATCTAGTGTGAGGTATCCCTGCCCATGGCAGAGGGGTTGGAACTGGATGATCCTTGAGGTCCCTTCCCACCCTGGCAATTCTCTGATTCTAACCACCCATCAGATAGTACTGCAACAGCTTTAATACATGCACAAAGTCCTTTCTGTGTCGGAGAGTCACACAGACATTCAAACTTGGAAGATTTGGTTTGTGTTAATACCATCGAGAAGCCAAACTCAGTCTGGATTGTACTCATAGTTTCATAGTTTCATAGTTTCATTCAGGGTTGGAAGGGACCACAAGGATCATCTAGTTCCAACCCTCCTGCCACGGGCAGGGACACCCCACACTAGATCAGGCTGGCCAGAGCCTCATCCAGCCTGCTCTTAAACACCCCCAGAGACGGGGCCTCGACCACCTCCCTGGACAACACATTCCAGGGTTTCACCACTCTCATGGTGAAGAACCTCCTCCTCACATCCAGCCTGAAACTCACATTGTCAAGAAACCAGGTGTGATTTGTTTTGTATCAATAACATCAAGAAACAAGGTGTGAAGATATCTGTCCTGTCGGGGCTGAAAGAGCAAGTGATTTAAAAGGAGCTGAAACAAGACGATTAAATATTGATAAACACTCGACCCGGTTGGAAATAGCCTTGGATGTGTGCAGCCTGGCCTGCAGCTAAAGATGAAGATGTCACTGTGGCTTTCAACTTTTTGCACCAGTAAAGCTCTGAATCAATTCTAAACCTGCAACCCATCTCTGTTATTCTACATATAGGACAGCCTATTGGGAACACTATGAGGAACTATTGGGAGCACAATTGAGGGCCGAGGAAGTGCCTAATGGCTGTGCTGGCAAATAAATAAGTCAAACCTGCTCTATTTTCCTCCCTCTTTGGAAGGAGACTGAATATACTTTTACTTCCAAATTAAAATATTTAGTGTTTTATAAAGCAGTTGCTATTTAAACTGCCAATAATGTTTAACATGAATTTACTCACCACTGCCTATCCTCACACTGTATAATTCATAACACTAAGCCCTTTCAATACTCCAAAATGCCAGATAAACTTTTCTCATTTGCTCTTAATTTGGTCACGCAGGATAATACCAACATCTGAAGGCTCTTTAAACTGCTTTTTAAAATGCATTCCTGAAAGCACCACCAATGCCACCTCTGCTCCTTGTCATCTTCCATAATTATTTCCAATCCAAAGCGGTCCTTAATGCGCTTATTAATCTGGCATTCTCCTCAGTGTGAAGCACATTCAGCTCTATTAATTTTTAAAAACCCTTTTTTATGGGGGACTGCAGATGCTTGGCTATTACTGAAAAGCTATTAGAAGTTAACACCTTTCTCTCCCCAGGGACTGGCATCATCCTATGCTTCCAAATGCCACCCTATTTTACATTATCAGCTGCTAAGACTAAGTATTAGAGACTTCTTTTTCTCTCTCTCTTTTTTTTTTTTAACTTCTGAACTGTTAATGCTATTATTAGCTAATGGCAGAGTTCTGCATAGCATATAGATACATATACTCTCTCAATATCTGCAGCACATGGGGTTCTGCTTATCTGCCTCTGAACAATGAGGCTTTGGAGGAAACCGCACAGGTAAACAAGCACTCATCTTATTCCCAGGTCCTGAGAGAATTTGTGCCTTTTCTTGACTTGGATATTGTGGTCAGGTCAATATTCAGAAGATACAATGGGAAGGAACAGCAAAGAAACAAAGCCATCACCCATCAGGCCACAAACTGACTTGTTATACATAGAATACATATGTAGAATAAACCAGGTTGGAAGAGACCTTCAAGATTATCGCGTCCAACCCTTCAACCGATCCAACCCACCTAAACAACTAACCCATGGCACCAAGCACCCTATCAAGTCTCCTCCTGAACACCTCCGATGATGGTGACCCCACCACCTCCCTAGGCAGGAATTCTTTCCCTTTTAGAATCTTTGTCTCTGAAACACTAACCTTTCTTGAAGGACTGGGAGCTAAAAGTGGGGGAAAAAATTTGTTACCGAATGTGATTTCTGAGCTGGTAGCAAATATTAGAATTAACAGGGGGGTTTCATTTTCTGGAGGAGCTTTAAGTCTCAGCTGTTCATCTCAGAACTTGGCTGCTTTGGTGAAAACAGAACAGAGTTCAGTCTCAAGGATGGGCCCTTCTGGTCATGGTTTCCAGGAGTTTTGAAGAAGCAAGACATGATGGAGACATTCATAAGTCTGCATGCTGTGATTACAGTGTCTGCAATGAAATTCACCCTCTTTCTGAGTCTTACCCAGAATCTCAGCTTTTATCATAGAATCATAGAATGGTCTGAGATGGAAGGGACCTCCAATGGTCATCCAGTCTGACCTCCCTGCAGTCAGCAGGGACATCCTCAACTAGATCAGGTTGCCCAGGGCCTTGTTGAGCCTCACCTGGAATATCTCCAGGGACAGGGCCCAAACCACTTTCCTGGGCAAGCTGTTCCAGTGTTCCACCACCCTCATAGTAAAGATTTTGTTCCTAACATCCAGTATAAATCTGCCCCTCTCCAGCTTAAAACCATTGCCCCTTGTCCTGTCACTGCAGACCTTTGTAAGCAGTCTCTCTCCATCCTTCTTGTAGCCCCCTTCAGGTACTGGCAGGCTGCTATTGGGTCTCCCTGGAGCCTCCTGTTCTCCAGGCTGAACAACCTCAGCTCCATTTTAACTGAGTAATGTGGGAGTAGAAACCAATCCAACACCGTCTCTGCTGAACATTTTGAGCTGTGATGACTGAAGACAAGAAAATAACATACTATTGCTTCAAAGTGTTCAGCTTGGGCACATTAAAGCAAATGAGCTATCAAACAAAATAGTTCAGAGATTATCATGTTGTCTTATTTGAAAATACTGTGTTAAGTTTAGTAAAAATCTGTGTCAACAGTTCTCCAAAGCTGTGGAACAAGTGCATGCAGAAAACTGCAGAATGTTTGATAGGAACACAAATTGTAGGTCTAACCTCCAGGATTAGGGAGATGCAGGAGCCAGAACATGAACCTGGATATTTGCACAGCACCTAATGAGTTTTCCTGTCTCAAAGCTAAGACTTTGTAAAAGGTTGGAGGGGAGGGAGGATCTTTCCAACATTCTGCAGTGTTGTGAAGGGATTTACTTGCCACAATTCTGATAATCTTTGAGCTTCAGCTATTGTCTTGTTCCTGCCATTTTCCACCCTGGCAGTTTTTCCCTTAGACTCAGTGGCCACAGCTGGAACCAGTACAAAAGTACTAAGTGCCTCATCCAGTCTCTTTTTAAACACTTCCAGTGATGGTGACTCCAACACCTCCCTGGGCAGCCCATTCCAATGGGCTCAGAAGCGCCTTCCCCTCTGTGCTGCACGAAGGACAACGTCACTAGAGTGTAGAATGGAGCTCCTAGTCTGCAGGACAGACATTTGGACACTCCTGATGAGGGCTAAAATAACTTTGAAGGACAGACCTGCCTTGCTACAAACCACAATGTCCCCTCTTTCAGTGGCTGCTGAGAACCTCAACATCTGCTGTGGTGTGTGTGCCTCGGCTTTTGATTACTTTCACCTTCCCCTTTGTTATTTTATGAGACATTTGTGCAAAAATCTCAGTTGCCAATTGCTGTCCTCCCAGATTTATGGCAGCACGTCACTGTGTTCCAGTAACAATGCTGGAAAACAAAGTGGAAACAATAACTCTAGAGAAAATTATGATTGAATTATGCTCGAAAACACAAAAGGACAAAGCTGGGACGCTCTGACCTGAGCTAGCATCAGCCGAAAGAAAAAGCCGTGAGGAGTGGTGGCTGCTTTAACTGAGAATTTGCTGGCAGCTTTTGGTTTGTTTGTTTGTTTGTTTTTCTGATAAAAGTAAACCTGATTCTGTGTGCCTGAAGAAACTAAGCCAGGCACTGGTTAGGCCACACCTTGAGTCCTGTTTCCAGTTCTGGGCCCCTCAGTTTAAGAAAGATGTTGACTTGCTGGAACGTGTCCAGAGAAGGGCAACAAAGCTGGGGAGGGGTTTGAAGCATAAGCCCTGTGAGGAGAGGCTGAGGGAGCTGGGGTTACTTAGCCTGGAGAAGAGGAGGCTCAGAGGAGACCTTATTGCTGTCTACAACTACCTGAAGGGAGGTTGTAGCCATGTGGAGGTTGGTCTCTTCTCCCAGGCAAGCAGCACCAGAACAAGAGGACACAGTCTCAAGCTGCACCAGGGGAGGTTTAGGCTGGAGGTTATGAAGAAATTCTTCCCAGAAAGAGAGATTGGCCATTGGAATGTGCTGCACAGGGAGGTGGTGGAGTCACCATCACTGGAAGTGTTTAAGAGGAGACTGGATGAGGCACTTTGTGCCATGGTTTAGTTGATTAGATGGTGTTGGGTGATAGGTTGGACTCAATGATCTCTCAGGTCTTTTCCAACATGGTTAATTCTGTATTCTGAGGTGCCAATTGTGTCCAGTTCTGGGCCTCTCAGTTTAAGAAGGACATCGAAACACTTGCACGTGTCCAGAGAAGGGCAACAAGGCTGGGGAGAGTTCTTGAGCACAAGCCCCATGAGGAGAGGCTGAGGGAGCTGGGATTGTTTAGCCTGGAGAAGAGGAGGCTCAGGGGTGACCTCATTGCCCTCTACAACTACCTGAAGGGTGGTTGTAGCCAGGAAGGGGTTGGTCTCTTCTCCCAGGCAACCAGCACCAGAACAAGGGGACACAGTCTCAAGCTGCACCAGGGGAGGTTTAGACTCGAGGTGAGGAGAAAGTTCTTCACCGAGAGAGTAATTCGTCATTGGAATGTGCTGCCCAGGGAGGTGGTGGAGTCACCATCCCTGGAGGTGTTCAAGAGGAGATTGGACGTGGCACTTGGTGCCATGGTCTAGTCATGAGGTCTGTGTTGATAGGTTGGACTCGATGATCCCCAAGGTCTCTTCCAGCCTTAGTTTTACTGTGATAATGTGAAGTCTGTGGATGTTTAAGAAGTGTGGAATAGAGACATTGATACTACTTTGATTTTTCAATAGCAACAACAATAAAATAGAGGCAAGAACCAAACCAAACAAAAAACCCAGAGCAAACCAACCAAACAAAAACCCCACCAACACCCACCACTATTTTTTCATGTTTTAAAAGTCTTTCAGAAAATAAAGATGTTAGAAAATCAAGGTACTAGCCTCAGCTCCACCCTACTTGTGTGTCCTCTTTCACTGTGCAACATTATTAATCTTCCAAAGACATGAAAGCTCTGGGGAAGGTCAGGGAGAGATATGATTAGATGGTCCTCTTAAATATGATTAGTTGGTTCTCTTAAATGCTTCTTATATCCTCAACAGACCTGAACTGCTCCCACAGTGTCACTTCTGCCCATCCCACTATTGGTTTATCAGTGTATGTGCTTTTGTATTAGTAAAGTGGTTTTTTATGATTATTTGTTGAACCACATCCACTTCTAAAGTCAGGAACCAAGCTTAGAAAGTTGCAATCCCACTATGTCCAGTTCTGGAGCCCCTATTACAGGAAGGGTCTGGAGGTGATTGAAGGTATCCAGAGAAGGGCCATGAGGATGATCAGAGGGCTGGAGCACCTCTCCTATGAGGACAGACTGAGGGAGTTGGGGCTGTTCAGTCTGGAGAAGAGAAGGCTCCCAGGAGACCTCATTGTGGCCTTCCAGTATCTGAAGGGGGCTACAAGAAAGCTGGGGAGGGACTTTTTAGGGTGTCAGGGAGTGATAGGACTAGGGGGAATGGAGCAAACTAGAAATGAGTAGATTCAGATTGGATGTTAGGAAGAAGTTCTTCCCCATGAGGGTAGTGAGACACTGGCACAGGTTGCCCAGGGAAGTGGTAGAAGCCTCATGCCTGGAGGTTTTTGCAGCCAGGCTGGATGTGTCTGTGAGCAACCTGCTGTAGTGTGAGGTGTCCCTGGCCATGGCAGGGGGGTTGGAACTGGATGATCCTTGAGGTCCCTTCCAACCCTGACAATTCTATGATTGACGATGATGGCAACTTAGCTTGGGCTGCCATTTATATCAGTCTGTGCCAGCTCAGAGCAAAGAACAGACTGAACCTCTGCTTCAGCACAGGATACCTTGCACTAGGAGTGCATTTGACATTTGGCCTAACCCTGGTGAGGCTTAGAGGTCTCACAGCCCATCCGAGGCTCTCATGCTGTGTGTGGGATAAACTGTCTATGTTCATGGCAGTGGGCTGAGCATACTTATCTCCTCCTTTGCCCAACACATCCAGTGTCCAGGAAGGCTTGAATGCTTTGGTGCTTTGCTTTACTGAAAAGACTTCAGGCCAAAATATGTGATTCTTTGCAAACATAAGACCATGCTAGTTATTGCCCTAAATTACAGTAGCCTCAAGCCTGCTTATCCACCTGGCTGTGTTTCCAAGGGGTTATAACAGCAGCCAGGCATTTGCAAGGCATGGGACCATGTCCCAGTGACTTCCTTCCCTTGTAAAACAGCCCTGGGGGAGATACATCTTGGAGATACTCCTGCTCAGGTACCCTGCTTCCCAGGGGAATAGTAAAGATGTTCAAGTTTTGACTTGAAAAAACTCATTAACTTCAACAAATTTGGGGTGGCTTTGTGCTGATTAAATTATTTGCCCAGTCCTATTGAACACTGAATAAATGTAGTCATTCAAATGTTGGATAGTTAGTAAAGGCACTTTTCCCTCTCTAAAGGTGCAATTCTTTTGCATGAGATTTAGGCAGCAGATATTGACAGAAGAATAGATAATAGATAATTGATGTCAAAGGCTGAATAAGAAAGTTGTCGATCAGCCAGAGTATAAGTTATCTCTCTATGTGAAGTAATATAAAGTAATGATGATGATTTATTGCTTGAGAAAGTTGCTAGATTGAAAAAATTCTTTGGACTTGCTGGTGAATGCAGATGGATTTTTCTTTTCCTTCTAAAGGACTCTATCCAAACCTATTTCTCCTCCAAAAGAATACTGCTGGCTCTGATTATATGTATTCTACATATGCATTTCTCAACAGTTATGCTGTCAGAACACCAAGCATCCCATTTTTAATACCCAGGGAAAGAGGAAATCTTTTCAATTGTCTAATTTGATGCAGTAAGGAGATAAGGCAAGATGTGATTCGGCTTTACAATATCCTTCAGGTGCACTGCATCACACAACCTCTAGCAGCTTCAATCGATTAAACCTCAAGGAAACATTATAATGTGCTTTGTAAAAGTAGCAATAGCCTCTAAGACATGATTCTGTGAGTAAAAGCTTAGTATTGGAAGGGTCAGGGCAAACCTTGAGTCCTGTGTCCAGTTCTGGGCCCCTCAGTTTAAGAAAGATGTTGAGTTGCTGGAAAGTGTCCAGAGAAGGGCAACAAGGCTGGGGAGAGGCCTTGAGCACAGCCCTGTGAGGAGAGGCTGAGGGAGCTGGGGCTGTTTAACCGGGAGGAGACTTAGGGGTGACCTCATTGCTCTCTACAACTACCTGAAAGGTGGCTGTAGCCAGGTGGGGGTTGGTCTCTTCTCCCAGGCAAGCAGCACCAGAACAAGGGGACACAGTCTCAAGCTGTGCCAGGGGAAGTTTTAGGCCTGGAGGTCTTCAAGAGGGGATTGGACATAGCACTTGGTGCCATGGTCTAGTCATGAGGTCTGTAGTGACAGGTTGGACTTTATGATCTTTGAGGTCTCTTCCAACCTTAGTGATACTGTGAAAGCTGGGGAGAGGTCTGGAGCACAGTCCTGTGAGGAGAGGCTGAGGGAGCTGGGGTTGCTTAGCCTGGAGAAGAGGAGGCTCAGGGGAGACTGCAACTACCTGAAGGGAGGTTGTAGCCAGGTGGTGGTTGGTCTCTTCTCCCAGGCAAACAGCACCAGAACAAGAGGACACAGTCTCAAGCTGCACCAGGGGAGGTTTAGGCTGGATGTTAGGAAGAAGTTCTTCAGAGAAAGAGAGATTGGCCATTGGAATGTGCTGCCCAGGGAGGTGGTGGAGGTGTTTAGGATGAGACTGGTTGGAGTGCTTGGTGCCATGGTTTAGTTGATTAGATGGTATTGGGTGATAGGTTGGCCTCAATGACCTTGAAGGTCTTTTCCCACCTGGTTAATTCTATTCTAGTACTGGAGGAAAGGTGAACTGTTTGAAAGCTATTTCCTTAATATCAGGAGACTATCCACCTTATGAGTGCTTCCCCATGTTTTATTTAGACACCTCTCAAACTGGAAATCTGGTTTGAGTCCAGAAAATCATCTCATACTCTTTCCAAAGAGTCCCCTTGGAAATCCATTGTGCACAGAGCAGCAGGGGTGTAGGTTACACTTCACAGGGATCCATCTATGTAGAGAAGAAAGCTCAATATATTCCTCAACTTAGGTTCTGGATGTTTTCCAGAGTTATAAAAATAGCAACCCATCATCTGTGTATTTTCCTAACTTCTTTCCCCCTCCTTTTTCCTGTTATCCTTATGAAAAAAGGACATTCTCAGTGATGGTGACATCTTTTTATCCTCATCTTTTTATCCCCAAACTCTGTGAGATTTGTTCCTAACTAAAACACCTTTTTCCCCCCCTTTCCCCCCCCCCCCCCCAACGTTACTAGATTCTTATGCTGTTTTCACGGGCTGTATTTACAACTCCTAATATTGTTTAGTTTATGGTACCCTTGGATTTCATATATGCACTCAAAGGTGCTTGAAAGAAAGCACAGCACTTAAAATAGCTTGTGCCCCTGCCCTAAAATATTAATCACTGGTGTAACTCCATGAGAGTTACATCAGGCATGAGTTTAACCTTACTTTTTGTTTTAAATCAAAAGAAATTGATTTCTTTAGCAAACACACCCTAAACCACAGGATCAAAGGCAGCTGAAGTACTATAAAACCTCTTATTTCCCCCCCTCCGCCTTCCCAAAAAGCAGCCTGTAAACTGGCTTTTTAAGCACACCAGTTTGGAAGCAGCTGATTTTGCTAACAGCACTCCTCAGCTGTTTGCAGTGATGTCACTGGTTAACACTTCACAGCCCACAGACTACCAGAGTGCTTCATCTTGCCTCTGTCTCTCACTGGATCACAGAATCACAGAATGTTAGGGGCTGGAAGGGACCTTGAAAGCTCATCCAGTCCAACCTCACTGGCAAAGCAGGATCACCTACACCAGGTCGAACAGGAACACATCCAGATGGGTCTTGAATATCTCCAGAGGGGGAGACTCCACAACCCCTCAGCCTATTCCAGTGTTCTGTCACCCTCACAGTGAAAAAGTTTTTCCTCCTGTTTCCATGGAACTTCCTATGCCTCAGCTTCCACCATTACCTCTTGTGCTGTCATTGGGCATCACTGAGCAGAGCCTGGCTCCACCCTCTTGGCACTCACCCTTTAAATCTTTATAAATATGAATGAGATCACCCCTCAGGCTCCTCCTCTCCAAGGTACAGTGCCCTCAGCTCCCTCAGTCCCTCCTCATAAGGAAGATGTTCCACTCCCTTCATCATCTTTGTGGTTCTGTTAATGCAGTTCCTTGAGTCTTCCTTGAACTGAGGGGCCCAGAACTGGACACAATATTCCAGAAGCAGCCTCACCAGGCCAGAGTAGAGGAGGAGGAGAACCTCTCTCAACCTACTAATCACAGCCCTTCTAATACACCCCAGTGTGGTATTGGCCTTCTTGGCCACCAGAGCACATCTATGAGAAATATGGTTTCCAATCAGGTTGTGTTAAAGTTGTGTTTACTTTACTGATTCTGCAGAGAAAAATAACCTAGAAATAAGAATATTTCCTGAACACAGAAGAATCTTAATGCAAAAATAATTAATGGAAGTAATCTTGGTGTCCTGGCGTATTTTCAAGGAAGAGGTCATAAAACCTCCAGCCTGGATCTTAGGAAGAAGTTCTTCAGTATGAAGGTCATGAGACTCTGCAGTAGGTTGCCCAGGGAGGTTGTGGATGCCTCCTCCCTTGGGATGTTCAAGGCTAGGTTGGATGAGGCCTTGAGCAGCTGGGTCTAGTTGAGTGGCATCCCTGCCCATGGCGGGGAGATTGGAGTAGGTCCTTGAATTGTAGAATCAATAAGGTTGGAAAAGACCTCAGAAATCATCAAGTCCACCCTGTCACCCAACACTATCTAATCAACTAAACCATGGCACCAAGTGCCTCATCCACCTAAACACCTCCAGTGATGGTGACTCCACTACCTCCCTGGGAAGCACATTCCAATGGGCAATCTTCCTTTTATGCTGAATTTCTTCCTAACATCCAGCCTAAATCTCCCCTGGTGCAGCTTGAGACTGTGTCCTCTTGTTCTTTTGGTGGTTGTCTGGGAGCAGAGACCAAATCCCATGTGTCTGCAACCTCCCTTCAGGTAGTTGTAGACAGCAATAAGGTCTCCCCTGAGCCTCGCCTCCCCTTCTCCAGGCTAAACAATCCCAGCTCCCTTAGCCTCTCCTCATGGGGCTTGTCTTTAAGATCCCTTCCAACCTAAGCCATTCTCTGAGTATGTGATTGCATAAGGAAATACTGTATGGACAGAAGTGAAGGTTAGTGATTTTGGAGAAAAACTGCATTCAGGTAGAACTTGTGATAGTTAATGTTTTATAGCACTGCATAAGTAAGCCCAAACCCCACAACTGCCAGGGAATATTGCTTTAAAGTTTCTACACATCACACACATCTTTGAGGTCGAGAAATGTGTTTGCATGCTTAGGAAATGAGCTTTCATGGCATTCTGGTTTTCAAACTTGAATTGAAACAGAAACTGGAAGAGTGTAGGCAACCAACACTTTAACAGATACAGAAGATGCACCAAGTTTGGAATCAGCAGTAACCATTCAACAATTCAGATGCTTAATATGGGTAGTACAACACTGTAAAAAAACAACATCAACAAGAGTCAAGAGTCCATATGTTGATGTTATGCAAATGTTCATGCTTGTTCACAGCTCTGAGTTGTTTACAGACAGTCAGAGTCCTTTGCTAGAGCTCCAAGCTGGCAGATACCTGATCTGGGAACTCTGCAGTGATGCTGGCACAACACTGTACTGACACTAGTAGTGTCTGCCCTTTCCTACCACCCCTGGTGAGTGAGACAAGGAAAACAACCTGCTGTGCAGTTGCTGGGCCATAGCTCTTGGCTCTACCAGTCCTGGCAAGATTCACCTTTTTCCATGGCCTGAGCACAGCCATGGCCTGCCTGCATCCCAGGCACTGGATGAGTAAAGCATAAAAAAGGGTCCTGCAGTAGCTGCCATTTGACACGTCTGAGGGTGTTACGTGGGGAAGGAGCTGCACTCTGCTGTACTGGGAGCCCTGCTCTCCCCATGTTCACACTTTTTGTGGAGGCAGGGCAAGAAAAAGCTTGATGCTGGTGTAAGATGCATGTTAGAAGTTCACTGCATTCTTCATTTTCCATCTCTGAAGTTTCCTTATTAATTTTAGGTGTCTTTAGGTCTCTGCTGGGCTCTGCATAGTTAGCTCCAAGGTGAGGACCTGAAGGGTCACCCACATGTCCCAGTTCCTGCACATCATCCCCTGTTCCCTCTCCCATTTGCCAGTCCTGCAAAGGCTGGCATAGATTCCAGATCTAAAGCCTTAGCAGTTGAGGTACAGAGGTTCCAGAAGGTCACCAGCAAATGACTGATGGTCTTTGCTCCTTTTGCTTAAAAGACAAGATGTTGTATCTCCTCAAGTGTCAGATGCCCTCACCATACTTGGCACTGCATAGAGAATGCAGACTGTAAACTTTCTCATTATTTCCCATTCCTGTTCAATGCATCTGCCTGTGCACCTCTCCCATGGCTTCCTGACTGATGGTGAAGGGTTAGAGCTTTACTGCAGTTTCTCAGGTTTGCAGGGGCAGGTTACAAGCTCCACATTTCTCCTCTTCAGACAGTTCTTATTTCTGAATCATAGCATCACAGATAGAATGGTCTGGGTTGGAAGGGACCTCCAGAGGTCACCTAGCCCAACTCCCCCTGCAGTAAGCAGGGGAATCCTCAACTAGAAGATAGAATCATAGAATCAGTAAGGTTAGAAAAGACCTCAAAGATCATCAAGTCCCACTTGTCACCCAATAGCTCATGACTAGTAAACCATGGCTTCAAGTGCCCAGTCCAATCCCTTTTTGAACACCTCCAGGCAAGATGTGCCATTGTTCTGTGAGCAGGTCCAGCACAGAGAGGCCACTGTGAGTTAATTTAAAAAGGCAACAAGAAATGCAGCAAGGCACTGGGTAGAGTCATGCACTGAAGTTCTGCTATGCTGTGTGGTTGTGGTGGGTTGAAGTTTCCTCCCAGCATTAACTTTGCCAGACCAAATCAGTTAGAAGCAAATAAAGCTAAAACCACCACAGTGATCCATGGGGCACAGATACCTTTTCTATAATGAACAGAAAGGGACCTGGGGTTACTGTTTGACAGTAGGCTGAATGTGAGCCAGCAGTGTGCCCAGGTGGCCAAGAAGGCCAATGGCATCCTGGTCTGCATCAGGAATAGTGTGGCCAGCAGGAGCAGGGAGGTCATTCTGCCCTGTGCTCAGAACTGGTCAGGCCACATCTTGAGTCTTGTGTCGAGTTCTGGGCTCCTCAGCTTAGGAAAGATGCTGAGTTGCTGGAAGGTGTCCAGAGAAGGGCAACAAAGCTGGGGAGGGCTTTGGAGCACAGCCCTGTGAGGAGAGGCTGAGGGAGCTGGGGTTGCTTAGCCTGGAGAAGAGGAGGCTCAGAGGAGACCTTATTTCTCTCTACAACTACCTGAAGGGAGGTTGTAGCCAGGTGGGGGTTGGTCTCTTCTTCCAGGCAACCAGCACCAGAACAAGAGGACACAGTCTCAAGATGCACCAGGGGAGGTTTAGGCTGGATGTTAGGAAGAAGTTCTTCCCAGCAAGAGATATTGGCCATTGGAATGTGCTTCCCAGGGAGGTGGTGGAGTCACCATCACTGGAGGTGTATAGGAAGAGACTGGCTGAGGCATTTGGTGCCATGGTTTAATTGGTTAGATGGTGTTGGGTGATAGGTTGGACTTGATGATCTCTGAAGTATTTTCCAACCTGGTTAATTCTATTCTAATTCTATTCTAACAATGTAGCTCTGTCTTGCTATGCTGCAGTCACAGTCAAGCCCTTTCTTAGATTTCAATCCCATTTCATATCCCCTGTGGTTGTACACAAATTCCATGCCTGAATAAATAGACTTTGGTCGTGATTACTGTGGAACCTTAGGGGTTAACAGTTCTTAGCCATTTCCCTAAGTGGTGTTCGCTCTCTTGATGCCTTTCCATGTGAATGCTATAAAATATTCCCCAGAAAGAGTTTTCGCCTATTGCCAAGATGTTGTGCTTTGCACTAGATGGAATTCCTTGAGAGAAAGCTATGAAGTGCACCTGTTGTGGTGCTGCAATAAAACCCTGTGAAACAATACACCAGCTACAGAGCAGAGACACAGTATCACAGTATCACAGTATAACTAAGGTTGGAAGAGACCTCAAGGATCATCGAGTCCAACCTGTCACCACAGACCTCATGACTAGACCATGGCACCAAGTGCCACGTCCAGTCCCCTCTTGAACACCTCCAGGGATGGTGACTCCCCCACCTCCCTGGGCAGCACATTCCAATGATGAACGACTCGCGTGGAGAAGAACTTTCTCCACACCTCGAGGCTGAGGAAAGTTCTGCACTACCTGCCCTACAAACTACATGCTCCAACTGCAATGCAAATGCTTCTGGGCAATGCCTGGAGTCCACAGAGGACTTTAGGAGTTGAGCCTACATTAGAGAAGGGGAGAACCTCATGGGAAGCCTGGAGAAGAGGAGACTTAGAGAGGACCTTATCACTCTCTACAACTACTTAAAAGGAAGTTGTAGGCAGGTGGGGGTCAGGCTCTTCTCCCAGGAAACTTGTGAAAGCACAAGAGGGCATGGGATGAAGCTGCACCAAGGTAGGTTTAGGTTGGATGTCAGGAAGCAGTTCCTCACAGAAAGGCTGATTCGGCACTGGGATGGACTGCCCAGGGAGGAGGTGGAGTTGCCTGCCCTGGAGGTCTTTAAGAAAAGACTGGATGCGGCACTTGGTAGCATGGTTTAGTTGACGTGGTGGTGTTAGGTCACACGCTGGACTTGATGATCTCAGAGGTCTTTTCCAGCCTCTGCAATTCTGTGATTCTGTGAAGGAGCTGTCCTTGGATAGAACAGGCAGTGGGGAAAGGATGACAGACGCAGAGTTTAAAAGTTGTCACTTTTGCGCTGTGTCACGAATCTGAAGAGATGGACTGCAAAGAGCTCAGAACAACTACCAGATGCTTCTGCCTGAAGTACTTCTACCTGAGTAGCTGATAGTTTTCCAAATGTAAACCTTCCTGTGTCTTCCAGCAGTTTACCCCACTTGCATTACAGACACACATAACAGCTCAGGTCTCCACAGCTGTGAGGCTGTTAATCCATGCTGATATCTCTGAAGTTTGCATCTCTTATTTGTGATGAGAAAAGGTCTTGCCTTCTAAAAGATGTCCCCTCCCTCGCACAGCCATTGATACTGAAATCAGGAACATCTTTAATGCTCTCTGTAACCACCCAAAGTCATCAACACTGGAATTAGTAACATTTTTAATGCTCTCTGTACCCTCCTCAATGAAACTGGACTCTGAAGTGGTTCTGGAAGTCAAAGCGTAATCCTGATTCTCAAAGTATGGAAGGACGTAGCTTTGCTGAGTGGCTTGGTTAAGCTCCTGCTGAACACCTCAGGAATTCTCTCCCAGCACTCGGACAGCAGGAAGGTCCAAAAATAGTGCAGAGATCTGGATAAACGAATAATGCTTTAGAATAGAATAGCATAGCATAGCATAGCATAGAATAGTATAGAGTAGAATAGAATAGAATAGAATAGACCAGACCAGGTTGGAAGAGACCTTCAAGATCATCACGTCCAACCTATCATCCAACACCACCTAATCAACTAAATCATGCAACCAAGCACCCCATCAAGTCTCCTCCTCAACACCTCCAGTGATGGTGACTCCACCACCTCCCTGGGCAGCACATCCCAATGGGCAATCACTCTCTCTGTGTAAAACTTCCTCCTGACCTCCAGCCTGAACCTCCCCTGGCACAGCCTGAGACTGTGTCCTCTTGTTCTGGTACTGGCTGCCTGGGAGAAGAGACCAACATCCGCCTGTCTACAACCTCCCTTCAGGTAGTTGTGGAAGGCAATAAGGTCACCCCTGAGTCTCCTCCTCTCCAGGCTAAGCAACCCCAGCTCCCTCAGCCTCTCCTCATAGGGCTTGTGTTCCAAGCCCCTCACCAACTTTGTTGCCCTTCTCTGGACTCGTTCCAACAAATCAACATCCTTCCTAAACTGAGGGGCCCAGAACTGGACACAGTGCTTGAGGTGTGGCTTAACCAGTGCAGCATACAGGAGCAGAATGACCTCCCTGCTCCTGCTGGCCACACTGTTCCTGATGCAGCCCAGGATGCCATTGGCCCTCCTGGCTGCCTGGGCACACTGCAGGCTCATGTTCAGCCTACCATCAACCAGCACCCCCAGGTCCCTTTCTGCCTGGCTGCTTTCCAGCCACTCTGACCCCAGCCTGTAGCACTGCCTGGGGTTGTTGTGGCCAATGCTCAGAACATGGCACTTGGATGTGTTCAATCTCATGCCATTGTAAAGCTACAACACTAAGAAGAGGCTTTCTGCATGCTGTTGGAAAAGTTCTAACCTTGTCTACTTCCCAGCTTTCAGAAAAAGTGGCAGTGATCCAAATGATAAGGTCCTAGATCCAGTTGGTAAGGTTCTAGATGCAGCTGGTAAGGTCTTGGATAAGGCATTTGGTTCTGTCAGGAGGTGAAGCACTGTGAGGTGCCAGCTGGAAAATGACCACAGCAGCTGTGAAGCAGAGATTTCTTTCTCTTCCAGACCAGCCCGTGCTAACTTGTTGCAGGGTGAACTTGCATCTAAAATTCAGGAATGGAAGAGCCATTAACTGGCTGATTAATTCTCTTTAACTGTACAGGTGCAAGATGGCTCTGGTAAAGGAAAACATTGCTTGCAGGCTGGAAAGTTATCTAAGGATGGAAATAGTATTTATGGGTTTATGGTTTATTCAATGGTAGATTTATTCTGTGGTCATATTCAAATACAGGCAGGTAGACAGTCTGCCAATATGCTTGGTGTTGCCCACTACAACTGATGTAACCCATCCACAGACTCTACACCTTGTCATACTAAATCCCAACTCTAACTTCCATGGTAGAACCACTTCTTCCTGCTCCAAGAGCACACTTGCACTTTAGAGGTACAAAGATTTATCTGAACTTCAAGATTTGCATTGAAGAGGGAGAAGGGAATGCAGAGATTCAACAAATGTGCATGGTCTCAGTTTTAAAAGTATACCCTAAATAAGATTGATTGAATATTTTCCAACAGGGCTTTTGATTTGGTTGAATGATGTCCTTTCAACTTCTCCACCCTCTCTGCCCCTAGCAATATCTGCTTTACATGGAATTTTGCCTTGTTGAAAAGCTGAACACCCCTCCACTCTCTAGATGCAAAATCTGTTTAAAACTGACATGCTGTCAGTTATAATTGTGGCTGGGAGCTCTGAGCTACCCTTTACTCTCTGGCTCCGGGCTCCTAGCTACTGCCACCATCCTCCACACTGGGGAACTCCTTGGATGCACCCCACTACCAGGTCAGCAAGAGTCAGAAGTCCAGAGCATGGAAGAGAGCTTGCTCTCCCTCTTTCTTGCCTCTGCCTTAATTCCTTCCTCTCTCCAGATTCTGACCACGTGGCTTTTATTTCCCAGCCTTGCTCCCTGTTTTCTCAACTCAAGCCACACAACAGCAGTTTCTCTCAAACTGCCTTCTAGCAGTGGGGAGATCACCAGGAACAAGACTGACTTCTGGCCTTGGTGGCACTTCTAAGACAAACAAGCCAAAATATTTGTTTAAAAATTGTGGAAATGAAAAGGATATTCTGACTTTTTTTTTTTTTTTTTTTTAATCCAAGAAACGTCTAAGATTGGAAAAAACCCAAAACCTTTATGGATAAAGTTATTTCATTTGGTCAGTGGCCAGCAGGAGCAGGGAAGTCATTCTGCCCCTGTACTCAGCACTGGTCAGACCACACCTTGAGTCCTGTGTCCAGTTCTGGACCCCTCAGTTTAGGAAAGATATTGAGATGCTGGAAGGTGTCCAGAGAAGGGCAACAAAGCTGGGGAGGGGTTTGGAGCACAGCCCTGTGAGGAGAGGCTGAGGGAGCTGGGGTTGCTTAGCCTGGAGAAGAGGAGGCTCAGGGGAGACCTTGTTGCTGTCTACAACTACCTGAAGGGAGGTTGTAGCCAGGTGGGGGTTGGTCTCTTCTCCCAGGCAACCAGCACCAGAACAAGAGGACACATTCTCAAGCTGTGCCATAGGAGGTTTAGGCTGGATGTTAGGAAGAAGTTCTTCCTAGAACGAGAGATTGGCCATTGGAATGTGCTGCCCAGGGAGGTGGTGGAGTCACCATCACTGGAGGTGTCTAAAACAAGACTGGCTGAGGCACTTGGTGCCATGGTTTAGTTGGTTAGATGGTGTTGGGTGATAGGTTGGACTTGATGATCTCGAAGGTCTTTTCCAACCTAATTACAATACCTCTGGGTTTTTCAAATGCCTTATTTCTCAAGGAGACTTTAGTGAGAGAGGGCAAAATGTTTAGATTTCTCCATGCCCACTTATTTACCCTGAAAACAAAGAAAAGCTTCAGAAAATCTGATTTATTCTGGCTTTATTGGACCACAGGGAACAGGCAGACTCCTCATGTTCCATTCTTGAGGTGAGGAGAAAGTTCTTCCCAGAAAGAGTAATTGGCCATTGGAATGTGCTGCCCAGGGAGGTGGTGGAGTCACCATCCCTGGAGGTGTTCAAAAGAGGATTGGATGTGGCACTTGAAGCCATGGTTTAGTCAGTCAGGAGGTGTGAGGTATTAGGTGATAGGTTGGACTTGATGATTTCTGAGGTCTTTTCGAACCTGGTTGATTCTGTGATTCTAGATATTGGTATCATAGCTGACATAGCAGGGTAGGTGAAAAAGGATGGGAGAGTCTGCTATGGACAGGCAGATGTCAGCAGAACCACAGTGACATAGAAGATTGCTTGCAGAGGTGGTCTAATTTATAGCAGTCTATGCAATGGGCAGACCAGAGGTTTGATGCCTTTTCCCTTAAGTTTCATGTTGTTGTCATGCATTTCAGGTAGGAGCAGCGAAAAGCCTTGCCCATCAAGGTTTAGAACATAAATAGTCCAAAACAAATTAACAAGGAGGCCTTTGCTGATGGGTCTGAGGCTTTCAGAAAGTGGCCATGGTGGATTAGGTCTCACATAAATCCAGCAAATATGCACAGCATTGTATAAACACCATCTCTCACCTGGAGGTCCAGCTTTGCCCCATGGGCATGTTCAAGCTTCAGTCATGCTGTAGAGGAAATGGCCATAAAAGTGTACCTGAAGGACATATGTAGCATCAATTGTGTGATGAAGATATCTATTCTGTAAGAGGCTAATTCACTTTTACATCCTCTATCCTTCCAGGCTTCTCAAAAGTCTCTGTTTTCTCTAACATCAGGTAATTAGATAAATAAATAATCTAGAAAGCAGAAGGAGGGGGTTAGTCCATTTAATTAACATAGAACTTAGTGATATTTATTGCTTGACTACATGAGTTTATTTGGCTTCAAATCTTGAATGGTGTCAGTTCCATGTACACAAAGCATGAAAGAATGAAGGAATCAGATGACAGGACTGAGGTTATGCTCCAGTTAGTGGGTCAATAGTGTAAATTCTGTACCATTAAAAGTGGTGTATGGACTGCTTTAGGCATTTGGATCTCAGCATATGTTCCTAACACCTCTCACACTAGTGGGACTTCAGTCTGGGACTAAAGTCCTGGATCCTGGCCAATGGGAATTTTGATCAAACTCATCCTGAGCTAAACTAATTCAAAAGGTTTGGCTTCAAAACCTGTCACCCTCAAGTTCAATCAAGCTGAGTATAAAAGTATTATGAATGGCTATCAAAGAAGACAAGTAAAAGAGAGCACTTCTCTGTTGGCTGTCAGACTTGCATCAGAGTATACTTCCAGTCTAGACCAGAACTTTATTATCTCCAGTGAGACAAAAGCAGAGATTTTTTTCTAGTGAGTTTTGAGAAATGGAGAGTGATAATTTCACAGAATCACAGAACATTAGAGGTTGGAAGGCACCTCCAGAGGTCATTGAGTCCAGCCCCCCTGCCAGAGCAGGATCATCCAGGGTAGTCCATACAGGAATGCATCCAGGTGGGTTTTGAATGTGTCCAGAGAAGGAGACTCCACAACCTCTCTGGGCAGCCTGTTCCAGTGTTCCATCACCCTCACAGTAAAGAAGTTTCTTCCTCATGTTGAGGTGAAACCTTCTATGTTCAAGCTTGGACCTGTTGCTCCTTGTCTTATTACTACACACCACTGAAAAGTGCTTGGATCCTCGAGGTCCTTTCCAACCTAAGTTATACTGTGATACTGTGATACTTGACACCCACCCCTCAGGTATTGAGAGGCATTGATGAGATCCCCTTTCAGTCTTCTCTCCTCCAGACTAAACAGCTCCAGGGCTCTCTTCATAGGGGAGATGTTCAAATCCCCGAATCATCCTTGTGGCTCACCATTGGACTCTCTCCAGCAGGTCTCTGTCTCTCTTGAGCTGGGGAGCCCAAAAATGGCCACAATATTCCAGGTGTGGTCTCAGCAGGGCAGAGCAGAATGAGAGAAGAATCTCCCTAGCCCTGCTGGCTACACTTTTCTTGATGCAGCCCAGAATACCATTGGCTCTCTGGGCCACGAGGACACACTGCTGTGTCTTCACGTTTCGCATAGAGTCATCATGAGTTTGTTATATATTGATCCGGTTTCTATGTTTTGGCAGGAGCTTTACATGATTCCTTGGAGGCTTGGTACTTTTGTATCAAGTATCATTTTGCATTTTGGACTTCCCCAAGGTTTTACCAAAATTTAAAGTTAACCTAAACCATTCAGTCATAACCCTTTAAAAAAAAGGTGGCTCCTATTTAAAGGCATGGCTGCACTGTGATTTCACCAGGATGAAATAAAAGATGCTAAGCTATTCCAGGGTGGATTTCATAATTTCATCTCTTTCTATCAGGCCACTGATTTTCATTAGCTTAATAAAAAGATACTTTAGCACTTGAATACTTTCCAGAAACTGTTTAGGGGATTATCAAAAGCAGCTCAATTATGGCAAAACAAATGGCAAGATTCAATATAAACATCAAATGAACCTGATCTTCTGTTGCTGGGAATCAAATTCCTGGAGGAGCACTACCACAAGTAAGTCACTATAGTGATGCCCAAGTTCCACATGATGGTGTGCATATGTTCCATTGTGAAGGCAAAAAAATGTAGCTTTGGTCATGAATACTTCTCCATGGTCATGCTTCAAGCACATTAAGTTACACACTGACCCAGAGGCATGATATAAAGAGGAATTCTTTCAAAGTAAAAAAAGGTCTAATATATGGGCTCTTAAAATGTGGCAGAGATAGGATTTATGCTCTGGCACTGGTTAGGCCACACCTGGAGTACTGTGTTCAGGTCTTGGCTCCTCAATTTAAAGAAGGACATTGAGATGCTTGAATGTGTCCAGACAAGGGCTGAGGAGAGGTCTGGAGCACAGCCCTATGAGGAGAAACTGAGAGGGCTGGGGGTGTTTAGCCTGGAGAAGAGAAGGCTCAGGTGAGACCTTATTGCTGTCTACAACTCCCTGAAGGGAGGTTGTAGCCAGGTGAGTATTGGTCTCTTCTCCCAGGCAACCAGCACCAGAACAAGAAGACACAGTCTCAAGCTGTGCCAGGGGAAGTTCAGGCTCAAGGTGAGGAGAAATTTCTTCCCAGAAAGAGTAATTGGCCATTGGAATGTGCTGCCTAGGGAGGTGCTGGAGTCACTACCCCTGGAGGTGTTCAAAAAAGGATTGGACATGGCACTTGGAGCCATGATTTAGTTGTCATGAGGTGTTAGGTATTAAGTAATAGGTTGGACTTGATGATTTCTGAGGTCTTTTCCAACCTGGTTGATTCTATGATTCTATATAAATGTAATCCTCTCTACACTTGGATTTCATCAAAAGAGGAAACATACTCAGTGTAGAAAGGAAAACTGGAAACCTTGAGTGTTGTATCCTGGGCATGCTTTCTGGAGCTGTGGCTGGTGCTGGCTTCCCAGTTGTCCGCATCCAGGATACCCCTTGGGGCTTGCTGAAGCTCCTTCTGTCCCTGTGCATGAATTTCTTCAAAAGAAATGGCACAGCCCAAGATTTCCTGTCCAAGCAGTGAACAGATGGACACAGTGCACAAGGATTGGTTCAGGTTGCAAAGTGTGGGCACAGCCATGTAGCACTGGCAGGTAGCAGAGGTTGCACTGAATGGATTGAGAGGCAGTGTTGTCATTAGCTCCAGCAGAGGCCAGGCTTTTGTCCCAGAATCACTTTTCATGAGCTAGACACTTTTCTTTTAAAACTCCCGTAACAGAGCCAGTCTCCAAGCCCATTTGATCATTTGGCTGAAGGCTGTTGATTAATGTAATTCAATATTCTGCCAGCAGATAGCTGACTGAGAAGGACAAACATTTCTGTATTTGCTGTCCAAAAGAGAACTAAACTGCCTTTTTTTTTCTGGCCAATACTAGTACATACAGGCAACTACTGTTTTAAGTATGCAACTCCCATTTTCTCATGCTCTATCAGTTATCCAAGACAGTCCCTACTCATTCACTCCTCTGACAGACACATATCACAGTGATACCACTGATCCACAGCCTGATAGTTCTGATAAAACTGATTTCCATGTACCTCAGCAGCATGGCAAATTTGCCATTTGCTGTAAATCTCAAAGATTTATCATAGAAGCAAAGAATTGTTAGGGTTAGAAAGGGCCTCAAGGATCATCTAGTTCCAAACTCACACTAGATCAAGGTACCCAGAGCTACATCCAGCCTGGCTGCAAAAACCTCCAGGGCTGAGGCTTCCACCACCTCCCTGGGCAACCTGTGCCAGTGTCTCACCACCCTCATGGGGAACAATTTCTTCCTAACATCCAATCTGAATCTACCCATTTCTAGTTTTGTTCTATTCTCCTTAGTTCTATCTCTATCTGACACCCTAAGAAGTCCCTCCCCAGCTTTCTTGTAGACCCCCGCAGGTACTGGAAGGCCACAATAAGGTATCTTCAGAGCAGCCTCTTCTCCAGACTCAACAGCCCCAACTCTCTCAGTCTGTCCTCATAGGAGAGGAGCTCCAGCTCTCTGATCATCCTCATGGTCCTTCTATGGACATGTTCCAGCACCTCCAGATCCTTCTTGTAATAAGGGCTCCAGAACTGGACACAGTGCTCCAGGTGGGGTCTCACCAGAGTGGAGCAGAGGGGCAGAATCACCTCACTTGCCCTGCTGGCTATGCTTCTCTTGATGCAGCCCAGGATGTGTTTGGCTTTCTGGCTGCAAGTGCACACTGCTGGCTCCTGTTGAGCTTCTCATCCACCAGCAACCCCATTATGCATTAACCAATCTTGTATTTCTGAATTGGTCATGAGAGGAATTTTAAATTATGCTGAGATGCTTTGCACATCTCAGACTTGACCCTCAGGTGTAGGAAAAAATGTTTTAGTGAGCCTTGGCTTATGTTTTCTGGGTGAGCCAGATGGTAGAGCAGCTCTTTAAGGTGTGACTAAACAGAATAGAAATGCAGAAACTCTGACTCACTTGAAATAAAAATATTTGATGTCCGACATATGACCTAAAATTTGCCCAAACAATTTCCTGGCCAGGGGCCATGTATGGCATATTGGAAGCTGAACAATATTTTATTGTGATTTGTTGCAGTGGGAGTGGCAGCCTGGATTTAGAGCGGAAATGATCCTAACCACAGCTATGGTAGCGCTGCCACTGTCCCCTGACAAACTGCCACGGCTCTTTTCCATGCTAATTTTTGCTTTACCTTTTGCACCCTACATGCCCTGGGGGAAAACAAACAAACAAACAAACAAACAACACATCTGCATCAGTTGTGCAAATGTTTCAATAAGCTGAGTTGCTTAACATCAGTTTAAAATGGATTTCCTTCAGTGTCCATCTCCATGACATGTGGGGCCAGCAGGTTGAGGGAGGTGATTCTTCCCTTCTACTATCTGGAGTACTGTGTCCAGTGCTGGAGCACCTGTTACAGGAAGGATCTGGACATGCTGGAATGTGTGCAGAGAAGGGCCATGAGGATGAGCAGAGGGCTGGAGCTCCTCTCTTATGAGGACAGACTGAGGGAGGTGGGCATGTTCAGTCTGGAGATGAGAAGGCTATGAGGAGACCTCATTGTGGCCTTCCAGTATCTGAAGGGGACTACAAGAAAGCTGAGGAGGGACTTTTTAGGGTGTCAGGGAGTGATAGGACTGGGGGGAATGGGAAAAACCTATAAATGGGTAGATTCAGATTGGATGTTAGGAAGAAGTTCTTCCCCATGAGGGTGGTGAGACACTGGAACAGGTTGCCCAGGGAGCTGGTGGAAGCCTCCTCCCTGGAGGTTTTGAAGGCCAGGCTGGATATGGCTGTGAGCAACCTGCTGTAGTGTGAGGTGTCCCTGCCCATGGCAGGGGTGCTTGAACTGAATGATCCTTGAGGTCCCTTCCAACTCTAAGAATTCTATGAGTCTTTGTAGGCAGTGGGTGCCACTACAAAATAGCCTAATCCTGCTTCTGTGAGTTAGCAACTCCTGTCACCTGAAGAGATGTTATATAATATACAAGGAGAGCAAAATAATTAAATTCTGTCACATTTGGTTTCCTTTTTGATTTATTTTTTTCATTTTTTTGTCCCCAGTGAAGGTGAGAGACAAGGAGATGTGTACAGGAACACGTGTGTGATTTGTGGAAGACACTGATTTCCCCATGACCGGCAGGCTGAAGGTCTGTTTTTTAATCTGACTAGATCTTTACTTCCTTTTGGATAAAAAATTGATTCCTGAAAGAACCGACTTCATTGGGATGCTTTGTTTGTTCAAACTGAAATTTTGAAGGTACCCTGAAGAAGCTGATTCCTGTCTATGGGTGGAGTCGCCTGCTCTGAAATCAAATTGACAAGTACTCAATGGGTTGTATTGATCACACTGGAACAAAGCCTTTCCTGACATATGTTCATGCTCTTGAAGAGGAAATTTGCAGAACCCCTCTCTCTCAGCTGCCTAGGAGACATCTTTAGGCTGAATACAGAACTTCCAAGCATGTCTGTTCCTTCCATTTGTGGTTCTGATCACATTATCTCAAACCAAATCCCCAAATGTGAGCTGTAAAGAACTTTATCAACAATGTTTTATAACAACCACATGTATAATCACAGCAGAGGCAGAGTTGTGTTAACTGTTTTATGTCATCTAGACTGCATATGGCCAAGAGGGCCAATGGCATCCTGGCCTGCATTAGGAATAGTGTGGCCAGCAGGAGCAGGGAAGTCGTTGTGCCCCTGTGCTCTGCATTGATTAGGCCGCACCTTGAGTCCTGTGTCCAGTTCTTGGCCCCTCAGTTTAAGAAGGACATCGAGACACTTGAACATGTCCAGAGAAGGGCAACAAGGCTGGGGTGAGGCCTTGAGCACAAGCCCCGTGAGGAGAGGCTGAGGGAGCTGGGATTGTTTAGCCTAGAGAAGAGGAGGCTCAGGGGTGACCTCATTGCCCTCTACAACTACCTGAAAGGTGGTTGTAGCCAGGAAGGGGATGGCCTCTTCTCCCAGGCAACCAGCACCAGAACAAGAGGACACAGTCTCAAGCTGCACCAGGGGAAGTTTAGGCTCGAGGTGAGGAGAAAGTTCTTCACCAAGAGAGTCATTTGTCATTGGAATGTGCTGCCCAGGGAGGTGGTGGAGTCACCGTCCCTGGAGGTGTTCAAGAGGAGATTGGACGTGGCACTTGGTGCCATGGTCTAGTCATGGGTCTGTGGTGACAGGTTGGGCTCAATGATCCTCGAGGTCTCTTCCAACCTTAGTCATACTGTGATACTGTGATACTGTGATCTCGTTGGGACTTAAAGCGTTCTGTGTCCCATCAGTAGAAGAAGTATTCTGATAAGTACAGGTAGGGACTGGAGCACTGCCCTATGAGGATAGGCTGAAAGCCCTGGGGCTGTTTAGTCTGGAGAAGACTGAGAGAGGATTTAATAAATGTTTATAAATATCTGAGGGCTAGGGGTCAGGAGGGAGGGGACAGGCTCTGCTCACTTGCTTCCTTTATTAGAATAACCTTTATTAGAATAAATCAAACCAGGTTGGAAGAGACCTTCAAGATCATTGTGTCCAACCCATCAACCAATCCAACCCACCCAAACAGCTAACCCATGGCACCAAGCACCCCATCAAGTCTCCTCCTAAACACCTTCAATGACGGCGACTCCACCACCTCCCCGGGCAACCCATTCCAATGGGCAATCACTCTTTCTGTATAGAACTTCTTCCTAACATCCAACCTGAACCTCCCCTGGCGCAGCCTGAGACTGTGTCCTCTTGTTCTGGTACTGGGTGCCTGGGAGAAGAGACCATCACCCGCCTATCCTGGGATAGGACAAGGGGCCACAGATATAAAGTCCAGCACAGGAGGTTCCACCTCAACATGAGGAGGAATTTGTTCACTGGGAGGGTCACAGAGCACTGGAACAGGCTGCCCAGAGGGGTTGTGGAGTCTCCTTCTCTGGAGACTTCCAAGACCCATCTGGATGTGTTCCTGTGTGACCTGTGCTAGAGTCTATGGCCCAGCTCTGGCAGGGGGGTTGGACTCGATGATCTCTGGAAGTCCCTTCCAACCCCTAACATCCTGTGAGCCTGTGATCCTGTGATAACATTTGCTGTCCCTTGAGCATATGTCTGTGTTCAGGAATGTAGATCAACAATTAATATATTTAAATCCATCAAACACTACACCACCAATGTGCTATTTTCTCCACAATATGATTTCCTTCCAATAAAAACAAAACAAGCTTTCATTTTTCCTCTTGTAGAGTTTTATAACAGTTCAACATAGAACTGTTGAGCCTGGAAGAGACCTTTGAGATCACCAAGTCCAACCACTCACCTCGAGCTTGCAATGCCACCACTACCATTAAGGCACATTAAAACATCACCCTAAGGACTGTATGTATTCTATATAACTCCAGGGATGAAGAGTCCACCACTTCCCTGGGCAGCCTGTTAGAGTACTTGAAAATTATTTCTGTGAAGAAATTTTTCCTAATAACCAACCTGAACCTACCCTGCACAACTTGAGGCCATTTCCTCTTGCACTGTTACTTGTTGCATATAAGAAGAGACAGGCTCTCACCTCACTCCAACTTAGTTTGAGGTCATTGTAGAGGGCAATGAGGTCTGCCCTCAACTTCTCCTTCTGAAGACTAACTAACCCCAGTTCCCTCAGCCATTCCTCATAAGACTTGTGGATTGTGCTTGGCTAGGTTTTATATTGCTGTCCCAATGTTCAGTGAGATATATCTCATGTATGTTTCTCTGGCAGTTGTTCTTTCACTTCTAATGCCATTTCACTTTTCAGTCAGAAAACTTGTCAACACTGTACCACTTCCCACCTCAGATGTCCACTGAATCATGGACAAGACACACAGAACTTGCTTGCTTTGTGTCTGTCTCATAGCAAAGCTGTGAACCATAGAATCATAGAATCAATAAGGTTGGAAAAGACCTCAGAGATCATCAAGTCCAACCTGTCATTACAGACCTCATAACTGACTAAACCATGGCTCCAAGTGCCACATCAAATCCTTTTTTGAACACATCCAGGGATGGTGACTCCACCACCTCCCTAGGCAGCACATTCCAATGGCCAGTTGCTCTTTCTGGGAAGAACTTTCTCTCACCTTGAGCCTAAACTTCCCCTGGCACAGCTTGAGACTGTGTCCTCTTGTTCTAGTGCTGGTTGCCTAGGAGAAAAGACCAATCCCCACCTGCCTACAACCTCCCTTCAGGTAGTTGTAGACAGCAATAAGGTCTCCCCTGAGCCTCCTCTTCTCCAGGCTAAACAATCCCAGCTCCCTCAGCCTCTCCTCATAAGGCTTGTGCTCAAGACCTCTCCCCAGCCTCATTACCTTTCTCTGGACACATTCAAGAGTCTCAATGTCCTTCTTAAATTGAGGAGCCCACAACTGGACACAGTACTCAAGGTGTGGCCTAACCATTGCTGACATCTCACAAGTTGCAGCAGAACTTCTCTGTAGCATCCATAATCCTTAAATTTTGCCCATTGCTGGTTTAGTCTCAGTCATCTTGATTTCTGTAATGAAAATGTGCCACATCATAATCATAGAATCATAGAATCAACAAGGTTGGAAAAGACCTCAAAGATCATGAAGTTCAACCTGTCACCCAGCACCTCATGACTACTAAACCATGGCACCAAGTGCCACATCCAATCCCCTCTTGAACACCTCCAGGGATGGTGACTCCACCACCTCCCTGGGAAGCACATTCCAATGGATAACAACTCTCTGTGAAGAACTTTCTCCTCAGCAGGAGATAATCCCATAATCTTTCCCCAAAACATTTCCCCCCCTCCACACCTATAGAATACTACTTGCTGTGGACATTACTATTGTCACAACAAAGGTTGTGTTTGTGATTCCTATTTCAGTTGCTAAAACAAGCATCAAGACTACTTTCCACAGCAGGGAGAAACAGAATTTAGCAGCACTGGAGATTGTGTGGTGTAAATAACTCATTGCTCTCTTGAGCCAAGCTAGATGCCCAAGACTGCTGCAGGCTGAAGAAGGGTTATGGAGATTAAATGTTTTTCTTCATACTAAACATGGAAAACCCAAACACTTTCATGCAGTTGGACTTCTAACTCCCATTTTCCAGCATGCCAGAAGTGTTGGGACATCCTTGCTCAGTCCTTAATCCTATCATCCATGGGAGCTTGAGAGCTGCCGAACAGCCAAGACATTCTCCCACAAGTAGATTTGTGTCTTCAGTGGCAATGAGTGTCCAGGGCCTCACAAGACATCCATGGCAGAAAAATTAACTGATTCAAGGGCCCACAAGGCTCAAAGTCGTATCATAGCTGTCACACCACCTCTTCACACAGTGGAAACACTTCCCAATGCTGAATTACAGTGATTGATTCTTCTTTCTATCTCAGTGACCTGCTGGAGAGTGAAACCTCTTGTTCTTCCACCTTCTTTGTCTTGCCTTTGCTGGTACATTTGTTTTATCCTTGATAATGTGTTTCCACAGGGCCAAGTCTACAGAGTCTCTTGAGAAAGGACAGCACAGGCATGGGGAATACATATGTGTATCTACTGGCCTAGTGCATGCAGACATATTGGACTGTCAGCAGACCTCAGCACCTCATCCAGACCCACTGTGGTGTCCTTGTAGCAATCCCAGCACATCCTGGCAGCTCAAGAAAGTCTACATGACCTCCAGACCAGGAGTGGGAATTCCTCTGCTGACTACCTGTCCAGTTACAACCATATCAATGTTATCTGGAGGCCAGAAAGCAGGGCCAAAACACTTCCTTCTCCTTGCTTCCCACCCATGGCAGGTCTGACTAAGCCATCCACATGACAGAAAGGGAAAGGCACATGATGAGATGGTTATCCATGAGATTCATCATGCTGCAGGCTGCAGTCCCTGGCAAAGCTGCATCTCATCCTAATTTTGCAAGTCCTTTCTTTTCTATTTTCTTTGAATGCTTGTTTAGATGGTTCCAGATTCTTCTAGCTGATTCACTCCAGGACTATTATCATGAAAAAAGAAAAAGAAAACGAAAGTATCAGGGGAAACAGGAGGGATTTAGAGCAGTCAGTGTAAAAAATGTGATGTAGCCACATAATGAAATACTGTGGATATCCTTGAGTGAGAGCAGATCAGATAAGAGAGCTTAGAAGAATCAAAGCATGCTGCTTTGTTGGGCTTTAAGATGTGCAAGTCCCACCCCAGTTCTGCTGTGTTGTGGGGGTAAGCCCCAAGTCTTTAGCTGGCAGTGTGCTGCTTCTTGGTCCCAAGTCACCAAAGAGGCTTAGTTTAGCGACTTCAGGAAAGGAACTGTTGAAATCTGTAGAGGTGCTGCACTGGTTTGTACACATGTGCCTGCACTTTGCCAGCACTCTCTAGATAAATGGTTCCCAGATTTCCAATAGTATTTTGTTTATAGACACATTTTGCTTATTGTAAATTGCATATGGTTTTACCTCTAACCTTGGGTCTGATCCTTTTTACGGAGGATTTGGCCAAGGGGAAGAGTAGATGATCCACTATTTGTTAGCAGTTCATTATAGATATATATTGCATGGGGAGGTGAATAGATACAGATATATATCCATGGGGCTGATACTGAAAGGTGCTGAGCTCTCTTAATCACTCGTGAAATCAGCGGGAGTTGGGAGCACTCAGCACTTCCCTTAAGTGGTCTGAAAAAGATCACTTTCGTGCAACATCTTACTCGAGGTTTTCTTTTCCTGTATAAAGTACCAAAATAAAAGATAAGCTTCTCAGAGCCTTCCTTAAATGCTGACACCTTGAGACTGGAAATATTTATGGCTTGCCACTTTTTCACATGCAAGATGTGCTGCACGGAGTGTGCTGGGTTTTCGTTTTCGCTGGAGTTTCAAGCATCAGATTGATGAAGGAGGGTTCAGAGCCAGACGTACAGTATAACAGACAAAGGTTTGGTAATGAGTTCAAAATTTACAAAACACAGAAGCAAATATGGCTTTAATACATGATGTGACCCTTTATAAGGCTTGAAATTGCTCTTCAAAAATCGTTCTGGCTTGACTTCAGAGCCGGGTGGATTGTGGGATACCACAGATTGACTTTGAGTAGTGGGTTGGTATTGCAGGAATTTTTTAATTTCCTGTAACTCACAACAATTTTCTTCCAGTTAGACCTTATCCTGCTGCAGTGTATTTACTGAACAATTTAGTGCAGTGCATAAGCCAGATCAGAGGCACACGCATGCACTCAGACCCATCGCCACGCACACAGAGTGAGGAAAATTAAAGTGCTACTAAGCCAAATTCAAGATGATTAGAAGAGAAAGGCTCAGTGTGCTGATATTTGCATTTTTATGTGTGTGTAATATCTAATGAGTGATGTAAGGGAGGGGGAAGAAGAAACTTTGAGCTGAAACTTCTTTTTATTCCCCCCCCCCGCCCCCCCAAGTGTATAAAAATGGTTCAAGTTGCATCAATGGCTGGAAAAGAATTTGATGACTAGTGGCTAGCAATGTCTGCAACAGCCTTTTAATTAGCTCTTCAAATATGGTTTCAGAACTTCCCCAATTTGCATGATTTAAAATAATGCTGCTAATAAATCCTTAACCTGACAAAGCTGCTTATGTATTTATTAACAGCAAAACGGCACTAAAAGGATCCCTGCAGTTCAAGGGGGTGTGGGGGGGAATATTTCATGCCACAGAACTCCATGTGCTCGTTGCATTTCAATTGTCTCCCAGGTATTGCAGGGCAATTATTCTAACATATTTGAAGGCAACAAAATACAGTCCAGAAGGTCTGTTGTAATATAATTCAATAAAACAGAATCACAGAATCACCAAGGTTGGAAGAGACCTCAAAGATCGTCAAGTCCATCCTGTCACCACAGACCTCATGACTAAACCATGGCACCAAGTGCCACGTGCAATCCCCTCTTGAACACCTCCAGGGATGGTGACTCCACCCAGTATGGATGATAGCAAATTATTTGGGTCACTGAGACTACAGATACAGATTTCTATCTGCTATTGATTTTGAAAAAGCCTATTGGGGTGAATAGAATCATAGAGTCATTGAATCATAGAGTCAAAGAATCATAGAGTCATAGAGTTGTAGAGTCATAGAATCATAGCCATAGAGTCATAGAGTCATAGAATCATAGAATCAACCAGGCTGGGAAAGACCTCAGAGATCATCAAGTCCAACCTATCACCTAATACCTAACACCTCATGACTAACTAAACCATGGCTCCAAGTGCCACATCCAATCCTTTTTTGAACACCTCCAGGGATGGTGACTCCACCATCTCCCTGGGCAGCACATTCCAATGGCCAATTACACTTTCTGGGAAGAATTTTCTCATTACCTCCAGCCCGAACTTCCCCCTGCACAGCTTGAGAATCATGGAATTGTTAGGGCTGGAAAGGACCTCAAGGATCATCTAGTTCAAATCCCTCTGCCATGGGCAAGGACACCTCACACTACAGCAGGTTGCTCACAGCCACATCCAGAATAGCTGCAAAAACAGCTAGGGATGAGGCTTCCACCACCTTCCTAGGCAACCTGTGCCAGTGTCTCACCACCCTCATGGAAAGAACTTCTTAACATCCAGTCTGAATCTACTCACTTTTAGTTTTGCTCCATGCCCCCCAGTCCTATCACTCCCTGACCCCCTAAAAATTCCCTCCCCAGCTTTCTTGTAGCCCCATTCAGGAAGGCCACAATGAAGTCTCCTCAGAGCCTTCTGTTCTCCAGACTGAACAGCCCCAACTCCCTCAGTCTGTCCTCATAGGAGAGGTGCTCCAGCCCTCTGATCATCCTTGTGGTGAAGAATTTCTTCCTAACATCCAATAGGTCATAATATATATAATATATATCTATACCAAAAATATATTTGTATGTAATATATAAAATAATATATGTTTATAATAAATATACAAACACCCAAATATATATATATATTTAAAATGAACAGAGCATTTCTGTTGTGTACACTTACAAAGAAGCCTAACATTGTTTACAAGTGATTTATACACAAAAACACAGGGCATATGCATGTGAATTTCTGGCATGCTTTATTCCTTATCTAAAATCTACTAATATCCAAGGAAAGCCTTTGCAATAATTGTAATTGAGTTTGTATTGGGCCTGGAAGAAATGGGAAGCGAAGACTGAATGAACCATCTGTGGGTTGTGATTAAAATATGATTCTATCACCACCATATTTGACTAAAAAGGAAGGGGGGAGGAGGGGAAAGTAGCCCTGAGGAGAGAGACTTGGGGGTGCTGGTGGACAAAAAGCTCAACATGAGCTCTCAATGTGCACTTGCAGCCCACAAAGCCAATCAGATCCTGGGCTGCATCAGGAGAAGTGTGGCTAGCAGGTCGAGGGAGGTGATCCTCCCCCTCTACTCAGCCCTGGTGAGACCCCACCTGGAGTACTGTGTCCAGTTCTGGAGCCCCTATTACAAGAGGGATGTGGAGGTGCTGGAAGGTGTCCAGAGAAGGGCCACGAGGATGATCAGAGGGCTGGAGCACCTCTCCTATGAGAACAGACTGAAGGAGTTGGGGCTGTTCAGTCTGCAGAAGAGAAGGCTCTGAGGTGACCTAATTGTGGCCTTCCAGTATCTGAAGGGGGCTACAGGAAGGCTGGGGAAGGACTTCTCAGGATATCAGGTAGTGATAGGACTAGGGGGAATGGAATGAAGCTGGAGGTGGGGAGATTCAGGCTGGATGTGAGGAGGAGGTTCTTCACCATGAGAGTGGTGAAACCCTGGAATGGGTTGTCCAGGGAGGTGGTCGAGGCCCCGTCCCTGGGGGTGTTTAAGAGCAGGCTGGATGAGGCTCTGTCCAGCCTGATCTAGTGTGGGGTGTCCCTGCCCATGGCAGGGGGGTTGGAACTAGATGATCCTTGTGGTGCCTTCCAACCCTGAATGAAACTATGAAACTATGAAACTATGAAATGCTGTATCTTTCTAAAAACTTCCTCAAGGGTGGACTTGAGGATCTCTGAGGTCTTTTCCACCCTTACTGATTCTATGATTCTGTGAAATTGGTGGTGGTGGCAATATTTCCTGGCTGTGCAAGTGAAAAGCCAGAAGGTAGACAAAGCAAAGTCTAAGAGTCCCCTAAGTGAAATAATTAAATGTTTCTTTAATGTCTGGATGTCAAATAGGGAAAAGATCATAACCTCTAGCATTTTAGAGAGCAGGATGTAGGATGGGATTTATTAGTAGATACAGAGTAAATAACACTTATTAAATTTCAAGGTAACTTTATTTTCCGTTACCTACCCATGGAAAAGTCCCTTTTGAAACAACACTCATTAGAAAGTGAAGGTTATGCTGGCAAAACAGACTTGAATCCTTTAAAAATAGCCCCTAGTAAAAGTCCTGGAAAGATCTGAAGCTGAGCTTATGACACAAAAGAAAAAAAAAGGAAAAGAAGGAGAAAAAAAACCACCAACCAACAACAGAAAAAGAAACTTAATATGCAGGCAAAGTTTTTAATATGTGAGCCAGACCCAGAAATATTGGTGCTCTTTGAAATGAGCAAGAATTTGATGAAACACTAAAGGGTTTCCTATATTTTATTTTACTGGACAGCAACAGGTAAGTCAATGAAAGGATATCCTGTAATAGCTGAATGTTTCTCGGTGTCAGCTCAGGACTTTAACAAGCATATTTCCCTGCAACACAGAAAGGGTCCTGAGTGACAGAAGTGGTGTGCAAATTGCACCCTCAGCTCTTCACCTAAACCCCAGCTGGAGTTCTTCTATTGACTTAACAGGGCTTTGGGTCAGGCTCCAAAATAATGAAGGGACAAATCCGTTGAAGTCTTTATTTATGTCTAGATTGTTTTCCCTCATCAGAGATTCCCCCGAGGCTCTTCCTTCTGCATTCTCCTGGGGAGAGGTTGTGCCTCCCCATAAATCAAGTTCCATCCCCATCACTGGAATCTCACAGTTGAAGCTGGGATTTGGCTCTTTCCTGGTCTCATGGACTACCTCACAGCTGTTTGGGTTCCTCTTAATTCTTGGAGGTGTGCAGTTAAAGTGGGTACTTGACTGTTGCAAGTGTTGCCATAACTAAAATACCAGAGTGCTTGTGGGGAACCAAGCAGCTCAGAAAAAAGGTCTTCAAGACTCAGTAGTGTCAAATGAAATGACAAAAACCAAGGGCTGTGTCTGCTTCCTTTGGGATATGTGTAATCATGGAATCATAGAATGGTTTGGGTTGGAAGGCACCTCCAAAGGTCATCCAGTCCAACCTCCTCTGCAGTCAGCAGGGACATCCTCAACTAGATCAGGTTGCCCAGAGCCCTGTCGAGCCTCACCTTGAATATCTCCAGGGATGGGGCCTCAACCACCTCCCCGGGCAACCTGTTTCAGTGTTCCACCACTCTCATGGTGCAGAATTTGTTCCTAACATCCAATCTAAATCTCCTCTTCTCCAGTTTGAAGCCATTGCTCCTCATCCTATCACTGCATTCTAATGCCTCACCACTCTTTCTGTGGAAAAACTCTTCCGAAAGTCCAGCCTAAACCTACCCAGTCATAGCTTGGGGCCATTCCCTCTTGTTCAATCACTAATTACCTGTGAGAAGGGACCAGCACCAGCCACTCTACAACATCCTTTCAGGTAGTTGTAGACAGCACTGAGATCTCTACTCACCCTTCTCTTTTCCAAACTAACCATCTCCAGCTCCTTCAGTCGCCCCTCATAGGATTTATTCTTCAGGCCCTTCACCATCTTCATTGCCCTCCTCTGCACTGCCTCCAGACTCAACTATCTCTGGAGGTCCCTTCCAACTTCTAACACTCTGTGATTCTGTGATATGACATATATGCAACACAGGTTTAAAACCCCTATATCTGGCTAAATCTTGTGTGCTGTGATTCTAGCAATCTTCAGAAGAGCAACTCAGGGCGGCCAAAAGACAAATGAAAACAAGGGAAAGGACTGTCAAATAGAGAAAGACCAGAATGCCAAGCTTCAAAAGGGGCTGTTGTTGTGCATAAGGCCCTGCACAAGCAATCAGACAATCTGGATTCAATTCTCAGCCTTTCCACAAATCTTTGGTGAAAGTAGGAATATTAATATTTCCCCCCCCCTTCCCTGATGCTCTCGGTAAGGGATTCAAAAGCATATGTGATATTCCCTGCTCCTCTCTCACAGTGAAAAGGCAGAAGTGTTAGCAGCCATGCTAACAAGTCCATTTGACAGGTTGCTGTTGCAGGAATACCCTGCTCCTGATGACAAGTGCATTGGCTCACTGAAGGTTTGGGAGCTCCTGGAGGGTTCACTCAGCAGAGCATTTGGTTACAATCATTTCCTTACTTAATCAGTATCTCCTGTCTACTTAAGCTGAGGTGCCAGGGCAGGAGAATGAAAGGATGTAGAAATAAATGACTGAGGAGTTGACAATTCATATTATTCAAGTTGTGTATTCAAGACAATTCATATTATCAAGTTGTACATTTAGTCCTGAGGAATCTCCTAAAGAGGGGAGGGTCAGCCTTGCAGCCACACTGAATCTATGCTGTGAGTTTGATATTTTAAGCAAAGTCTTTGAGCCAGTGGCAGGTTCACAGTCAGGGAACAATGGGAGCAAAGGCTGCTTCACATTTCTTGCATACCAGTGATGCCAATTTATGAATTCTTCTATAAATCTCTGGAGACGCAAACCATCTGCAAAGAATAAAAAAGACAACAACATTTATACATTTGGTTACACACAAGAGGAGTGAATGCATTTTGTTTAGGCAATTCCCATGAATTCCAGTCCCAGGAATCACTGACATTGAGTCTTGTTTATGGTCTCTCAACAGTGACAGCCAGGCAGAGCTTCCAGAGAGCTGTACAAAAGCAGAGATTAATAATCGACTGACTCCCAGTTTGGTTTTGTTACTGTGCTTTTTAAAGGCACAAGCTGCACCCTGGCTGAATACACCAGTGGCTGAGCAGAACTAAAAGAGCTTATCTGCTAATTTCATTTTATCTCCTAAATCAAAAGCAGTTATTATAGGAGCATCGGTTAAGTCATAATGATACGTTTTCCCTTCTTGAAACTCCCTTATTAAGGAAGGAATAAACAAGAATAGATGAGATGGACTTAGGGTGTTTTCCTGGTCTTTTATCTTCCCTTGACCTTGGAGGCTATGTACACAAAATATGTCACAAGATTAGGCCTGAGAAAATCAGGATTTGTCATTTTTAGTGATACTTAGAGGAGTCTTCCAACGTATGGCTCCTGTTTTGCCGTGCTTTGCCAGGTTTCAGGGACATAATCTAACTTCTGCTCCTCAGAATGACCTACTACCATGTCTAAATAGAAAAAGATGGCCTGTCATCTGATTGACAAGGTATCAGTGATTCCACATGGTCTTTTCTTAAACCCATACAGACAATAAAAGAAAGAGGAGGGGAAAATAAACATTTATGCTGAGGTTCAAATGAGTTGTACTGAACACGCTCCTAGATCACTGTTTGCTTACCCTGAGCTGGAGCAGAAGTTCTGAATTGCTTCAGTGATGCTAATGTACTTTAAAAGAAATTGTTTTATAGGAAAGTTTGGTTCACAACACAATTCTTCTCTTTTCGGGGCAAGGCTCCTATCCTGCTAGCCAGGCTTGCAGGAATGCACTCCTCAGCTTTTCTGGATGCAGAGAAGACAACACCACTCACTACCACAATTTCACTTCAGCACATGGTTTAGTGGGCATGGTGGTGTTGGGTTGATGGTTGCATGGAATGGTTTTAGAGGTCTTTTCCAACCTTAATGGTTCTATAAAGGCAAAGATGATTCTATAAAGGGAAATGATTCTATAAAAGAAAGAGAAACTGTTTCTCTATACATAGAATACATAGAATAAACCAGGTTGGAAGAGACCTTCAAGATCATCGCGTCTAACCCATCAACCAATCCAACACCACCTAAACAACTAAACCACGCAACCAAGAACCCCATCAAGTCTCCTCCTGAACACTCCCAAAGATGGTGACTCCACCACCTCCCTGGGCAGCACATTCCAATGGGCAATCACTCTCTCTCTACAGAACTTCTTCCTAACATCCAACCTAAACCTCCCCTGGCACAGCCTGAGACTGTGTCCTTTTGTTCTGGTACTGGCTGCCTGGGAGAAGAGACCAACCCCCACCTGGCTACAACCTCCCTTCAGGTAGTTGTAGACAGCAATAAGGTCACCCCTGAGTCTCCTCTCCAGGCTAAGCAGCCCCAGCTCCCTCAGTCTCTCCTCACAGGGCTTGTGCTCCAAACCCCTCACCAACTTTGTTGCCCTTCTCTGGACTCATTCCAACAAGTCAACCTCCTTCCTAAACTGAGGGGCCCAGAACTGGACACAGTACTCGAGGTGTGGCCTAACCAGTGCAGTGTACAGGGGCAGAATGACCTCCCTGCTCCTGCTGGCCACACTGTTCTTGATGCAGGCCAGGATGCCATTGGCCCTCTTGGCTGCCTGGACACACTGCAGGCTCATGTTCAGCCTACCATCAACCATCACCCCCAGGTCCCTCTCTGCCTGGCTGCTCTCCAGCCACTCTGACCCCAGCCTGTAGCACTGCATGGGGTTGTTGTGGCCAATGTGCAGAACCTGGCATTTGGATGTGTTCAATCTCCTGCCCTTGGACTCTGCCCATCTGTCCAGCCTGTCGAGGTCCCTCTGCAGAGCCTTTCCACCCTCCAGCAGATCAACTCCTGCCCCCAGCTTGGTGTCGTCAGCAAATTTACTGATGATGGACTCAATGCCCTCATCCAGATCATCAATAAAGATGTTAAAGAGCATTTAGTCTGACATCACTTTTCCTTAAATATTCATCTATATTCTTTTGTCCTCACTCCAAAACCTTGCAGTTCTACAGCTGCATTGTCTGGTAGCACCTCTGTGGTTTCTACCAGGTTGTCTTGCCATGGAGGTTAAGACACTTGAAGCAAGGCTTTTTATTTTTTGGAAACTTTGCCTTAGCTACATATATATGTGTACATATATATATATATATATATATAAAACACCACTATGCTTTCTCTCTGCAGATGACACTGTCTTGCTGCAGAGAATTTCTCCCTCTCTGGAGGTATTCAGAACCTGCCTGGATGAATTCCTGTGTGATCTGGTATAGGTGATCCTGTTCTGTCGGGGGGGGGGCGGGGGGGGGGGCGGGGTTTGGACTGGATGGTCTCTCGAGGTCCTTTCAAGCCCCTAACACTCCATGATTCTGTGAAAAGACCAAGATGTATTATTTATCCTGTTCCCAGCTCAGGAAGACAGGGAATAAGCCCAGGGATCAGAGTGTACAATCACATATAAACCTCAAACACTGTCTGCAGGCTTCAGCTTTTTGTGTGGTGTGTAGGGTAAATTCCCATTAATCCTCAGAGCCGTGTGGCTTGCAGTTTGGTAGCTTCCTGACCCTTTTTGGTCAAGAAGCACTTAGGTCTAAGTTGCTCCGGAGACTGATCTGGTGACATAGCCAAGAACAATTAGAAACACTGATGCGAAGATCAGCTGTGAAGGTGAGGATGTCCGCGGGGCACAGGTGTCATGCCATGAGAAAAGCAGCAGAACAGCAGCTTTGCTGTAAGGAATGACCTGAAAATCCAAGGCCATTAGTGTGAATTTGAGATCAGCTTTCCGCAGCTTTACCAAGGAAGGCTATAAAAGGGACAAAACCGCTCCAGGCCGCTGAAGGGTGCAGATGTTAACTAAAACAAAAATTAGAAGTTGAAGCATAACCAATTTAATGCCTGTCCCAACTTGTACAGGAGATATCCACTTGCAAGGAGTGAGGATGGAGCCTGTGACCTCATTTCCTCTGGCACATGGGCAGAAAAAGTGTTATTTTTGAGTGCCACCATGCAGCAACCGGAAGCTTTTCGTTCCAAGTGATAACTTGCACAGATGCAAGTTATTTCCCAGTGATGCAGGTGGTAACACGTGTTGCCACTGCAGTTTGAAATGTCCATTAATTTCACAGTAAATCCCTCAGCCCTGCACAATGAAAACACCATATTCAACGTGGAGAGAGAGCTCTGCTTTTCAGATGTTAGAGCCTCCAGTGGACGATTGTTCACCAATTTCAATTTACACAGCTGGCTGTCTCGTCCTGAAAAGATGCCTTAGGACTGAGAAAGCATGGAAAGTAAATTACCATCTCATTCCAAACAACATAATTTCCCTCTCCCCCAGGCAAAAATTGAGGTATGTTAATACAACAATGTTAGGATGTCAGCCCTGCTTCTGTTGGCACAACATTTGACCTACGTAAAGAGGCCAAAATTGTCTGAATCTGTAGAAATGAAGTTTTGTGGATACCAGAGACTTGTTTGGCTTACCCAGGCAAGAGTAGGAGGAAAAGACTGAGGTATGCACAGCAATGAAAGTTTTCAGAGCCATTGCAGTAAAAATTAAACCAACCCTGTCCTGCAGAGTTTAAACAAGCAAACCAATAATGGTTTCTGGTTTATGTTAAAAAAGCTGAGCACGTTGAGGATTCTGTTCTCAAGTACTGCAAATTTTTCAAGTCTACATAGTGCATCAGTGGAAAATAGTAAATGGAAGAGAGGTCAGATCCATTTCTGACATTACCAACAACTGAGGAGGGCCATGAAAATGATCAGGGAGCTGGAGTACTTCTGCTATGAGGACAGGCTGAGGGAGCTAGGGTTGTTCAGCATGAAGAATAGAGGGATCCAGGGAGACCTAATAGCTGCCTCCCAGTATCTGAAGGGGGCCTACTAGAAGGCTGGAGATTGTTTGCAAAGGCCTGCAGGGACAGGACAAGGGGCAATGGTTTGAAATGAGAGAAGAAAATATTTAGATTGGATATTAGGGGGAAGTTCTTGACCATGAGGATGGTGAAACTGGAAGACGTAGCCCAGGGAGGTGGTTGAGGCCCCACTCCCAGGGATCTTCAAGGTCAGACTCTACAAGGCTCTGGGCAACCTGATCTAGTTGGGGATGTCCCTGCTGACTGCAGGGCAGTTGGACTGGATGACCTTTGGAGGTGCCTTCCAACCCAAACCATTCTATGATTCTACAAACTGCGATGAAATAATCTGACTCAGCAAGTTCGTTATCAGTAAGGACACTTGGACATGCTGATGGCAATGCTTTGTTCAGGAGTTTGATTAGTGAGTTAAATTACAGCTCACAATAATTAGCCCAAGTAAAGCTCGCTCTATGACTGTGCTGAAAATGCTAACAAAAGACACAGCCAAATGTTAATCATGAGCCACATATGACCGCAAGTAGGTGATGGGAGCTGTGGCAGAACCTCCCCCAACCCAAGTCAACTCCTTTTCCTCCTTACTTCACTTATTTCTGTTACATTATCTGAATGTTTGTGAATGGTTTTCCAGAGCTATGGCACAATGGTAAGGAGTCTGGAATTGATATAACCTTGAGAACTATTGCAAAGTAATGTGATTTTTTTCCCCCCCTGTTAGAGTTTGATGCTTAGCAAAACTTCAGAATCCATTTAGAATTGTGTTTTTCTAAATGATCAGAATTGTTTTCCTTCTTCCTGAAGGGGGCATGAGTCAAATAAACAATACCAAAGAGGATGCTACTCCAAGACATGTTTGAAGCCAGCCCTCGTATCCTATGAGAAGGTAAACGGTACTGGGAGGTTAACTCTCCTGCTTTGAAAATCTCCTTCTAAGTTTGCATCTCAAAGCATAACATTGACTATATTATCATATCCTAAAAGCCCTCAGTTCTCAAGCAGACTTTACCAGAAGGAAAAGGACCTTTAGTTTTTTTTCAGAGAGTTGTAGGCAGATGTTAGGCAATGGCTGCACAGATAAGTGCAGCTCAGCATGGTCTCCTCAGGTGTGGGAATTAACATCCACCCAGCCCCAAAAGTGCTCTCTGTCCAGCTGTCATCTGAGCTGGGGCTGCCAAGGCAGAACCATGCAGAAAGAAGTGAAAAAGTAATTTCATCAAAGGCAGAGAGAGCATGATTAGCTGAACATGTGCTGAGAGCATATCTCCTGGGAGGGATAGACACTTTGATTCTGCCCTCAGCCCCTGTAGCAAGGGCTTGTTGAATATCACAGGATCACTGAATCACAGAATGGTAGGGGTTGAAAGGCAGCTCTGGAGACCATCCAGTCAACCCTCCCCTGCTAAAGCAAGTTTCCCTAGATCATGTTAGATCAGACTGCCCAGGACTGTGTCCAGGCAGATATTGATAGTCTCCGGAGGAGGAGACTTCACAATCTCTCTGGGCAGCCTGTTCCAGTGCTCCATCACCCTCAAAGTAAGAAAGCTGTTCCTTAAATTCAAGTGATACCTTCTGTGTTCTAGTTTGCACCCATTGTCCCTAGTTCTATCACTGGGCACTACTGAAAAGAGCTCACCCCCAACCTCATGACCTCCACCCTTTAGATATTGATAAGCATTGATAAGATGCCCTCTTAGTCCTCTCTTTTCCAGGCTAAACAGCCACAGCGCTCTCAGCCTCTCCTTAAAAGAGAGGTGCTCCAGCCCCATAGGCACCTTCATGTCCCTCCTTTGGACTATCTCCCTGTCCTTCTTGAACTGGGGAGCCCAGAGCTGGACACAACAGTCCAGGTGCAGCCTCCCCAGGGCAGAGTATATGAAACAAAAATGATACAAAAGAGTATATGATGCAAAACGCTGGGAGCAGAACCTTGGAGCCTCTCTCACCCCTGCCATCTCTAACCACCAGGCTGTTGATGATGAAGCTGGTGTGAGGAGGCAGCAAATGCAGCCATTGTGAGGACGATGACATGATGCTATTTTGAAGCTGTATCTGGGTTCATAGAATCATAGTATCAATAAGGTTGGAAAAGACCTTAGAGATCATCAATTCCAACCTGTCACCCAAGACCTCATGACGACTGAACCATGGCACCAAGTGCCACATGCAGTCCCCTCTTGAGCACCTCCAGGGATGTTGACTCCACCACCTCCCTGGGCAGCACATTCCAGTGCCTAACAACTCTCTCTGTGAAGAACTTTCTCCTCACTTCGAGTCTAAACCTCCCCTGGTGCAGTTTGAGATTGTGTCCTCTTGTTGTGGTGTTGATTGCCTGGGAGAAGAGATGAACCCCCTCGTGTTTACAACCTCCCTTCAGGTAGTTGTAGACAGCAATAAGGTCTCCCCTGAGCCTCCTCATCTCCAGGCTAAACAATCTCAGGCCTGGGCCTGGCTAGGAGGGGTGCACAGACAAGTCTGTGTGAGGGCTGATTTCAAGTGCTAGGCATCTGCAGAGTTGAGGTACTTCCAGAATAAGGCAGGTGCTGGGTAAGTTGTCTTTCTAATCACAGTTTAGGACTTTGTTGTTTCTATTTACCCTAGGTCCTGCTGTGAGTTCCTAAACCATGAAGCTGATGCTCGCAATTCCTGCAGCAGGCAGGGGTGGATGCCTCTCTCACTGAGCTGTGATCGTCCTCTTCCTTTCCCAGACTGCCATGAAAGCGTGAAAAGTGCGGTTATTCATGCACAATAAGGCGTGATCGTTATCAGCGTTTGTTTCTGCAAATGTTGTTAAAACAAGGCAATATCTGAAGCCCCACAAAGGATGCTCCTTTCTCATGCAAAGCATAACATTCCTAGCAAGTCGAGCGCTGCGTCAGAGCTGGGTAAAGCGGAATATTCCCAGCGTTTTTGTGCGCTTGCACACTCCCCCAGCGCGAGACGTGTTTATTAGCCAAGGAGAATGCTACTACAAAATTCAATACCTTGTGTGGTTTACCATCATCCCTTCTGCAAATGTGGTATTCAGCACTGGTTAGGCCACATCTTGAGCACTGTGTCTAGTTCTGGGACCCTCAGTTTAAGAAGGACATTGAGACACTTGAACATGTCCAGAGAAGGGCAACAAGGCTGGGGAGAGATCTCAAGCACAAGCCCTACGAGGAGAGGCTGAAGGAGCTGGGATTGTTTAGCCTGGAGAAGAGGAGGCTCAGGGGAGACCTTCTTGCTGTCTACAACTACCTGAAGGGAGGTTGTAACCAGGTGGGAGCTGGTCTCCTCTCCCAGGCAACCAGCACCAGAACAAGAGGACACAGTCTCAAACTGCACCAGGAGAAGTTTAGGCTGGAGGTGAGGAGAAAGTTCTTCACAGAGAGAGTTGTTAGCTGTTGGAATGTGCTGCCCAGGGAGGTGGTGGAGTCAGCATCCCTGGAGGTGTTCAAGAGAGGATTGGACATGGCACTTCGTGCCATGGTTTTGTCAGTCACGAGGTCTTGGGTGATAGGCTGGACTTGATGATCTCTGAGTTCTTTTCCAGCCTTATGCATTCTATGATTCTATTTGTTTGAAACCTGTCATTAGCTACAGCAAGGTTGAACTGATGTTGCTTTCTGCTTACACTTATTGAAATACCTCCCAAAGGTGTTTACCTTTAGTCACCTTCAAACCTTTGCCCACTTTTGTATTGCTATGTAAATAATAACAAGCATAAGCCTGTAACCTGAGGCTCAAACTGAAGAATCAGTTATTGGGAGAGACAGAACAGCTTAAAATTCAGGACTAACCTCTAGAGGTATCTGACAGCTTCTGGAATCTCTTTCTTTCTCTCTCTCTTGGCTTTCCAGGATATTTTACAAGTTGAAGTTATAGAATAAAGGAAGACAATGTAATGAATAAAGGAAGTCCTATGTCCCAGGACTGGGACAAAGATCAAAAGGGGATGACATGAATCCAGAATGTGACTTCTCTAGAGACCATAATACAAATACTTTTTTTCCACTTAGATAGTCTTTTTGTTTTCTGAAAAAGAATTTTCAGTGTCTTACCTGTGATAACTAAATAGATAGGATGCAGAAAATCCTATGACCAAGAAGGAGAGAAAGTTGGAAGGTGAGAAATACATCCTATGCGAGACTTTGAAACAGACACACATTTTCATGGACCCAGGGATACCCTTAGGCTTTGCATGGCCTAGGGAAATTTTATTGGTTTGTTTGTTTGGGGTTTTTTTGTTTGTTCATTTCATAGAATCATAGAATCAATAAGGTTGGAAAAGACCTCAGAGATCATCAAGTCCAACCTCTCACCCAAGACCTTATGACTACTAAACCATGGCACCAAGGGCCATGATCAGTCCCCTCTTGAACACCCCTAGGAATGGTGACTCCACCACCTTCCTGGGCAGCACATTCCAACATCTATCAACTCTCTGTATGAAGAACTTTCTCCTTGTTTGATGGTTTTTGGAGGGGGTAATGATTGAAAGTGTTCACTCAGGACACTAGTTCTTTTGATTAGAAGCGAATACAAGAGAAAAGAACTTCCAACCACATGAGCCCAAGGTAGTCCACCTGTAATTTATATTGTTTATGTGAGTTATGCTGGGATTTTGTGATTCTCTTGACATGCTGATGTCCCATTGTCAGCTATTAAACTTCCAGTTAAAAAATGCTCATGTCCAGGATTCTCTAATTCCCCCAGTTCTGTGACACTCTGACCCAGGTTACTTTTACAACAGTTAATGTTTGGTGGAAGCAATAGACATAGAGATGGTCTCAGGCCATGTCCCAGACAGCAGATCTGAGGTCAGGGAAGCTCTAAGTACCTTTCCAATGGATTTCTAGGAAATAAGCTTTGCAGTTTCTTAGTTCCCAGGCAACCAGCACCAGAACAAGAGGACACAGTCTCAAGCTGCACCAGAGGAGGTTTAGGCTGGATGTTAGAAGATGTTCTTCACAGAAAGAGACTGGCCATTGGAATGGGCTGCCCAGGGAGTTGGTGGATTCACCATCACTGGAGGTGTTTAAGAAGAGACTGGATGGGAATTTTGGTGCCATGGTTTAGTTGATGAGATGGTGTTGGGTGGTAAGTTGGACTTGATGATCTCGAAGGTCTTTTCCAACCTGGTTGATTCTCTATTCCATTCCATTCCATTCCATTCCATTCCATTCCATTCCATTCCATTCCATTCCATTCCATTCCACTCTACTCTACTCTACTCTACTCTACTCTACTCTACTCTACTCTACTCTACTCTACTCTACACTACTCTACTCTATTCTAGTCTAAATTATTAAGTGGTGTAGGGATATAATGAGGCAGTGTGTGAGAATGTAGCCCTGTGTAGTCATGAGGAAAAGCTTGAACAGTGGGATAGGGGCAGCTGCATGAAGAGGAAGAGGAAGAAAGGGCATGGGAAGTATTTTGAAAGATACATGGTGTAACTCAGGACAGATGATTCACCTTGGAGGTCTGTCACTGTTGGAACAATGATAGGTTGCTTTTAGAGATCCTCCTATATGCTCTGACGTTGTTTAAAGGGTGAGAGCTTGACTTGCCTTGGATTTGCCATTCCATGGTCTGGAATATTTAAAGAGAAATCACTGTGGTCCCCAGCTGTCCAAAATAGCTATGAGAACCTACAGGCATAACTAAGTTGCTACTCAATGATGTATTATGTGCTGAAAAGCAACAACTGCTCTTTTATAGAGAAACAGGGGACACTACTGAAATGGAGCATCTTACCAAGAGCCATGCAGAGTTACTCTTTCCATCCACAGTGTTTGGCTCCATATCACTTCTACTGGGATTTATGTGGGTGGCCATGTGCAGACCAAGCATTGGAATGGGTTGCCCAGAGAGGTGCAGGAGTCAGTGTCCCTGGAGGTGTTCAAGAAATGTGTGGACACAGCGCTTTCTGGACATGTTTTAAAGGCCATGTGGTGTTAGGCTGGCAGTTGGACTCGATGATCTTAGTAGTCTGTTCCAGCCAAAACAATTCTATGATTCTAGAAGAGTGAAAGTTATGTCCTGCTCCACCTGAACAGTGTCCCCCTCCATGCACGCAGCGAAGCCTGTGGTTTAGAATTAAATTAATGGCTAAGCACTCAAAAATCTCCATTCTCTCTGTGTTGAGTGCTGACAATGTCTAGAAAGGCAGCCACCAACTGTGACATTTTAAAGATTGCTGGAAATGTGGATATCTGGATGATCTAAGCTTCACCTGCTGTAAATTAAAGTACAGTTTTATTCAAGTCAATTGAATATCCTATTCATGCTGAAAATGAGATATGATAGTAAAAGCACAATAATCTCAAAAGGCATTAGGCATCTTTGTCTCTCTGTCAGATGTGATCATCAAATTGATTAATTTCCTTCATCTGATACAGGCAGTAACTTCTAAAACAAAATTATAGTTCCTGGGTCCTTGTCTCCCAACTCCTTTCCCTGAATACAATCACAACTAATGATTTAAGAGGTGCTTTAAAGCCTTTCACTACAGCAGTGCCCATTTGGCTGTGATATGTCACTGGGTGATTATGAAATGAGACCTTCTCAAGCTTTTTAGGTGCACATGCATGGCACACAACTGCTATATTGCCTTTGATTGTAATTTTGATTGGTCATTTTCACTCTTCATCCTACACTTTAGCCCACAGGCATCTGAAAGCCAAATCTGAAGCACACAAGAGCAAAGGTGCTGTGCAGGTCAAGATAATTATAGAATCATAGAATCATAGAATTGTTAGGCTTAGAAGGGACCTCAAGAATCATCCAGTTCCAACCCCACTGCCATGGGCAGGGACACCTCACACTACAGCAGGTTGCCCAGAACCACATCCAGCCTGGACTTAAAAACCTCCAGGGATGAGGCTTCCACCACCTCCACTTGTGCCAGTCTCTCACCACTCTAATGGGGAAGAACTTCTTCCTAACATCCAATCTGAATCTACCCATTTCTAGTTTTGTTCCATTCTCCCCAGTCCTATCACTCCCTGACACCCTAAAAAGTCCCTCCCCAGCTTTCTTGTAGCCCCCTTCAGACACTGGATGACCTCAATAAGGAGATTCTTCAGCATTATCTCATTTGACTGAATCTAAACAGATACTTATCCATAACACACTTTGGTCCATGTTTGGGTTAGGGTTAAGAGTTAGGGTTAGGGGTCATTTTGGGTCATAATTAGGGTTATAGTTAGATTTAGGGTCATTACAGTTAGGATCATTAGGGATAGGTTTAGAGCTATGGTTAAGGTTAGAATAGGATCAGGGTTAGGGTTAGGAATAGGTTAGCTTTAGGGATAGGGTTATGGTTAGGGTTGGAGCTAGGATAGGGTTAGGGTTGGAGTTGTTATGGTTAGAGTTTTGGTTAGATGAGGGTTAGGGGTTAGGCTTAGGGTTACAGTTAATTTAGGGATATTGTTAGGCATATGATTAGGTTTAGGGTTAGGTTTGTGGCATCTCACAGCCCATAGGTGAGAGAATTTTCTGCTCAGTGGTGGTGGGATATAAGACAGCTCTCATGTGTGAAACTCATAGCTTTCTAACTATAAATCTGCAGCAATTATTTGTGTCTTTTTGAAGGCTTGAAGCTTTCCCCACGTAGTCATGTCTTTTCTTAAGGATCATAAAAGATTCTTTGCTTCCTTCCCTTCCCTTCATCTAAATTTCATGCTGTGCTCCAAAACCTACGAGATCATCCTTGCCCTCCTTCTGCTCTGAATGGTTGTGGCTGAAAGAAATAGGTTATTAGCTAGAAGCAGGCACACAGTAGTCCAAATAGTTCGAATCATAGAATCATAGAATCAGTTAGGGTTGGAAGAGACAACAAGGATCACCTAGTTCCAACCCCCCTGCCATGGACAGGGACACCCCACACTAGATCAGGCTGGCCAGAGCCTCATCCAGCCTGGGCTTAAACACCTCCAGGGATGGGCCCTCAACCACCTCCCTGGACAACCCATTCCAAGGGCTTCACCACTCTCATGGTGAAGAACTTCCTCCTCACATCCAGCCTGAATCTCCCCACCTCCAGCTTCATTCCATTCCCCCTAGTCCTATCACTACCTGATATCCTAAGCAGTCCCTCCCCAGTGGACTCCATCAAAGTGTTTTTTGTTTGGTTTTGTTTTTAACACGTTAGCAAACCTAAACCCCAGCTTCTTGCACTATAAATTGTCAGGCTGTCTAAACAAGAGGCAGCAAGCCCGAACTATAATGCCAGAATGGGCACATCTCTAGTGTTACAGGCATAAATACTGTCAAGTCATTATCAGTGGGGAATGAGCAAAATTTAATAAAGTCAAATGAGCCCATCCATCCACCCAGATACAGATTTCCAAACGTTATACACTAATTTCCATGTTCCTCTTTGACACTGGGTTTCCAGGAGGAGTATTAATGCAGAGAAATGACTCTTAATATGAAATTTAATCATGGCTTTTTCAATAAGAGTGTAATTTCCCCTCCCCCCCAAAAAAAAATAAAAGAAATAAAATGTGATGTGATCTACATTTTTGATTAAACAGGGAAAGTGCTTATAGGCTTCGTCCTGATAGAGTCTTGATTCCTTAAGCAACACATTATGAGATGTTAATTAAATGACAGTAACGTGTAACATAGCTCCCATTTTTAATTTATTCAGGCTTCATGTTTTTCCACACTGCAGGGTTAGTCTCACCTTCAGAGCAAAGCAGGGCTCTGAGTGGCAGAGCTGGTGAAACCTGGTTTTCTCTATGATTTGTGGCTCTGGGCTGATCTTAGCCCTGCAGATATTGGAGCATCTGGGGGGGAAGGTTCACCTGCTGCAGCCTTCCCTGCTGGGGGCCACCAGCAGTGGGGTGGGGATTTACTGAGGAAAGGCTAAGGGTGTTTTTGGCTCTGCAGCTTGGAGAATTGTGTTTATTAAGGGTTTCTAGGCACCTAGAAGTGCCAGACCATGCTGAATAAACACAGACCAGAATACAGAACACAGGTTTAACCAGGTTGGAAAAGAAATTTGAGATTATTGAGTCCAACCTATCACCCAACACTATCTAATCAACTAAACCATGGCATTAAGTGCCTCATCCAGTCTCTTCCTAAACACTTCCAGTGATGGTGACTCCACCACCTCCCTGGGCAGTCCATTCCAAAGGCCAATCTCTCTTTCTGTGAAGAATTTCTTCCTAATATCCAGTCTAACCCTCCCCTGGCACAGCTTGAGACTGTGTCCTCTTGTTCTGCCACAGGTTGCCTAGGAGAAGAGACCACAGATGCACAAAAAGTCTGACCTCTTCTGTATATGAGAACTCACTGAATTCTGGGGGCATTTAACACACTGTCATGGACAGAAGAATATCACAACATGTACATGGTTATTTTACTGTATGAAAATGCAGCTCAAGAACATGCAGACAGATCCTGGTGATGCTTGTCCCATGATTTCCTCTGGTATTTGCTATAAAGCCAGAGGGGAGCCCTATCAGCCCATTCATAGAACTGTAGAATCATAGAATGGTTTGGGTTGGAAGGGACCTCCAAAGGTCACTTAGTCCAACCCTTCTGCAGTGAGCACAAACATCATCCACTAGATCAGGTTGCGTTCAGGATGGTCTGCATCCTTCCCTAGACAGGCTGCATCCTCTGGATCCCTCACCGATTAGGACATATCTTACATCACTTCTACTTTACTGACAGGTGAGCTTGAATTGGCCAGTGGCTTCAAAATTTACAAGGGATCATTGAAAAAAGAGGCAAGAATACAGACCTCAACATATGGATGATAGGTTGGACTCAATGACCTCAAGGGTCTTTTCCAACTTTGTCTATTCTATTCTATTCTATTCTATTCTATTCTATTCTATTCTATTCTATTCTATTCTATTCTATTCTATTCTATTCTATCGCTGGTTTATGTGTTACCCAAACTAAGAATGGAGCTCTTTGGTTTTACAACTGAAACATGTTTTCCTATCATATTCCTGCTAGGGTTATTTATATTGTATGTTCACTTGCATTTGGAGCTACTCAGTCTTCCTGCAGCTAAATGACTAAATCCCTGTTATTTCAACACCAACATGAGTGGCACCTGAAGTTCAGGCTCCTGCTATCAGCACTGGAATTCAGTGTCAAGTGTCAAGTCATTAGAATTGAATTTTATTCAGGTTGTCCAGGGAAGTAATGGATGGAAGTATTCAAGGCCAGGCCGCATGGAGTTTTTGATCTAGTAAAAGGTGCCCCTGCTCATGGCAGTGGGGGGTTGGAAGGAGATAATCTTTAAGATCCCTTCTAACCCAAACCATCCTATGAGTCTGTGATTTATGGGGAGTCACCGCAAAGAACCATAATGATGTTTGTTATCACTCACTGCAATGAGGACTTGAGCAGGTAGAGCTCTCTGACCATGTCTTAGTTGAAATGTGGAGCTCCATCCACTCAGGTTCTTTCTCATACCCATAAGAGGAGATGGGAAAAAAGGAGAAAAATCAAACAGTCCTGCTGCCCTCCAAAGTATAAACACCAAGAAAGACAAACTGTCATGCTTGAACCTACTTTTAAAGTGAGGTTGGAAGCTGAATTTATTTCCTGTATTTGAAGGTTAATGTTTAAGGGAACAACACATCCACCAGTTTTACAAATGCAGACCTGCTTCCATTCCAGTGAATTACAGCTTCATGTTGTAATTGTTCTTTAAAAGATGGGTCTCAGCCCAGTGTTTGGGCAAGTGTTTCAAAAAGGGGCTGAACACAGCACAAGAGACACAGATCAAGAGATGTGTTCAGTGCAGTGAAATACACTCTCAGTGCTGTAGGGAACAGAAACCCAGACAGAAACAAAATGAAACCTTTGGGTAGTCTACTCCATTTAAAAGAAGTGTTCTCTTCTTGGAAGCAGTGCCATGCATTAGGGTGGTTGTTCATCTAAATTTAAATATCCTTAATTATGCTAATTTACTTTTTTTTTTCCCCTGGCAGATAATTAAAAAAAGATTTCTAATGAGTTAGATGTCTTAAAATTCCTAGAGAGAAGGAAATAAAGAGAGAGGCTGATAGAAAAGCTAAATAAAACAAAACTCAGACCTAAGATGCATTCAGCTCCATATTCTCCTTGCCATTTAGTAGGCAGCTTAATTTCCTTGTATTTTGCTTTGACAACATTTCCTGGCTATGTGGCATCCATTGTCATTTACTTGTACTTTGGACATGGAGCTGTTTGGGGGCAGAGATAGTTTGTTGGTGTTTCTTTTTGCCCCCCCTTTGCACGCAGAACAAGGGAGTCCTGGGCTAGGGCTTGCACATTAGTACTCTACAGGAGAAGTGATGCTGGAGACTTGTTCCTGCAGATGAAATCCTGACCCACTTTGGAACTGATCATTCTACAATACTTTTATCCTTCAAAGCCACCGTTGTTTTTTTGTAGACTTGGTCTCTGACCTATTTTCACATTGACATCTCTGCTAGTGAAGCTTTTATCCTTTAAACTGTTGGATACTTGTTTATGTAAATACAGCACAAATTTTGCTAACCAAACAAGATTCAGGGTTTGGTTTTTTTCTGTTTTTTTTTGTTTGGTTGTGGGTTTTTTGTGTGTGTGTGTGATTTTTGTTGGCAAGAGACTGTTTTAATGTTAGAAACTGAGGTGTATGCAGAAGAAACATTAGCTTCAGTCTAAGTCCAGTAGATATTTATCCATTTTTCTTGCAGCTGGGACCGAGATGAAGATACTGAAACCAAGGAAAAAAATGTATTTACAGCCTCAGAATTACCAATGTGAGACTAGAAAACAACCTTCTGCAGATTCTACAAGCCATCACAGATGAAAGTGTAAGAGTTATTTTAGGCCAGGCTTTTGTACCATAGTTTTGCTTCATCCAGAAATTTGCAGTGAGCCCACTGAAAGCGCTGAGATAAACATACCCTGAGCACCCTGAGATACGGCCATGTGCCATTTCAGCCCAGTTCTCAGCAGCCAGACAATCCTCCTTATAAAGCTGCTACCTCAACAGGTGCTGCGTAGCCCCTGCTGTCTTCTTCATTAAGGGGCCAAAGACTGTGTGATTATGAAAACTAAGCACTCACTTATCCCTAGGTGAAGTTCAGCTTGGTTACAACAGCAAAGGGCGGGCTGGCGGCGGAGCCATCACTATTGTGCTTGCTCCCCGGACTTCATCCTGCAGTGCTGTTCAGCCGGCACTTCTGACAGCCCTAATCCCTAGCTCAGCAAAACAGTGAAGCCTCTGCTTAACTCCAAAGCTTGGCTGAAGAGGGGCCTGAATTCATATTGAGAAAGAGGGAGAGAGTAAGAAAGAAAGAAAGAGAGAAAAAGAAAGGCAGATAGACAAAGACAGGAAAACAGGAAGGAAGGAAGGAAGGAAGGAAGGGAGGGAGGAAGAAAGGAAGGGAGGGAAGAAGGAAGGGAGAAAGAAAAGAAGGAAAGAAAGAAAGAAAGAAAGAAAGAAA
>NW_027142449.1:2098483-2252013 GCF_026170545.1 Melanerpes formicivorus | reverse complement strand
TGACCCAGCCTAGCGCTCGCTTCTGATCAGTTCATTTGTCCTAACATCTATTGATTGTCTCAGGAGTGTTTTAAAATGGCCATAATCACCCAGCTTGCTTGCTTGCTTGCTTGCTTTCAAGCATGCTGGAGAAAGGGCTTTATTAATGCTGTGGCTGTAATGCTGTGTGTGTGTGTGAGCACGCCTATGCATGTGTGCTGAGCTCTGACAAGATTACAGCCAGAGATGGGCTGACTACAGCCTACATCCTATTTAGGCTTCTGCAAAGATTAGAAAGAGAAATCTCCCCTTTGTCTTTGAAGCATGAATGGATGCTGAGCTTTCAGCAGCCTGTAGACTGCTGCAATTCCTCTGGGGAAAAAAAATAACAGTAACTTTTAAATTAACGATTCGCCGTTAAAACAAGAGATAAAAAATGTCACTATCTGCACTCCTCTCTCCCCCTTCACCCAGCTGAACTGTACATGGATATTGGATCCCTTTTGTTGGCAGAAACTGTAGTGATCTCCAAATGACGTACTGCTTTTCTTCTGCCTTCTCAGGCTACCTCACTGAAGAGAATTCCAAAGATTTCTGGAAAAGCTTTCCAACACGGGCAAGCAGAGCTCCCCTCCTCATACCCCTGCCCCCAGTATCACTGTAATTTACAGGATTCCTATGACCATGTAACTACTCTGTGATTACACGGAAAATACCTTACAAATACACAATAATCACAAGTTCATGCAGATTACTTAGTAAATACATTTGAAGCAAGAAAATGGTTCAAAGATTAATTGTCCCTCGACTCCCAGTATTTAAATTATTCCTCCCCCCCCACCCCCCAAATGTACAAATAAATCTGTAGCGACTTCAAGGCTGGCAGGGAAGGGGTTATGATGGCTCTGATCTGAGAGGAAAAAATGAAATTTGACAGGCATGGATTATTTAAAGCATGCAGACGTGAGCCATGTAACCATTACACTTTGATGCAAATCATAGAGGAAAGCAGAGGAGGGATGGCCTGCGCAGAGCAGCAGTGGACAGAGTGAGGGTTTCCTTCCACCAGCTCGAAATTCAAACAAATAATCATTTAATGGCAGTGCCGCATTACGTTCCTTGTGGCAGGCATTAATGTCAGCATCTGGGACCAACATTTTGACAATTCTATTAAAATGCTTCACCATTCCCTATCTAACACCTGTTAGCTCTAATTTTCTTTCCTGAGACGTACATCAGCAGACAGTGTAGATTCCAAATCATTTATCACTTTTAAAGTGCTTCCATATGAGCTTTTTGGGGGGCTTATCTTGGCCTTAGGAAAACCTTTTCTGAACGTATTAAAAAAGCAGTGCTTGGGGGGAGCGGTGGGGGTGGTGGGTGGGTAAAAAAGTGTAGACATCGATGTTTCATTGCATTCATGTCTGGTAATTATTAGCCTAAATTATGGCTCACACATGACTTGACAAAGTGGACCATGCATTTAAAAAAGCTGCTCACTAAGACATGCGCTGCCCAATATGTTCCAAGTTATTGAGATGTCAGTCAGTAATCATAAAGCAAACACCCCTCACTGAAAGGACCCTGCTAAGAGGGCTATGAGGCCTGGGGGACTACCTAAAAATGTCAGAAATGCTACAGTCTAAATGAATGACATCAGCAAGAGAACATGTGTTTAAAAAACACGTGCAATTAGCTAGCACAATAAAATGCAAATCTCGGAACGCCACAGACCCGAGGAGCTGTACCTGGGAAGAAGCATTTAAAACCTGAACATTCTGCTCTGGTGTATGGGAAAACACTAATATAGAGATTTAAAAATCTGGGAAACGTGAAAAATGACCCCGTTGGGAATTTTTATAGCTGTGCATTGTGGAAAGAAGCAGAGATGTGTTATATCCTTTATCTGCCCGTGCATAATAGGCTTGCTTATCATTACGTATGTTAAACCGCTCCCTGTGTTGCTCCTATCATGCAAAACAAGGTGCACTGTGAATTAATGCAGTGTTTGTAATCTCTCACCTTTTACAATGCTGACCATAAGTTAATCAGCTTGTGGGGAGATGAGCGCTATGTACAGTAGTTTAGAAGTGTTTGCCTTTACAATGTAATATCCTTCCAGGAGAGATAACGCCCAACCTATTCCTGCCGAGGTAGATGGGAGTTCTGCTGATGATTTGGGTGGCTGGAATCCTGGCTCCACAGGCAGTAGTTACACCGAGGGCAGCTGCTGCAGAGGTACAAGGTGATGTGATGGAAGATGACATCCAGGAGAGCCCTTCAAGTTGAGCTGCCTGAATTTTGTTTTCAATACGAATTTTGTTCTCAGTACAAATTTTGTTTTCAATACAAATTGTGTTCTCAATACAAAATATTGTGTTCTCAATACAAACTGTGTTCTCAATTCAGATTCTGCTCTCAATTCAACTTTTTCTCTCAATTAATTTTTGCCTTTATTGTCCAAACCTGAAGTGTGCACAAGTCACTGAATCACAGAATCAGCCAGGTTGGAAGAGATCTTCAAGGTCATCGAGCCCAACTGGTCACCCAGCCCTATCTAATCAACCAGACTATGGCACTAGGTGCCCCATCTAGTCTTGTCTTAAACACCTCCAGGTACATCAACCCCACCACCTCCCTGGGCAACACATTCCAATGGCCAATCTCTCTTTCTTTGAAGAACTTCTTTCTAACATCCAGTCTAAACCTCCGCTGGAGCAGCTTGAGACTGTGTCCTCTTGTTCTGGTGCTGGTTGCCTGGGAGAAGAGACCAACCCCCACCTGGCTACAACCACCCCTCAGGTAGTTGTAGAGAGCAATAAGGTCTCCTCTGAGCCTCCTCCTCTCCTGGCTACACAACCCCAGTCAGTCACATGCAAAACATTTGGACACCTTTTCAGCTATTAGAGGAAGCAGACTTCATCTTGCTGCATTTTTTTATAGGCCTGTGCCAAATAATAAATAAATAAATAAATAAATAAATGAAATCATGCAAACAAATAACAGAAAATGAAGCACATAAAGCAGCTGGCTGCAGCTAGAAATGTATACAACTGTGGACACCTGTGCACACCTGTGCCCAGATGGCCAAGAAGGCCAATGGCATCCTGGCCAATGGCATCCTGGCCATCAGGAATAGTGTGGGCAGCTGGAGCAGGGAAGTCATTCTGCCCTGTGCTCAGCACTGGTAAGGCCACACCTTGAGTCCTGTGTCCAGTTCTGGGGCACTCAGTTTAGGAAAGATGTTGAGTTGCTGGAAAATGTCTAGAGAAGGGTAACAAAGGTGGGGAGGGGTTTGGAGCAAAAGCCCTATAAGGAGAGGCTGAGGGAGCTGGGATTGCTTAGCCTGGAGAAGAGGAGGCTCAGGGGAGACCTTATTGCTGTCTGCAACTACCTGAAGGGAGGTTGTAGCCAGGTGGGGGGTGGTCTCTTCTTCCAGGCAATCAGTACCAGAACAAGAGGACACAGTCTCAAGCTGTGCCAGGGGAGGTTTAGGCTGGAGGTGAGGAAGAAGTTCTTCATAGAAAGAGAGATTGGCCATTGGAATGTGCTGCCCAGGGAGGTGGTGGAGTCACCATCACTGGAGTTTTTAAGAAGAGACTTGTTGTGGTGCTTGGTGCTATGGTTTAGTTGTTTGGGTGGGTTGGATTGGTTGATGAGTTGGATGCGATGATCTTGAAGGTCTCTTCCAACCTGGTTGTTTTATTATTATTATTATTATTATTATTATATTATTATTATTATTATTATTATCTCAAAGGTCTGTTCCAACCTGGGTTATTCTATTCTATTCTATTCTATTCTATTCTATTCTATTCTATTCTGTCTGTCAGCACACGGATATCCACCTTTACTTTCACACATCTGCTGTTTACTAAATAACATTTCAGCAGTTTTCATCTTATAAGGAAAGTGTTTGAAACTTGGAATAAGTGCACTTAATTAAAGGAAGGCTGTGAAAATGTGCACTAATCTGATATGACTAATAGCAAAGTGCATGAAATTGCTAATTAGAATTTCATTAAAGGTGCTGCTTTATCAGACTGCGGATATCACAACCTTTAAAATTCTTTCAGGAAAGCTTAATTCCTTTTCAAACAGAAATATTCTTTAAAGACATTTGATTTGTTCTGAAGGAATTTGTAGCTTAGGTTGAAACATAAAATGTTGCCAATATTCCACGGGAGGAGTGTTTGAATAAGAAAAAAATTATGTATCAGGTACTCTCTTTCATCAGGCAGAGGAATAATTGTGGGGTTGTTTTATTAGTCCTTTTTATTTTTGGACAACGTTATGGTTCAAATAATGCAATCAGCTAAGACAAATCAAGTTATAATCTTCAGATGATTTCAAGCATGATTTGTTTGTTGCTTTTTGGTTTTATACTGCAAATATTTGAAACGTTTTGCCTTTAAAGGAGGGGAGAAAGAAAAAAGCTTGCATCAAAAGTGATGCATGAACAATAATAATGATAAAAAAATACAGCCAGGAATACAATTTTATGCAAATAGATCGAGTTTTGGATGTCCAGAAAGAAGAAATTAATTGTCTCCTCTGATTTAAATCAATAGATAAATAAATAACTAAATGCATCATCAAGCAGCAATATTCTTTGTGTAGCATCTTCTAACATCTTAAACAGAAATGAAGGACAAAACCTAAATCTATATCTACAAGGTATTGTTGGGGGAAACCCCAAACTTTGCACCTAGGTCTCTATTTCTATGCTTAGCTAAAATGTTATTTCACTTTAACTCTTTTTCCCCCCCTCTTTGCTGGAGCTTAAAGCTTCCTGCTTTTTATTTTACTGGCTCTCCCCTCTGTTGTCTGATGACAAAGTTTCTCTCCTCAGATTGATTGTCAAGTTTGGAAACACCTTGCTTTCAGTGATTTATTTGCAGCTGAAGATTAAGTTTAAGTTTTTGCCCAGCCACCCCCCAGACCTGCATTCCTCTCGTTGCATTGGATGGGGCAGTTGTAGGCTGTGGGAACATGCAATTGCAGCCCAGCCCCCTGTGTAGTGGTTTGAGCCTTAACTGAGAGTTAAAAAGCTCAAATGGGGAAAAGGCTGAGAATCTCTTCCCCACTTCCCCCCCACCTCCTCCCTCCAAACAGGGAGAGGAGGGAAAAAAAAGGTAAGGAGCAAATCCACTAATCCACTAATCTGGAGTCAGCTTGGAAGTAGAGAGGCAAATAATTTTTTTTTCTTCAAATATATATATATATATAGCAATAACAGGAATAAGGTTCACAAGGGCAAGGAACAAGAATGGATGGGAGGGGAATAGAAAAAAAAATAATACAAAACCAGTCTGTCTCTGAAGAGGCGCAGAGGCAGCAGGGAGAAGGATCAGGTCCCGGGCCACATGGCTGAGGATCTGGAGAGCAGCTGCAGTAGCTCTCATCCAGCAGAGGCAGGAGCCAAAAAGGAGATCCAACAGCTATGAGGTCCTGCTTTTTATACCCTTGCTGGGGCAGGGAGGGGGGGAGTGGAACAGACTCAGCTTTCCCAGGGGGGAGATGCCCTTCAGGGAGTGTAAAGTACCCACAAGCCCTCCACCCTGCTTTCTTCTTTTGTTTTCAGAAAAAGGTGTTAACCCACCACACCCTGTCATGCTGCTGGGATGCAGCAGTAGTAAAGCTCACCTTGCTTTCAGGCTCACTTTTGCTGTGGAAAGAGCTACTCCCCATCCATTTTGCCCCCTGACTCTTAGGAAATGCTCTTCTCTATGTATATTCTGATCCTTCCTTGGTTAGAGCAGGGCAAAGGGCTTTCAACTTGAATAGAATAGAATAGAATAGAATAGAATAGAATAGAATAGAATAGAATAGAATAGAATAGAATAGAAGTAGAATAGAATTAACCAGGTGGAAAAGACCTTTGATATCATTGAGTCATCCAAGACCATCTAATCAACTAAACCATGGCATCAAGTGCCCCATCCAGTCTCTTCCTAAACACCTCCAGGGATGGTGACTCCACCACCTCCCTGGGCAGCCCATTCCAATAGCAAATCACTCTTTCTGTGAAGAACTTCTTCCTAACATGCAGCCTAAACCTCCCCTGGCGCAGCTTGAGACTGTGTCCTCTTGTTCTGGTGCCGGTTGCCTGGGAGAAGAGACCACCCCCCACTTGGCTACAACCTCCCCTCAGGTACTTGTAGACAGCAATAAGGTCTCCTCTGAGACTCCTCCTCTCCAGGGCTAAGCAACCCCAACTCTCGCAACTTATCAGGTGCACAGTGAAGTTGCATGAAGAGAGCAGAGTAGGGACTTAATGACTTTGTTCCATTTCCCCTTGAAATTTACATTTACCAACATGGGCTCACAGGGAAACAAAAGGTCATTGAAGTAGCTGAAGTATATTTGCATTGAAAAAAAAAATCCACCAAGGCTCCTTTGTGGACTGAAATGATTGTTATTAATTTTTGACCTGGGGCTTTTTAGTCTGGAGAAGATTGAGGAGGGATGTAATAAATGTTTATAAATGTCTGAGGGCTGGGGGTCAAGGGGGAGGGCCCCGGCTCTGCTCACTTGCACTCTGTTGATAGGACAATGCATATAAACTCAAGCACAGGAGGTTCCACCGCAATATGAGGAGGAACTTCTTCACTGGGAGGGTCACAGAGCACTGGAACAGGCTGCCCAGAGGGGGTTGTGGAGTCTCCTTCTCTGGCCCCTCAATTTAAGAAGGACATCGAGACACGTTGAACGTCTCCAGAGAAGGGCAACAAGGCTGGGGAGAGGCCTTGAGCACAAGCCCTGTGAGGAGAGGCTGAGGGAGCTGGGATTGTTTAGCCTGGAGAAGAGGAGGCTCAGGGGTGACCTCATTGCCCTCTACAACTACCTGAAAGGTGGTTGTAGCCAGGAAGGGGTTGGTCTCTTCTCCCAGGCAATCAGCTCCAGAACAAGGGGACACAGTCCTCAAGCTGTGCCAGGGGAAGTTTAGGCTCGAGGGTGAGAAGAAAGTTCTTCACCGAGAGAGTCATTCATCATTGGAATGTGCTGCCCAGGGAGGTGGTGGGAGTCCCCATCCCTGGAGGTGTTTCAAGAGACAGCACAGAGATTGAGACGTGGCACTTGGTGCCCATGGTCTAGTCATGAAGTCTGTGGTGACAGGTTGGGCTCGATGATCCTCGAGGTCTCTTCCAACCTAAGTTATACTGTGATACTGTGATAGTGTGACCCATCTGGATGTGTTCCTGTGTGACCTGTGCTGGATTCTATGGCACTGCTCCTGGCAGGGGGGTTGGACTCGAGGATCTCCGACATCCCTTCCAACCCCTAAAATCCTGTGAGCCTGTGAATAGTAGCAAAAAAAAGCAAAAAAGAAAAAAAAAAAAGAAAAAGGAAAAGAAATAAAGAAAGAGAGATGTACTTTTGCTGGAATTAAGCATTCAGAGCACATTTTTTTTAGAAACTCAAATTAAAAACTAATCAATGCAAATTTACATGACAAAAAGATTCTCGGAAACGGATAAAGAGTGAACAGAAGAAATCTTTACTTTAGGAGATAGTATATTATTACTTTGAGCATTTTGTAGGTTTATTTTATTTCAATATTTTTAACAGAAAGGAAAAAGAAAAAAAAAAACTAAATCCCATGCCAATTACAGTTTGGTGTGATTTCAGCTCTTGTTAGAGGTATTTGTGTGTGTGGTGTGTGTGTGTGGTGTGTGTGTGTGCGCGCGCGCCAGTAGGTATTTTATCAGTTGGACAAAGCCACACATAAAAGTCATTTCGGCTTTCTTCATCAACATGCCAACTTTTCTTTATGTACATTTGCTTTCTACAAGAAATACATTGATAAAAAAAAAAAGAAAAGGGGGGGGAAAAAAATCAGTCTAGACTCAAATAAATGAAAATTATGCTTATTAAATCTAATGTCTGGTGTCAAAAAGTGAGGTGTCAATCTTACCTATCTTACTTCTAAGCAAGGCAAACAAAGCTGCTAATTATAATGTTTAAGTTTAAAGATAGACTTATTGTTCAAGTAGAGAAAACAATGGTGTGGTTGTTCTCCCTACAGCTATATGATTAAGGCTACTTATGTCTCGTCTTATGCAAAATAAATGGCACATGATTATGCTTTAATTTGTGCTAAGCAAATGTCTCTGGGGATTTATGACAAGAAAAGCAATAACAATCCATACCTTGTTACTTGTCAATAACAGCATTCAGAGCAGTGGGCAGGAGTGAAAACTAAATGAATGCTCAGAAAACCCCAGGCGTACACGAAAGGAGCAGAGTGCAGCAGTTTACACAGGACCTGTGGTGGGTTGGAAAATTTTTACACGAAAGGAGCAGAGTGCAGCAGTTTACACAGGACCTGTGGTGGGTTGGAAAATTTTCTAGGCACTACCAAAAACTGCCACAGGATCACAGGATGTTAGGGGTTGGAAGGGACCACCGAAGATCATCAAGAGCAGGACCTAGCACAGGTCACACAGGAACACATTCAGATGGGTTTTGAAAGCCTCCAGAGAAGGAGACTCCACAACCCCTCTGGAGAGCCTGTTCCAGTGCTCTGTGACCCTCCCAGTGAAGAAGTTCCTCCTCATGTTGAGGTGGAATCTCCTGTGCTGTAGTTTATATCTATTACCCCTTGCCCTATCCCAGGATGCAAGTGAGCAGAGCCTGTCCCCTCCTTCTTGACCCCCAGCCCTCAGATATTTATAAATATTTACTAAATCCCCTCTCAGTCTTCTCCAGACTAACTGCTGACAGGGTGCTCAGCCTCTCCTCATAGGGCAGTGCTCCAGTCCCTCAATCATCCTGGTAGCTCTCTGCTGGACCCTCTCAAGTAGATCCCTCATGTTACCTCACATTATTCTAAGGCTGCTGGTTGAACTACTGTGAGTGTTGTAGGTTAACGTAGCTCTGTATTACCCTGCCTTATTAGAGGACACAGTCTCAAGCTGCTGTTAGGAAGAAATTCTTCTCATAAAGAGTGATTTGCCATTGGAATGAGCTGCCCAGGGAGGTGGTGGAGTCACCATCACTGGAAGTGTTTTAAAAGAGACTGGATAAGGCACTTAGTTGATTGGATGGTGTTGGGTGATAGGCTGAACTCGATAATCTCAAAGATCTTTTCCAACCTGGTTAATTCTGGCTGCGTTTAGTGAACTGTTTCCTGAGCAAAGATAGGAGTCTGGCATTTACAATCTCAGTCTTCAGAAATTATAACATGGATATATTTTGGTGTGGAAAGGAAAATGAGAGCAGGAAGAGAATAGAATAGAATTAAGCATGTTGTAAGAGGCCTTTGAGATCTTAGAGTCCAACCTATCATCCAACACTATCTAATCAACTAAACCATGACACCAAGCACCCCATTCAGTCTCTTCATAAACACCTCCAGTGATGGCGGCTCCACCACCATCCCTGGTCCTTCCCAGGTGAGGTTTGTGTGGTTTCCAGCTGGCAGCTGGTGCTGGCAAAAGACCGGCAAGCATGAAGCTGGGAATTGGCTTCCTTCATGACCACAATGCTCCAGCATGGGCAGAGGGTGTCCCTGCCATCCTTCTGGTTTTGGCTGCAGAAAGTATTAAGTGGAAAATTTTGACATATCTAGTTTAAAGGGGATTCAGATACTTGGTGGGCAGTGGGCACTTGCCAGCAGTGTGCCATAGGGATCCATGTGAGGGGCCTGAGCAGCTCAGCTGGCACCAGACATGGCTGGTGTAAATGAAAACTGGTGATTTTCTGAGGTGAGTTTAAAAGCCATATCACTGCTTGGCTGGATTGCTCACCCTGTGTTGATTGTGGATCATGATGTGAAGCTCTTTCCAGGCCTAAATGAAGAATTTGTTTGAAGGTTGACTTTAGTAGGTTGTAGGCACAGGATCGATGCTGAATCTGGCTTGGGATAAAGGAGCCAGGTTTGTTTGCTGGATTTACAGAGTTTGCACTGGGCTGACAGAAAGTTGTTTGCTTAACTCGCAGGAATGTGTGCACTCTTGCTGTGGCAAGGGTACCAGTTACCACAGCTCTGCACAGCTCTGCTCAGCAATGTTGAAAAGTTTTGTTCCTTTTCCATATTTATTGAATGTTTGACCTGTCAGACAAAAATCAATCACAACTAAATGTATCTTGCACCAGGTAATACCATTTTACTACCCAGCTTCTGCTCACTAAACATTATTGGGACCCAGCTGCTCATCAGATAGAAGACAAGCTCCTAGAGGGATATACAGTCTCATGTAATCTTGAGACACACACTATGGGATGATCTCAAAATGGTGACCAGCACAGGGCCTCAGAAAGTACTACTCAGTTTGGCCTCATTTCTTAAAACAAATGTAAGTTTGTCTTTTAACAGGATCTGCACATCTTCTGAAGGCATGACAGATTCCATCCCTGTGCTCCACTAAAATGCCAGTCAGAAAATATCAGAGATTTCTTGCTCTTCCCTGCAGTGGCAGAAGCATTAGACCTGCTAACATTGTTTGCAGTGAGCCAATGTTCTTGCATCTTTTGTTAGAAGCAATGGCCAGAAGCACAGAACTAGAGAAGCAGAGGGAAAGAAGAAGTGGACAGGACCAAACGTAAGCTTTGTAAGGCCTCATGAGCTATTATTCTCAGTTCCTTTGAAACTGATTTTGATTTCAACCTCCCTCTGCACTTTGGCTTAGATTTGATCCTTTTTCTCATCTCCTTCTGTGATTGTTTCCCTCTTGCTTTTATGCTTTCCCCCACATGCTAATCATCCACTACCTTTGTTTGACTTTATCTTAGTCCCGGTGGCTTCCTCCTGTACAAATCCAATGTGCTTTGTTTTTTCCTCCTCCTTAGCCCTTGCCACGTGCATGACTGCCATTCCCTTCCTCACATAAACATCTCACTGCACAAACACCTGCTAAAACTCATAAAAATATTGATGCTGCTCAAAATCACTGGGTGAGTCACTTCCCTTGTTGCCTTTGGATATCTGAAGACAAACCGCTTCTGCTGGTTTGGATGTAAAAAAGTAAAGCAGCCCAATGTTTTCAAAAGAGAAAAGAGAAAAAAGAGAAAAAAGAGAAAAAAGAGAAAAAAGAGAAGAGAAGAGAAGAGAAGAGAAGAGAAGAGAAGAGAAGAGAAGAGAAGAGAAGAGAAGAGAAGAGAAGAGAAGAGAAGAGAAGAGAAGAGAAGAGAAGAGAAGAGAAGAGAAGAGAAGAGAAGAGAAGAGAAGAGAAGAGAAGAGAAGAGAAGAGAAGAGAAGAGAAGAGAAGAGAAGAAGAGAAAAAAGAGAAGAGGGAGAGAGGAGAGGAGACTCGAGGAGACTCGAGGAGAGGAGAGGAGAGGAGAGGAGAGGAGAGGAGAGGAGAGGAGAGGAGAGGAGAGGAGAGGAGACTCGAGGAGAGGAGACTCGAGGAGAGGAGAGGAGACTCGAGGAGAGGAGACTCGAGGAGAGGAGACTCGAGGAGAGGAGAGGAGACTCGAGGAGAGGAGACTCGAGGAGAGGAGACTCGAGGAGAGGAGACTCGAGGAGAGGAGACTCGAGGAGAGGAGAGGAGACTCGAGGAGAGGAGAGGAGACTCGAGGAGAGGAGACTCGAGGAGAGGAGAGGAGACTCGAGGAGAGGAGACTCGAGGAGAGGAGACTCGAGGAGAGGAGACTCGAGGAGAGGAGAGGAGAGGAGACTCGAGGAGAGGAGACTCGAGGAGACTCGAGGAGAGGAGAGGAGAGGAGAGGAGAGGAGAGGAGAGGAGAGGAGAGGAGAGGAGAGGAGAGGAGAGGAGAGGAGAGGAGAGGAGAGGAGAGGAGAGGAGAGGAGAGGAGAGGAGAGGAGAGGAGAGGAGAGGAGAGGAGAGGAGAGGAGAGGAGAGGAGAGGAGAGGAGAGGAGAGGAGAGGAGAGGAGAGGAGAGGAGAGGAGAGGAGAGGAAACTTCTTTTCCCCAGTTTTTGCTGCATTCAGCTTGAAACTCTGGCTTTGCACACAGATAGCCAGAATCTGCTTGGTTTTATCCTAACCTTTATAGGTAATCCCAAAAGTCTACCTAATCAATTGAAGATCATAAAATATTAGACTTAATACTGCAAAATGCTGCTTCCTAATTCACATAACAAGCTCCTAAATAATTCAAATAGCAAACATATCCTGCTACTCAGTGATGAGAGGTTGTTTAGATCAGCCAGGGAATGTCAACACATGCCACATCTCATGGATCTACCGGATTTAAGGAACCCTATTAAGTTAATTGCTGGTTTCTGGTGGTACAGAGCATGCTGGGTGTAGGGTGATCTTTATTAGCCTTTTGGGCATTTGCAAGCACCAGCCATTTTTGCCCCTACTTATGCATACCAGGCACAGCAAGGAGAATGCAAATCAAATTGCGAGACAATAACTGGTGCTGGCAGCACCTTTGCTTTGAAATAATTTCTGACTTTAAATAAAGGTTCTAATGTCAATTGTTTTGCCTGCTAGGTTGATGTATGGTTGCTACATGCATATACATATATTGCAAAAGTCTAATAAGAACAATCAAGCAATTACATCATTTTGCACTGCGTATGTGAGGCACATAAAAAGGAACTCAGACTGTGGTTCCTCACATTTTCCTAATGGAGGTGCTTTGAAGGCTATAAATAGACAAGAGCCTCAGAGTAAATTAGCAACACAATTCAATCTTCATTAGGTACCAGCCTTGTGGTATTGGTGTGCACAGGTGCTCTTTGTTCTTATATGTGTTTTAAAACCACTCTTTGGATTTCTAAATACCCCAAACACTCCTTTGTTAATCATTTTCCTATTATGGCTGTATTTTGTCCCTAACTACCTTGATTTCAAACTGACCTGGGAGAGAAAGAGGAGGGGGAACAAGAAAGAATCTCTAAAATAATTTGAGATTAAGTTCTATCCACCCATTCCTGGCTTGATCCAAGCCTTCTTGAAGTAATTTAAGAGTTTTGAAGACACTTCTGTGGTCTTTGGCTCATAATTGTAGCTCTATTAATTTTGCGTATTATGGACCACCCAGTTTTTAGCTGGCGTGTCAGCTTCAGAGGAATCATTCCAGTTAAAGATCTTACTGAGATACAAATATAGAGGGAATTGAAATTATTTAGCTATATAAACGACTCAATGCTTCTATTACCCATAAAACTTTACCCTCTAATCACAAATCAACTTGTTAAACAGAGAGTGGATGAAAACAACAGCTGCATTCAACAGTGTTGTGAATAGAATAGAGTAGAGTAGAGTAGAGTAGAGTAGAGTAGAGTAGAATAGAATAGAATAGAATAGAATAGAATAGAATAGAATAGAATAGACCAGGTTGGAAAAGACCTTCGAGATCATCGAGCCAAATCTATCACCCAACACCATCTAAACAACTAAACCATGGCACCAAGCACCCCATCCAGTCAAATAGAATAGAATAGAATAGAATAGAATAGAATAGAATAGAATAGAATAGAATAGAATAGAATAGAATGGAATAGACCAGACCAGGTTGGAAGAGACCTTTGAGATCATCAAGTCCACCCTATCACCCAACACCATCTAATCAACTGAACCATGGCACTAAGTGCCCCATCCAGTCTCTTCCTAGGCACCTCCCCTGAGCCTCCTCTTCTCCAGGCTAAGCAACCCTAGCTCCCTCAGCCTCTCCTCATAGGGTTGGTGCTCTAAACCACTCCCCAGCTTTGTTGCCCTTCTCTGCACATGTTCCAGCAAGTCAATATCTTTCCTAAACTGAGGGGCCCAGAACTGGACACAGTATTTAAATACGATGCAAAACTCACTCACTTTTCAGAGATCAGTGAATGTAAAAAGAAGAAGAAAAAAAGCAACATTTTAAAAGTCAATACACTATAGGAAGGGAAAAGTATCTCTTTTGCCTGCTCTGGACTCATCACAGATTCATAGTTTAATTTTTGCAGGAGCCCAGGGAGCGCTGTGTTTCACGGCTTATCTCTCCATTAGCCACCACAACAGCGGCCAGTATTGTCGCGTAACCATTACAAACACATTTCCCAGGCATGGCTGATAGTCTTTGGAGGCAGCACTACACATCTGAGGTGCATAAAAACAATTCCAAATTGTATTTTGATAGGTCCTAAATTGACTTGTTTCATTTAATTTGGGGGGGAAAAATGCCATTTTAAGAGCCAGCCAATTCACCAGGAAAAAAAAAGTATGACTCTTCTTCTGTATGCATGTGTGTCTAAATATATATATATGTGTGTGTGTATATATATAGAGAGAGAGACATAAACATCTAGATGAGCATGAGTTCTACATGGCTTTGAAAGATGATATGTGTGGAAACTGTAAAAGGCTAACTGAATTCTGCAGTTCTCTGAAGATAGGGACATTGTGAGGATAGGGCCAGGAAGTCCTGCTACTTCTGGGGCTGTTGAAAACGGTGGTTTCACATCCCAGCACAGGACAGAACACACACATCTTACCTCTGCCAAAATACAGGATTTTCATTCATTTATTTATTTATTTCATTTGTGTATTGCTTGCAGTCTGTGAGGCTAAAACCTTTCTGATCACTAGAAACAGGAATATGGAAGTGGTGCTTATCACTGTATCATCAGGCATTGAATAGCTGCAAAGGTGCAGGCATCCCAACATCTATCCCCAATGTCTCTTGACACACCAATCATGCTTTACTAATTGAAAGCTTTTCACACAGACCTTGTGGTTGAAAGGTTCTGTACTAATGCTCTGTTGGGAAATACCCCTTTAAAAAACCCTAAATTCATTGAGTACTTTCGTGTCATTGAGTGGGCACTTGAGAACTGAGCAGCAGATGTAAAATTCACACTGAAGTGCCTCTCTCAAGCACTGGCCATGTATGAAATGGGTAAAGTGTATTATAATCCATCTTTCACTGCAAGCCAGGGAGGGCTTTAAAGCTGTGGCTTCCAGCCTGCTGCCATTCAAAAGGTAGGTAGCAAGGTAAAAATCTTCCGTTTTCCCTTCTGTAGTTTCCTTTAGCCACTGCAGGTGACATGAAACAATCAGTCAGGCAACATGCGTGCACTGCAACCATATTTGATGTCTCATGAAGGATTCAACTGTGCATGTTTTGCTGGAGGAAAAATGTGTGTTATTTATCAAATACTCTTGTCTCCTTTCCAGGACTGCCAACAATAATGTTATGCAACCTTACAGAGCAAGATGACAGATTGCTGGGTCTCGTGCCAGTAAGTGATCTCTGATAACGCCAAGAACTAAATATAAAATCAGGAACTGGAGGGATGCAGAAGTTGTGAATCTTTTGGACCGTTTCATAGTTTACTAGAAAGTAGAGAGTTCTGAAACTTCAGTTTTCAGACACTGTGGGCTGTGGAATCTAAAATATTAGGCACCCAGCAGAGGTTTCATACAGTAGTTTCCCCTAATCTCAGGAACATCTGTTCACTTTTAAAAGTAAGTCTGTACACAGTTTACGTTGCAAGGAGGGTCAGATTCCTTTCTTCAATTTCCTTTTTGTGTGTGTGTATGTATCATTTATTGTGCTCCCATGCAGCATGGACTTTATCCCTGCTTTCTTTTTCCTCCGTAGTGTTGCCTATCCCCTTGAAAAAAAAACTGGCTCATTTGCCAGTCATGTCATGTGTAAATGAAAACAATTCCACAAGTGTCAGCATGTGATATTCCCCTCTTTGTGCAAAACTGGGAGCACCTCGAGCAATGTGAAAAATGAAATACCTTCTGGAGGGAAGGGAAGGGATTTGCCTTGTACTCAGAAGCTGCAGGACTTCCAGGGCACATCAGCTGATTGATTACCCATTCATTGTACTTTGTTTCCTTTCAGAGCACAAATAAGATTTATGACAATTTAGAGCTGAGATGAAGTTTTGAAGCTTCATTTGAATTTTTGGCTTCAAAGAAGGAAGGCCTCCAGAACAGAGGCACTGGGTTCCTACCACACAGAATTGATTTTTCTGGAGGCAGCTCTTCCATTCACTGACTTGACTGGAGGCCCTTTTTCTAGGAATGCCTTCCCAGTAATTCAAGGGCTGGCAATGAGCACAAGGAGATGTTCCCTCCTAAGTTTCTTTCCTTTCTCCTAACCATTGGTGTTGGTGTCCAGATTGCCCAAGGCACCGAGGATTTGTCTTTAAACAAATTTCAAAGTAGTCAGTCTGGTTATGTGACAGATATAGAAGAATTCTCTCTCCCATTTCAGTTTAAGCTGCAACAACCAACCAATAAGAAAGGCTGGACAACCATACATTCTGCTGGCAATCAGAAAGCATTTTCCTCGTGGTTGTACAGCAGCTCAGCACAGAGGAGAGAAAAGTAGAATCTGCACAGGCTCTCTGGGTTTTGTGTGAGAAATCACTTCATTAGTTTTGGTGGTTAAGATTCTTGCTACTTTCTGGCGAGCCAGTTGTCATGGAAGCTGGCAGTTTCATGAAGAATTAAGGGCAGGCAATTTTGAACAGCAGGACAGAACTTTAAGCTGGACTGTTGTGTGCATGTGGGGTGGAAACCTGCCCTGCCCTGTTGAGCACATTGTTGAATTGTGGTCCTTACCGGCATCTGAGTCTTTACACCTCTTTACAAACTACAGCAATATTGGCTGGAGCTCATCAGCTTCTGAACTGCTGCGGCTAGATCCAAGTCTGTTGGAGTGGAGAGTGCCCTTTAGGGTTGGTGCAGACAGATGCAGCTGATTTTGGTCACCACTGCTGTGTTTGTTTCTACAAGCTAAGTGAGTGACTATGCAAGTACATTGAAAATATGCCAAGAGTGACTTTGCAGTTCAAGGTCCCTTGGCCATAAAGGAACCAAGCCTCACCAAGCACATCCTCTTCTGGCTGTCAGCCACTGGGTTTCAGTAGATGTGACTCCACATGTTCATTGCAGCAAAGCACTGACAAATCTGTAAGATGCTGTGTTTGATAGCAAGGAGATGTACAAGTAGGTAAACTCTTCTCACTCCTGGCACTTCAAACCACTGTGTCTTTCTTGTTCTTCCAGCAGGCTTCTTGTTGAGCAATATCAGGCAAAGGACAGAGCTTGTAAATCTTTGCCTGCAGGAACTTTAGAGATGTAGGAACAAATGCTAAGAATGCTCAGGCTTTAGGGAAAGGCCTGAGGTCCTTCAGAACTTCAACGTTTATCCCTGGAAGCTTTTTGGAGACAAGACAAAAATATTTGGCAGTACTGAATGAATCAGATACTGCAAAGCAATCCAGAAAGATGAGTGTTGATTTACCTGTTTCTCCCTGAAGAGAAGGAAGGGACACACGAGGGAAATGAGATGTTGTTTTTCTTGATCAAAGGCCATGGTGAATGACTACAGTAAAACGTCTCAGCTTTCATGTTTTGTGGAGCTGCTGAGATGGCTGCTGAGTTTTGGTGATTCTTTGACAGTTCTGGAACCTTGTAATCATGTTCACAAGTAACCATTGCAATGGCAAACAGGAACTTGTTGATTTAGAAAAACTTTATCTCAAGTGGACTTTTTTCCCCCCTTTTTGATTTCACTATTGAACATTTCAGAGCAGATAACCAATTCCCTCTTGCAGGATGTTCCCAGCAGAGACCTTCAGTGATAAATCTCTTATTATGTTGAAAAAGTTAAAAGTAGAGTCAGAAGAAGATAACCTGGTTTTATTCTGTATGATTAAAAGGAAGATGTATCATTTTTGATCCCCACTCCCCCCTGTTGTTCCTATTGATGCATAAACTCACTCTGTGTCAAGCTGTGGAGTCAAGGGAGGTTTAGGCTGGATGTTAGGAAGAAATTCTTCACAGAAAGAGAGATTGGCCATGGGAATATGCTGTCCAGGGAGGTGGTGGAGTCACCATCCCTGAAGGTGTTTAAAAAGAGACTGGATGAGGCACTTGGTGCCATGGTTTAGTTGATTAGATGGTGTTGGTTGATCGGTTGGACTCAATGATCTCACAGGTCATTTTCAACCTGATCAGTTCTATTCTATTCTATTCATGGTCCTGAAAAACCAAAATGCAGACATATACTCCTGCATCTTGAAAATTATCTTGCTTGTTTGCATTGAAAGTACCCAGATTGGTTGAAATTCTTAAAAAAAACCCCAAATCCTGTGTAGAAAAAGAAGGCCTTGTCTAATGTTAAAGTTGTTCTTTTGGGAGAGGTTGGTTTTGGCAGTAATTTGCTCATCAACACATCTAAATTAAAGATTTCCAAAGTCTTGTTGTGGACACACAGTACAGTCAAGTACAGAAAAGTAACTGTCAATTTTCTACATGCAAATTAGAAGAAGATATGACTTGGGAAAAAAACCCCAACCAACCAACAAGTTAATTTCAAACTTTCCCAAGAATTTCTTGTGTTTTTACAGGCTGGATAAGGAGAGATCTGGATTAACACTGGTTTTACAAACCCAAACCCAGATTAAGAAGGTTGATGAGAGCAATGTAAAACCACCCCAGTTTGCTCAAAACTTTTATCTGTTTCCCCTTCTACTCTAAACTTTGGTGGGTGAGATAAAATAGAAACTGAATCCAAACAAGCTGGTTTTGCAAAAGCTCCTCAGCTCTCCTCTAAAAATAAGATTAAAGAAATCCCCTAGGCTGCAGGAGTTGACTTTATCTTGTTACATTGCAAACCTCATTCCCTTACTTTAAATCTTCTTCTCCCTTACTAAAGATAACTAATAGGGATGCTGAGAACCATTGTATTCTGTTGACATCTTTAAACATAAAGCAAGCTATCAATATCTGGCTTTCAAGGGGTCTCTCTGCTCCCGTTCTCAAGTACAAAAGTTTACAGTCATATCATTATGAGAAAGAAGTATTTCTACACATACTAATGGAATTTACTTTGGTGAATCTCACTGAGGAACCCAGGACATCAAGGATGTTATTGTGCTGTGATTTGTGCTGATGTTAACACCCTTACCTTCAGCAGAATTACATGTGATTATCTCTGTGCTATCCTAAAGCAGACAGGGGTCCAGAGACAGAGGGGTAGGACACGGACAGGTAGCAAAATTCTGTGCCTTTTAAAGATAATTTATGCTAATGAAATACTTTCCTTAAAATCACCTTCTGTTATGAAAGAGAATTATGATATGGTGACTTTCCTGGAGCTGTATTTATTTCTGCATGAGGTGAACTTAGCGTGGCAGGTCTAGACATTTGTCTGGACGTGTCCTGCATCTTGTTTATAAGAACTTGATTGTTAAAAGAGGACTGATGGCAACAGTTTGCATAGAGCTGTCAACATGCGGCATTCTTGGCAAAGAAGTACCTGGCAGGGAAGGAAGAAGGCAATTTTGGTTTGGTTTGGTTTGGTTGGGTATGGTTTATTGTCGTGCTGTGCTTTGTTGTGTTGTGGTTTTGTTTTGTTGCGCTGTGTTTTTGTTTTGTGTGTTGTGGTTTTGTTGTGTTGTGCTGTGTTTGGTTTTTTTTTGTTTGGTTTGTTGTCTTTTGTTGTTTTGTTTTGTCTTCATTGGCCCCAGTGAGGAGTTGGCGTGACTCTAGATTTGTTAATACCTGAGATCAGAGTCTGGCTCAGTCCCTCTTCTAAAGCTAGATCTTCCCACAAAAATGCTGACCAAAGCAAAAACTTAATAAGGATCAACTAAAATCATCTAAGTCTCTGAGTACTTTCCCTGAAGATGTTTTTCTCTGCTTTTATTTAGCACTGCATGATGAGACCGTTTTGCTCTCTGACACCCGGTGGGCCAAGTGCATCCCTCTTGCAACAAGATCTCTCATATTTAGAGAATTACTTTGGGATGAATGTGGTCTCTTGTGTTTGCACTAAGTATAATACAGACACTAAACTGTGGATTATCATTTCCTAGTGGGAGATCTGTGTCTTGTGATGAGATTAAGAAGGATGCAGCTGTGAATAGGACCAGTTTGGCTAAGTTGCCCTAAAAAAAATTTAACTGGAGTAACTTTGGGTTGTGAAAAGCTGGCTATATGCTATGTTCAAGAATAAGCTCCCACATAAAATCCTTGCAAAGCATGTGCAAAGCTCCTTTGTGGTAAAACAGAGCTGTTTTGACTAGCCATATATGTTTCCTGTGTAAATCCGCCACATCCTGGTCTATAGCTCACTTGCATATCAAGTTTTCATGTGAGTCGGGTTCCCAAGGCATCTTTGCAGAATAATAAAGTCATACATGACCTGTGTAAACGATACCCCTGCAAAAGCCCCCTCAGTCTTCTTTGTGGAGCTCTTGCCAAAACCAGATTTACACATTCCAGCTCCAAAAGCTGCTCAGATAATTGCCCAAACCAAGAGCTGCTCCACTCCGCTCATCTCCGCTTAGCAAAAAAAAAACCCCAAAAGGTCTGACTTTTATCTTCCTGTGACAATAGCTTTCTGTGTCTCTGAGAAAGGGGGAGAATTGCATGTTTATTTATTTATTTGGGGTACTGGTGATATTTATTTTGAGATGACAATTTTCTTCCCCATCATTTTAATAGGACTAAATGAAAGGCAGCGTTTCTGTTCATTGAAACCATAATCTGTGCATTCTTTTTATCATTCCAATCCCTGAGAATATGGAAGATAGGGAATCAGTAGAACACATTAGCAATAGATAATGCAGTCTAAATAAACATAATAAGCTTTCCTATATGTCTCTAGACCAAACCTTATCTAAAAATATCCTAATGAAGCTGAACCATCCAATTACTTGTTTCTTGGAGGAACCCCTTATTAATGACATTGCAGTGAGGGAAAAACATTAATTATTGGACACAGTGGGATCTTTTACATTCTGTCTAGTCTGGACAGCACCAATTAATACAACAATAATTATCAGCTACCACGGCAGGTTGGCTGAGCAGAGCTCCTATCTGCTGATTGGGTGGGGAACGTGGGACAGCTCTCAGGCTGTGCAGATTTCTCAGACTTTGGCCTCTCCTGTTTGTTTGGGGTTATTTCTTCTTTTTTTTATGTTGTGATGTGAAAACCAAATCCTACAGATCTTAAAACAGGTGGACTGCTTCACTGAGGCGGGGGCTGCTCCTATGAGAAGGAAAGCACAGGTGGAACCCTGTGAGAAATGCCATTTTCTCCTTCATCTCCCACCCACCTGCTGTCTGACTTTCTGTCACTCGAGATTTGACACGCTTGCTGTCTCGATAAGGTGAGTGTCATGGTGAAGGCTTTTAAAGCTGCCTGTTTGCCCATCTCCTTGTCCTCTCTCCACTTTACAAACACAGAAGCAAAAGCTGACATGATTTATTGCCTGCCTCCTTGCTACAGCCTGGAAAGCAGAATACCTGCTCCCCATCAAATTCAACCTGGGGCAAACACCAAGGATGGGAAACTTCAGCTCAAAAAAGGTTAAAGTCTGCAAAAGTTGTAAGCGAGAGACTAGAGAGGGAACAATGGAAAGTGTTAGACAACCTGACTAACAGGCATTACTACCCCACTGCCTACAATAATAATAATTCACCTTTTATCCATTGAAGATAAAAGGACACAATGTGGGAAAATTAAGCTGTATAGACGTCTTGGGGATATCTCATCTGAGATCACACACCACTTCTTTCTTGTGGTTATCGTGATTTTATCAGAGCCACTTTGAAGTCTATATAGCCCTTATATCTCCGTTATCTACATTTCATCCTGTATGTATTTATTGCAGATGGGCCTAAGCTGCAAAATTCAGATCCAAATCCAGATTCTGATTTTGAATTCCCTAAGGTCCGTAGCTAGCTTGAAGGCTAGGCTTTGGTTTGGAAGCATCTCTCTTTACGGGTAAGAAAAAGGGGCTTAATGTATGCTCTCCCAGACTGCACAGCTCTCTCTACGTGCACACAGAGTTGCTCTCACTCCTATGTAGATCTAGGAGGAAACAGAAAGTGGCTGTAGGATTAAAAGCTGCCTACACTATTATTCACATTTAAAAGAAGGACACATTTCATAAACAAGTCTTACCTCTGATATTTCATGATTTCTGAGTGTTTTCCTTTACAACCCTTACAAGCCTCTAACCATGCTTTAACAACTGGAGCTCCAGCACAGAGAAGGACACCCTCAGCAGCCTCTAGCATGCAGGTGCAAACTAGGGACAAGCAGTGCATTTTACAGATCTCTGTGCCCTGGAGTCTGTTTTCCTCTGTTAGCTATAGCCTTGACTCCAGCAGAAAGCAAACAATGAGAGAGGCGTAAATAGGGTTAAAGGGAAAAAGCCTGCCACTCGATTTAAAACTCAACAGGAATTCCCCAGAGGAGTGAGCGTCCTGCTCACAGGGAGGGGACATCAACCAGCTACACCAGGAACAAACTTCCCTTGTTCTGAGACAAGGCTGTGTAGGATAAGCAAGCTCTCTGTGTCTAAAGAGAACCAGAACTGCTTCTACCTTTTCCATAATACTGATGTGCTAATTAGGGCACTGATATCCTCAGAGGGCAAGCTCAAATCTGATGATATGTACAAAACACACACTCTCCTCTCTCTCTCTCTCACACACACACAGAGAGGCAAAGCACAATCAGGTGAACAGTGGAAGCAGAAATCAAGAAAAGCAACTGCAGAAATGGCATAAAAACCCCTGCACATCCAGGAGATCAGGTGGCATTCCTTTGTCAGCAAGCAGAGATGGCTACTTATATGGAGTCACTCTGCCATCAAAACATTACCATTTGCTTAGCAGCTCCCTTAAAATGCAGTGTAGGGACGATCCAGACTTGCTCAGTCTTTTTGTTCTACCTCATACAATCACTTGATTGAATGATAACATATTAATTACATGGTACCTTAGAGACAGACTTTACAGTGGTATCAGTATATTATCTGTGACAGCCTTCCCCTGGTTTTAGTTTTTTTTTTCATTTGAAGCATTTTGCACAAACATCTTTTTTTCTCCCACTCTTCTCTAGCACCTGGGCTTCCTAAACCTAACGAGGTGATAAAATGCTTTCCACTAGGGATAATCCATTTTCCCAATATAACTTAATTCCTTAAAGCTTCACATCTGGAAGAGACTTCCAGAAACTGCATCTCTGCACCAGGGAGCTGGCATTTCCAGCTCTGAAATACCATTCCTTGAAAATAAAACCCCTTTGTCTGACTAAAGACACATTGTGTCTGGAAATGTTGAGGAAAAGGCATTTCCACTGCAAATGCTGATTTCTGATTGGAAATATCCTGCTACAATGAGTGAGCACCAATAAAATGCCAGTGAAACTGGACAGGTGTCATTATGTGCCAGAACTGAATGGGTATTTCTCCCTTCCATAAAACCCTGGAGCTTCTAATTTGACCTTGTAAATGTGATGTAACACTTCTGTCTGCAATAAATTGTAAGAAGGGACAGTTTTAAAATTATCCTGAAGCCTTGTTGCAACACATTTCATCATTCACAAAACACAGGATTGCCTCAGAGAGAGAGGCAGTTTATCAGCAAAATAATAGGTACTCGTTGGTAGCATCACCCCACAGTTCCATTGCAACTTTTCTTGCCATGCACCATCACCTGCCAGATTATGGAGAAGTAAGGAACTTGAGGGGTCAGCTCCTGAAATCCCCTCATTTACCAGTGTGGTGGGTTGAAATACCCCTCCCAAAATAAAATTGCCAGAGCATCTCAGTTGGAAAGCAAACAAAGCAATATTTACAAGCAAAACTACAATCTAGAAATATGAAATGCAATGAGTAGGTACAAAACATACAATACTGACATGTAGTTATAATTTATAAGCAACACAAGAACACCCCCCCCGGACAAAACCAGGGGGCTCCCAACACCTTCCCCTTCTCTGCTCCCTTCCCCCCACCCTGTACAAGGGAAAAGAGAGAGAGAAGAGCAGAGAGTAGTTTGCCAGTACTTAGCCACAATGAGAATTGCAGACAAGGTCAAAACCAGCCAAGGTCAAAAACAGCCAAGCACAAGCTACCAGCTAGTATCTGCTAGAGTGAAGGTCCAAGAAAGAGAAAGGATTTTATGACTGACTTGATGTTAGTTACTAGACCAATGTGATTATTTAGACCTTATCATTATTTTCCCTTTACATCTAATGGTGATTTATTTACCTTCTACCACTTTCTACTCAATCTGTGGAAAATTTCCTAGGCATCATCCTCAAACTGCCACAACCACTACTCAGGGCATCCCACAATTTGCAGAAGCCAGTCACTGCCCTCTGTGTAAGAGGTGCTGCCAGATGATGGGCAGATGCATCAGGGCCAAATGATGGTATGTGCAAACGTAGTACCACTAATCTAAACCAGTTTGTTAGTCCAGGATTACAAAAAAGCCCTCAGCCAGTCTATCTGCTCACTGCTCTCTTTCCCATTAGAATAGAATAGAACAGAACAGAACAGAATAGAATAGAATAGAATAGAATAGAATAGAATAGAATAGAATAGAATAGAATAAACCGGGTAGAATAAACTGGAAGAGACCTTCAAGATCACCGTGTCCAACCCATCAACCAATCCAACCCACCTAAACTAAACCATGGCACCAAGCACCCCATCGAGTCTCCTCCTGAAAACCTCCAATGACGGCGACTCCACCACCTCCCCAGGCAGCTCATTCCAATGGGCAATCACTCTCTCTGTATAGAACTTCTTCCTAACATTCAGCCTAAACCTCCCCTGGTGCAGCCTGAGACTGTGTCCTCTTGTTCTGGTGCTGGCTGTCTGGGAGAAGAGACCAACATCCACCTGTCTACAACCTCCCTTCAGGTAGTTGTAGAGAGCAATAAGGTCACCCCTGAGTCTCCTCTTCTCCAGGCTAAAATGCTACTTGAGCTTTCTAGTCCATGCCTTGCTTTAATCCATGAAGTGCACTAGAGATGGGAGAGGGAGAGACGGGAAGGGAGAGGAAAGAGGAAAGAGGAATCACAGGGAAAGCAGAGCAAGGGTGGATGAAAGGAGGGACCAGTGTTGTACCTTCACTTGCTGGTCACGGTGCAGCAGAGGTTGAAAAAAGTCTAACAGAAGTTATTCTTCATAATATGCAGACTGTGAAAACCACTAAAAGGGTGTGCCAGGGACACTGGTTAGTGGAATCATCACCAAGGGGTGACAAGTTATCCATGGGACAGCAATGTGCCCTGGTGGCCTAGAAGGCCAATGGTGTCCTGGGGTGCATTAAGAGGAGTGTGTCCAGCAGATCCAGAGAAGTTCTCCTCCCCCTCTGCTCTGCCCTGGGAAGACCTCATCTGGAGTACTGCATTCAGTTTTGTGCTCCCCAGTTTAAGAGGGACAGGGATCTACTGGAGAGGGTCCAGTGGAGGGCTACGATGATGATTAGGGGACTGGAGCACTGTGAACAGAATAGAATAGAATAGAATAGAATAGAATAGAATAGAATAGAATAGAATAGAATAGAATAGAATAGAATAGAATTAACCAGGTTGGAAAAGATCTTCGAGATCATCAAATCCAACCTATCACCCAACACCATCTAATCAACTACACCATGGCACCAAGTGTCTCATCCAGTCTCTTCTTAAACACTTCCAGTGATGAGGAGAGGCTGAGGGACCTGGGGCTTCTTAGTCTGGAGAAGAGAAGACTTAGAGGGGATTTAATAAATGTTTATAAATATCTGAGGGTTGGGTGTCAGGAGGCTGGGGACAAGCTCTGCCTTGATAGGACAAGGAGCAAAGGATGTAAGCTGCAGCACAGGAGGTTCCCTTAGCACAAGGGAGAACTTCTTTACTGTAAGGGTCACAGACCACTGGAACAGGCTCCTCAGAGAGGTTGTGGAGTCTCCTTCTCTGGAGACTTTCAAGGCCTGTCTGGATGTGTTCCTCTGTGACCTGGGCTAGATTGTATGGTCCTGCTCTGGCAGGGGGGTTGGACTTGATGATCTCTTTGGGTGCCTTCCAACCCCTGACATCCTGTGAAGGGGTGATACAACACCGCAGGATTTCTTAGCACGTATTCTGCCAACACCATTAACCTGCCATGCCAAGATAAGGAAGATAACCCACGGTCACATATTTCCTTTTGGTCCACAGTTTGAAGTTAGAATCTTTGAGGGTCCGGAAGCGCTGCTCTGATAAGCATCCACATTTTTTCAATTCTCTTCCTTTGATCTCCCAAGCAATCCAACCTGTTCCCAAAAATCATCCTGCAGACCTGTAGCTCCCCCGCAACTGTTATTTCTAGCAATCCATTTAAAGAAAATAAAAGGGCTACTACAAGGATCATACTGAGTGTAATCTAGAAAATAGACCCTAAAGGAAAATTTTAAGTGCTAGGGGAGAAAATTTTTACCAAACTTAAAAAAAAGAAAAGAAAAGAAAATGAACTGATGAAAACATTTTAATGCAAACCATTCTGTGCTTTGTAAAGTATTGGGCTTTCCAAATGCATGCAGCTTTTTCATTTCCAGACTGAATACAAAATAGAGAATCATAGAATTGTTAGGGTTGGAAGTGACCTCAAGGATCACCCAGTTCCAACCCCCTGCCATGGGCAGGGGCTCCTCACACTAGGGTAGGTTGCTCAGAGCCACATCCAGCCTGGCCTTAAAAACCTCCAGGGATGAGGTTTCTACCACCTCCCTGGGCAACCTGTTCCAGTCTCTCACCACCCTCCTGGGGAAGAACTTCTTCCTAACATCCAATCTGAATCTACCCATTTCTAGTTTTTTTCCATTCCCCCCAGTCCTATCACTCCCTGACACCCTAAAAATTCCCTCCCCAGCTTTCTTGTAAGCCCCCTTCAGATCCTGGAAAGCCACAATTAGGTCTCCTCAGAGCCTTCTCTTCTGCAGACTGAACAGCCCCAACTCCCTCAGTCTGTCCTCATAGGAGAGGTGCTCCAGCCCTTTGATCATCCTCGTGGCACTTCTCTGGACACTTTCCGTCACGTCCGTATCCCTTTTGTAATAGGGGCTCCAGAACTGGATGCAGTACTCCAGGTTGGGTCTCACCAGAGCTGAGTAGAGGGGGAGAATCACAAACCTTGACCTCCTGGCCACACTTCTCTTGATTCAGGCCAGGATGCCGTTGGCTTTCTTGGCCACCTGGGCACACTGCTGGCTCATGTTTAGGTGGCTGCCAATCAGTACCCCCAGGTCCCTCTCTGTTTGGGAGCTCTCCAGCTGCTCTGACCCCAGCCTGTAGCTCTGCATGGGGTTGCTGTGGCCAAAGTGCAGCACTCGGCACTTGGACTTGTTGAATACCATCCCATTGGACTCCGCCCATCTGTCCAGTCGGTCGAGGTCCCTCTGCAGAGCCCTTCTGCCCTCTAACTGACTAACATCTGCTCAGGGACTAAGCTGAAGAAATTGGCTTTGCCCAGTTTGCCACAACTATTTTATTTATGATCATTATTTTTTTTAAAGACACAAACCATGGAAGATTTATTTATTTATTTATTTATTTAATCCCTATAAAGAGAAATATTCTCATTAAAATTGAACTGTACTGAAAAGGCCATCAAGCACAATGTTAATTTAATGGGTGACAAATCCTGACTCAAAAATTTCTTGACTTTTAGTTGTGTAATTTCAGTAATGAGCCGCAGTATAAACAACAGCGCCAATTAATTCGCTTTCTTTTGAGGAGCCTCATGCCGTACCTAAAAGACTGTTGTTCTGTCTAGTTAAACACTCATGCATTAAAATGCTAATAATTAAACTGTTACAACTGACTAATGAACTCTGCCAACTATAAATGATGGTCTTGTTAGATTCACCGCACAGCAAGGCTGCCTTTGTACTGAGAAAGTTAAAGGTTAAAGAGCTCTTGAAAACAGCACGCAGCATCTAGAAGCAATTACATTTTTTTCCTTGCCCTGGGAACTAATAGTTGTACAATAATGTTTCATTTTGCACACTGAAGAAAAAAAACCACCAACAACCAAACCTAATACTATGAGCTCCATTCATCAGAGCAAATCTGCAGCTTTCTACACCGTGGCAGGCTGTTAATTTGACTTCTGCATCCAGCCTGCTTAGTTTATCATCTGGTGTTTTGCAAAACCTTTTACTGATCCTAAAAGGCAAAGACCTGAGCTTGACTTTGTGATACTTGCTGAGTAGAACTCACTCACATCAGAAAAAAACACTGTGAGGCTGAATTTCAAAAGGCTTATGTGGTGGATTTACTTGGATAAAGTATTTATTCACTGGCTGTACCTGTGCATTGACTTCCAGACAATACAGTCTCTGGGAAACGATGGAGACAGAGTTGGAACTTGCACTGTATGCCTGTAAGGAAACCTACTTGACTGCATCTGTGACCACAGCTATGCTTGTTGTGAAATGCTTCCTGGGTGAGAAGACATGGGATTCCATTGGCGTTATTCAATGAAATTGTGTTTCAGAATCAAGGCTTTCTTGCAATCATACTCCCAGAAAGAAAATAGAATCTTTAATTACTGTCCTGGTTTAAACATTACTTGATCTTGGATTCGTCATGAAAACAGAGATTCTATGAATCCTAGGTGAAATATATCTAGTGGTCAGCGAAGCTAATGAGATACAATTGATCATGTCCAGAAGTGCTAGGGCTCAGAACAACAAAGGGCATTTACTACTCTGTGTGTGGGCTTGTGTTCATTCTCCAGTTTCATATATACATATTATTACTAATTTGAATATGTACCAAAGAGAAGCTTCTTCAAAACCACAGTAGCCACATTAAGCAAGATCCCTCGATGTGATTGAAGCAAGTCTCTCTGACTGACTGAGGGAGTTGAAGCTGTTCAGTCTGGAGAAGAGAAGGCTCAGAGGAGATTTAATTGTGGCTTTCCAGGATCTGAAGGGGGCCTACAAGAAAGATGGGGAGGGAATTTTTAGGGTGTCAGGTAATGATAGAACTGGGGGGAATGGAAAAAACTCGAAATGGGTAGATTCAGATTATTGTTAGGAAGAAGTTCTTCCCCAGGAGGGTGGTGAGAGACTGGCACAGGTTGCCTGGGGAGGTGGTGGAAGCCTCATCCCTGGAGGTTTTGAAGGCCAGGCTGGATGTGGCTGTGAGCAACCTGATGTAGTGTGAGGAGCCCCTGCCCATGGCAGTGGGGTTGGAACTGAATGATCCTTGAGGCCCCTTCTGACCCTAACAATTCTGTGATTCTATGAATGAACTGCATGCAATGAGCTGCTTGGCTCTGACATTGTAACTGGGCCATGGGAACCTTTGGCTGAGGATCAGCAGGTGACAGTTAAGAGGGGTAACTTCTTTGTAGGAGCTATTGTAGTACATTTGGTTTGCGGTGGGCTTGTTAGACCACTGTTGCTTTGTTTGGTCCTCTCAGGGGCAACTCTATTCATCATTGCAGTTGCATAAGGATATGGCTGGATTTATAACCCTAATGCATTTTCAGAGCAAAAAGACTGTAATAAATACAAAATAGATGTTAAACAATTGGCCTGTCTTGATTTTCTTGTTTAATTAGATTTGTTTATTTGTTCAAATGATCCAAGAAGTACTTTTTAAATGTGTGCTGGGAACCTAAGGACCCAACTCTTAGATCAGCACTGCACTGATAGCCCTGAGCTCCACGAGCAATCTCCTCAAAGCCAACAAGTTTTCCCAAAGCCAAGTATCCTCATGTGAGAGTATTTGCAAATAGTTCTTAGTTCTGACCAGGGATTGCAGAGCTTGCTCTGATCACAGGCAGACCTTGTGCTGCAATACGTTCAGGTACAGACAAGCATTTGGAGTCACTATAAAGCTCTCAGCTACCTGATATACACAGACTGACTCATGGCAGATGTAGCTGAAGGGTTCAGATGATGTGCCTGCAAGGTGTCTATTGCCAAATCTCTTAGTTGGGATCACCACATCTCCTGAAAGATACGTGTCTTTTTACAGGAGCCCTAGTCACAAAGATCTACCTACTGCACATGATTTGCTGGCGTTCATGAAAGCTATGTTCCCAACACCACTGGTCCAATAGCACACTCTTTGGTACCCTTGCCCTTACACTGTCCTTTCTATCTGTTCAGCTATCACAGAATCACAGAATCAACCAGGTTGGAAAAGACCTAAGGGGTCATCAAGTCCTACCGATTACCTAATACCTAACACCTCCTGACAACTAAACCATGGCTTCAAGTGCCACATACAAACCCCTCTTGAACACCTCCAGGGATGGTGACTCCACCATCTCCCTGGGCAGCACATTCCAATGGCAAATTACTCTTTCTGGGAAGAACTTTCTCCTCACCTCCAGCCTAAATTTCCGCTGGTGCATCTTGAGACTGTGTCCTCTTGTTCTGGTGCTGGTTGCCTGGGAGAAGAGACCAACCCCCACCTGGCTACAACCTCCCTTCAGGTAGTTGCAGACAGCAATGAGGTCTCCCCTGAGCCTCCTCTTCTCCAGGCTAAACAACCCCAGCTCCCTCAGCCTCTCCTCATAGGGTTTGTGCTCCAGACCCAGCCTCATTACCCTTCTCTGGACACACTCAAGTGTCTCAATATCCTTCTTAAACTGAGGAGCCCAGAACTGGACACAGGACTCAAGGTGTGACCTAACCTGTGCTGAGTACAGGGCAGAATGACTTACCTGCTCCTGCTAGCCACGCTATTCCTGATCCAGGCCACCATGCCATTGGCTTTCTTGGTCACCTGGGCACACTGCTGGCTCGTGTTCAGCTGCTGTCAACCATTACCCCCAAGTCAGTTTCTGCCTGGCTGCTTTCCAGCCACTCTGACCCCAGCCTGTAGCTATGTGCTGTAAGAAAGCAGTTAAAGATCTCCCTTGAGTCTTGGTATTGACTGTACTTGAACTTCTGAGAGATCTGTGCATAAGAGAAATACTCAGCCAAATGCTTTGCTACTGAAATAACTTTTACTTCTGCAAATGTGGGGCCACTGCTTAGATGTCACTTCAGTAGCTCATATGCTTGACATACTGGTTGCTGGGAAAAATGTTGGAAAGAGATTTTATGAAATCTCCCAAACAGGACAAACTACCAAAAATTCTTTCCAGGAGATTTATCAGATCCAGAGAGGTGATTTTGCCACTTTACTCTGCTCTGGTGAGACCTCACCTGGAGTACTGTGCACAGGTTTGGAGCCATCAGTATAGGAAGGACATGGACCTGATGGGGCAGATCCAGAGGAGGGTCAAAAAAAGTTCAGGGGGTTGGAGCACCTCTGCTACAAGGACAGGCAGAGGGAGCTGGGGGTGTACAGCCTGGAGGAGAGAGGCTCCAGGGGGACCTAATAGCAGTCTTCCAGTACCTGAAGGGGGCTACAAGAAGGATGAAGAGAGACTGGTTACAAAGGTCTGCAGTGACAGAACAAGGGGCAATGGCTTCAATCTAGAGAAGAGCAGATTTACTATGAGGGTGGTGGAACACTGGAAGAGGTTGCCCTAGGAAGCTGTTGAGGCCCCTTCCCTGGAGATATTCAAGGTGAGGTTTGATGAGGCCCTGGGCAGCCTGATCTAGTTGGGGATCTCCCTGCTGACTGCAGGGAGGTTGGTCTGGATGACCTTTGGTGGTCCCATCCATCCTAGACCACTCTAAGATCCTTCCCGACATGTCTGCTTTGCTATGTACATCTGCTTTTGAATGCTACTGTGGAGTTAGAGACACACAAACATACATTATATATGTGTTGACTGAGATTCATGAAAGGACCAGCATGATAGGTCATGAGAAGTGCAATTAACTACATCTCTCTACCTCCTTTATAGTAGGGCACACCTCAACGTGCACAGACTTTCTCAGGATAAGCTCAAGCTGCTTAGACTGGTCGAGGAATGTTATACTCCTGATTCCCACTTCACTTAGGAAAAAAAAGCCCATCCAAACAATAAAAGAATATTTTGCTTGTAATTATCTCATTGTTTAAGAATTAACCTCTATGGATCTCCAACATCATAACAGCAAGGCTTTATAGTGTCAGTGCTTCCTTGTAGATACATCCTTGTGAATATAACAGTAACTATAATCACAAGAGATAACTGCATTCTTTGGGTGATATTAAAAATACCTGTGAGTCACAGATGCTACAACTAAGCAGAGGTTCACCACACCCAGCAGTGGAGGAAAGCCACCTGCTGTTTTCTTTAAGATAACTCTATGGAGAAGAGCTTCTGATGAGGCAAAGTACATACTACACTCACAGAGTCAGGCCTGTGAGTAGCACTGAGTGCACCAAACACACAAGTGCTTAACTCTACACAGTCAATGCAGGGGCAAAGAAATATACTTACTGTCAAATTTATACAACACACTCATAGTGTTGATACAAAACAGGCACACAAGAGACTGTTGTGAATGGGTTACCAGTGTGAATTATCTTAGGAACTGTCTGGTTTTCTGCTTTGGAAGAGACCTTTGTGAACATGGCTCTTTTTCTGTGCCATACTGAAAGGCATGAAGGACATAGATGCTGAGCTTTCTTCTCAGAAGATGTTCATGCCACTCTTCTGGCACTTGGAGACACCCTTGTTTGTGTGATGCCCTTAACACATTCATGGCAGGAAACTGGGGAACAGGCTCAGAGAGCTGGATGTACGCTGGAAGTCTGAAAAGTCTGAGTAACCTCTCTTACCTGGAGGCACCGTCACTGGAAGTGTTTAAAAAGAGGCTGGATGAGGCACTTAGTGCCATGGTTTAGTTCATTATATGGTGTTGGGTGATAGGTGGGACTTGGTGATCTTGAAGGTCTTTTCCAACCTGGTTAATTCTGTATTCTGTGTTTCCTACTTTGCAGGTTTTCCAACATTGCCATCTGGGACACACAGTACACTCGACAAAGTACTGCAAATAAAAGGTCTCTTCCCAACACATTCGTAGCTGACAGCAGATGGGAAACACTCAGGTTCTACCTGGTCAACATCTTGATAGCATATTTCTAGTAAAATGTCAAATCCAGGGAACAGAGTAATTAGGATTTACCTTACAATACAATAGTAGGGTTGAGACAAGCCTCTGAAAGGTAGCTCAACAAACACCATTTGAGCTCTTGTCTGCTGGCAACATGCAATAAACAATAGTCTTGTGAGGACCTTATCATGCATCTTACAAATGACAAAAAGCCTTTAAATGTTAGACACACAATAAAGGAGGGAATGCGTGATGCCAAAGTACAAACTCACTGGAATCCATTGGATTTCAAAACTGACTTGATCAATATTTGGCTTGGTTTTGCCTAGGAGGGAAAGAGCAGAAAGAAGCTTTTACAGAGAGGATGTAGCAAAGAACACTTGGAGGGAAAATTATTAATCAAGCACTGCTGTCTGATAGATAGTGTGTTGGCATGATGGAGAAGATACTTCTAGATGCAGAGAGCTACAGTGTAAGATAGATTTCCCTCCTTTCTATTGCCTAGCTTCCACAGAGTTCCCTCTCTGTTTCAGTATCTAACATGACACCAGATACATCAGCTAGGATGTAGTTCATGAAAACAACAGCAGTAAAAAGAACCAAGTTTCATAGGGGAAAAAATATTAAAAAGAGTGTTATAAGTACTAGGGAAAAGTTTTGTGAATTCAGGCTAGCTTTTCAAACATTCAGACCACCCCTAAAATAGCAGCTACAGTTCACAGGGGCCAGAGCTACACAAATTCCAGCTCTCCCTATGTGGTAAGTCTAATACTTTCTTTTCTTATGCTTTAAGGACTTCAAATAGGGTTTGTGCATTTGACTCCTTTTATCTCTTTCATAGAGTTCTCTCTGCTTTTAAATCCCTAAGTATCTCTGTCCTCCCCCTGCCATTCCTTAACAGATCCAGGACAGCACAAATAATGCCTCTTGGCTTTGAACACATCATGGCAAATTTCACTGACAGAGGGAAGATGTATGAGCAGTTATCTGGGATAGTTTTACACCAATCCATCTATTGTACGCTATGTTCACAATCTTGGGCTGGAATGAATTTCAGGCAAAGTGTGTCCCTTGCAGACCACTTAAAAACAGAATAGGTTCTGTCTGAGGGCCCAGTCCTATCTGATGCTAAGCACCTTACAGCATCAAGACCTCTCTGAGAAATACTTCCCTTAAATTTCGCCAGGGCATGGGGCTTTGTCTCTTGACAATGCAAAGATGACAGGAAGATGGCAACAGTTTAGGTGGCTAAATTCCTACACAATTCTAGGAGAAAAATGACCCAATCTGCATAAAAAGATACCAAGTCAATCTGTAGAAATGAAGAAGGAGATATTTAAAAGAAAGGCAAAAAATCCTCAACCCTTCTTGAATGATGACCCCACAGGTTTCTCTCTAGCTTCTGCTATCAGCATCTACATGAAGGCTTTATTTTTTTTTGGGGGGGGGGAAGGAAACACATGAAGGGGCTCACCTGAATAAAGTTTTGACCTGCATCTGCAGGACTGGGCCTTTGGTAAGATCTCATGGCTTGTATTTCTTCTTCTGTAGGTTGCCTCTCATTCTTTTTGAGCACGGAATAAACCAAGCAGAAATGATTAAAACAGTGCATGGAAACTCAGCCATTTCCATTTCCGAGGTGCTGTGTTTGAACAGTGCATTAAAATGTAGACTGTTTGGTGTCTCCACAGCACTGTGCTTGCATGCTTTGCCATAAATTCTAGCCTTCTGTGGGAAAAACAATGGTCACAGCAAAGGAGGGATTGCTGTGCTATTGTATTATAATTCCAAATGCAGGAATTCTGTGTTTCAGCTAAGACATATTTGCATAATTTTAAAGCTTGGATTGTTTAAAAAAAAAAAACCAACCAAAACACAGAAAAAGTGAGATGCTTGCAGTTTATACTCTGAAGCATTTGAAAAGTAAAGCAGATTTTTTTTTACATGCATAATTTTTTTTCTCTTGGTAAGAGTGCATTTTGAAACGTGCAATTCATTAGGGAAGAAAACACAGCTCGTGTAATGAGGGATTGGGCTTAATGTATTCTAACATTTGAATATTATTGTTGATCATAAAAGATTAAATGCCCTTTGGTCTCAATCCTCTTATTAAAAAGCAGCAAATTCATTTTTTTCCTCCGGTGTGGCAAGTTAGAAGCGAGATGTAAATGCTTAACAGACTCTGCGCCTCTGTGCACACAGGCGTGTGATGAAGGGATGGGGCATTTCCCCCCCCCCCCCCCCCCCCCCAAAGCTTCAATTTCAACTCATTCCATTCGTTAGCATTGCTCATTAACTATGTGGTTGACCTGAGATGGGCCTGAAGGATTACAGAATATTTGTCTAACTATTTAACAGAAGCTTATAAAATAATAGTATTTGTTAAACACCTCAGGTTTCCCTCCCACCGCCACGGCCGCTCGGAAGGCCTGGATGGGATGAAGGCAAACACAGGGATGCTCGTTTGGGTCACAGGTGTCAACTTCGGCTTGGTTTGAATAGGTAACCCAGTCCCCAGTGTAACGTTGAGGGGAGTTTCTGAGAAACCACTGTCAACTGTCTGATTTCATGCTGATTTGTTTCTCTGCAGAAGCTGCTGCTTTTCACTGGGTGGCTTAGTAGCTGGGATAATCAAATTCATGTCACCTGCAAGCAAGGGTGGAATGAAAAGCATAACTAAATGGGGAGGAAAGGCAGGATAGTGTTACACCCTCACCTATGTCCTTAAAATACTGCTTATGCTTGCTGTTACATTTGCTGTCCGGGTAGTTTCTCATGGGAATGCTGACAACTTAAGGCTCACAAAAGCAAAGCCAGCAAAAGCTATGCAGAGAGCAGAGCCCTGATGTACTCTTACCTTGCTTGATCATCACCAGTTCAGAGTATGCTTCAGCAAAGCAGGGACTGTGGGCTCAGCAGCCCGCACCACAGTGACTTTAGGTGGGTAGAACTGTTTGGACAGGAGCAGTGGTGCTACCTTGACCAGCTATAAAACATCTTTTACTAGTGCTTCCTAATAACTCTGCTGCTGTCACATATTAAAGAGCGATATAACCTAAATTCTACCACTTGATTAGAAAAGACTCTTGTATCTTAAAAGAAAAGAGAACACCAAAAATCTGACATTTGAATCCTGTTAGATAGAATCATAGAATGGTCTGGGTTGGAAGGGACCTTCAAAGATCATCCAGTCCAACCCCCACTGCAGTCAGCAGGGACATCCTCAACTAGATCAGGTTGCCCAGAGCCCTGTCAAGCCTCACCTTGATTCATCTCCAGGGCTGGGGCCCCAACCACCTCCCTGGGCAACCTCTTCCAGTGTTCCACTACCCTCATGGTAAAGAACTTGTTCCTAACATCCAATCTCAATTTGCTCTTCTTTAATTTGAAACCATTGCGGCTTGTCCTGTCACTGCAGACCTTTGCAAACAGTCTCTCTCCAGCCTTTTTGTAGCCCACTTCAGGTACTGGAAGGCTGCTATTAGGTCTCCCCAGAGCCTTCTCTTCTTCAGGCTGAATACCCCCAGCTCCCTCATCCTGTCCTTGTAGCAGAGCTGCTCCAACCCCTGATCATTTTTGTGGCCCTGCTCTGGACCCGCTCCATCAGTTCTGTGTCCTTCCTATACTGGGGGCTCCAGAGCTGGAGCCAGTACTCCAGATGAGGTCTCACCAGAGCAGAGCAAAGTGGCAGAATCACTCTCTCAATCTGCTGGCCACACATCTTTTGTGGCAGCCTAGGATGCAATTTGCCTTCTGGGATGTAATCACACAGAAATTATCTAGGCTGCACAGGATGTGCTCCAGGTAACAGGGTTGTCAGCTCAGACTCCTCTGCTTGTGCTTTCCCTCCTAGCTAAGCCTGAACACAAACTGCTTTTTTCCTGCCATGCTGCAAGGTATTGTTTTACCAACTTGTAACACTGAGGAGGGATTTCAGAGCCAGTCCCCAGGTTTCCTGCTATGACAGAGCTGATCTCTTGTTCCAGATTTCAAACAGACTGAAACCATGTGTCCTAATCTTACTCCCTCAGGAGCACAACTGAATGCATCACTGTCCTACTAGTAGAGTTTCCCAAGTGAAAAGACCAATCTGAGAGTCTGACAAAACCTGAGACTGAATTCCAAGTGGTAGTTTCAGTACAAGGTTTAAAAGATGCTCTTATGGACCTTACCTGTTTTGGGACTGAACTCAGAACTTAGCCAGCCTGGCTGACATAAGAGAAGAGGACATCACAGGACCTGTGTTTGTCCAGAAATAGCCTTTTAAACCTTCTTGAATATAATTTACTGGTAGTTGAGTGTTCCTAACTAGGTGGGATACAGAATTAACCAGGTTGGAAAAGACCTTGGAGATCATAGAATCAATAAGGTTGGAAAAGACCTCAGAGACCATCAAGTCCAACCTATTACCTAACACCTCATGACAACTAAACCATGGCTTCAAGTGCCACATCCAATCCTTTTTTGAGCACCTCCAGTAACTCCACCACCTCCCTGGGCAGCACATTCCAATGGCCAATTACTCTTTCTGGGAAGAACTTTCTCCTCACCTTGAGCCTAAATTTCGCCTGGCACAGCTTGAGATCATTAAGTCCAACCTATCACCCAACACCATCTAATCAATTAAATCATGGCACCAAGTGCCTCATCCAGTCTCTTTTTAAACACTTACAGTGATGGTGACTCCACCACCTCCTTGGGCAGCACATTCCAATGGACAATCTCTCTTTCTGGGAAGAATTTCTTCCTGACATCCAGCCTAAACCTGCCCTGGTGCAGCTTGAGACTGTGTCCTCTTGTTCTGTCACCAGTTATCTGGGAGTTAAAGAGGTACTTCCTTGCTAAGTCCTTTTATGAGTTTCCAGAAAAAACCAAAACAAAACAAAAAAACAACCAAAAAATTTCCTCCTTTAGGCTGAGACTTTTTGTAGCTTTTGGAAAGTTCGGTAAAAATCCATATGGTTGGTTTTGAGCATGCTTATAGAATTGTTTCAGATGTTAAACTTGTGCTAGAGTAACTGAAAACAGTTCAAACTTGGCATGTCGTCTCCAGTGGGAAATGTGGGCTTGGATAAGTTGGAAAAAAAATTGGTTCAGAAAGAAAGGAGTTATAAACAAGTGGAAATAGTATGCTTCAGTTATCCAGATGTATGCCAGGCAAGCAGAGACGTCTGGATAGCCACATGCTGAAACAAATGCATCTGTATTTATTTAAATGTGTGATGTAATGTTCATGTGCAAACATCTCAGTAAATGGTAAGCATGTTAATTTTTCCCATCTCACAAAACAAATATGGACAATGTACGAGATGCACATAGAGGTACGGCTCAGAATTTTCTGGCTGACCAACAGAATGACCTAGAGCTCTTGGATGCCAACGAAAAGCCTGTTGCCGAGTGTAACAGAATAAGGATCAGAGTCCAATGCCATACAATCCTGCTCATGTATTAAAAATTAGAAAGGGTAAATACACATGTAAAATGTTAAAAACCTCATCAATCCTTAAAAGTTTCCATCACGCCACCTCAGATAATACTGGGTGCCAACTGCGGCGAATTAAACGTTTCCACAGCCAGCGAAAGCTGTTCAAACCCCCGAATGTAATATACGGGTTTCTTGATTCAGAATTTCAAAACACAACCTTTTAAACAGAGGTTCAATCATCAAATCCACAGGAGAAGTAGCTCTGGGTTTGCTCGCTGAAAATCCAAATTACTTGGGTGCCAAACCTTCAGATGGCTGAACCGGGTGTCGCTCCGTTGACTTCAGTGGAGCTACACTGATTTACACCAGCTGCAGGGCTGGCCCATAAATATTTTTCAGTTGATCTGGATTATTTTATATATTATATGAATTTTCTTTATGGATTATGTGGCAAAACATTTGTTCTCAGCTTCCATAATGTCAGGCTCTGCGAATTGGTTTTAATGTGGGACCATTTGTGTGGTTCTGTTGCACGACGGGAATGACTTTGTGCTCGTAGTATGATCTCACTGCACATCTTCTGTGATTCTGTGATCTTCCCATCTGTGCTCACAGAGGTCCTAAGAGAAGAACCACTCCACTCATCCATAGGAAATCAAATACTGCTGTGGAAAGGTGAAGAATCAGTGGCTCTGGGAAGAGTAGCACTGAGTGTGAGATGAGATGAGATGAGATGAGATGAGATGAATAGAATAGAATAGAATAGAATAGAATAGAATAGAATAGAATAGACCAGACCAGGTTGGAAGAGACCTTCAAGATCATCGTGTCCAACCCATCAACCAATCCAACACCACCTAAACAACTAACCCATGGCAGCAAGCACCCCATCAAGTCTCCTCCTGAACACCTCCAATGATGGTGACTCCACCACCTCTCCGGGCAGCCCATTCCAATGGGCAATCACTCTCTCTGTGTAGAACTTCTTCCTAACATCCAGCCTGAACCTCCCCTGGCGCAGCCTGAGACTGTGTCCTCTTGTTCTGGTGCTGGCTGTCTGGGAGAAGAGACCAACCTCCGCCTGGCTACAACCTCCCTTCAGGTAGTTGTAGAGGGTTATAAGGTCACCCCTGAGTCTCCTTTTCTCCAGGCTAAGCAATCCCATCTCCCTCAGCCTCTCCTCATAGGGCTGTGTTCCAAACTCCTCACCAACTTCGTTGCCCTTCTCTGGACTCGTTCCAGCAAGTCAACCTCCTTCCTAAACTGAGGGGCCCAGAACTGGACACAGGACTCGAGGTGTGGCCTAACCAGTGCAGTGTACAGGGGCAGAATGACCTCCCTGCTCCTGCTGGCCACACTGTTCTTGATGCAGGCCAGGATGCCATTGGCCCTCTTGGCTGCCTGAGCACATTGCAGGCTCATGTTCAGCCTACCATTGACCAGCATCCCCAGGTCCCTCTCCACCTGGCTGCTCTCAGCCACTCTGACCCCAGCCGATGTTATGGCCGATGTGCAGAGCCCGGCACTCGGATGTGTTGGATGTGTTGGATGTGTTGGTCATATAAAAGTTTCAACCATGACACTACAGTAAGCTTAAATCTTTAAATGTTGCTATGTTAATGAGGCTTTAAAGTTAATTATTATTATGCACCAGGGAGTTTATGATGGACATTTCACTTAGCACATTGACACAAAAGTAAACAGATCCCATAGTGGGATAAAGAGATTTTATTATTAAAACTTTGGTCATCTTTTCCTGTAATGGCGTTGGCTGCAAGTCTCCTTTTCTGTGCAGTATTTTGTTTGCAATAGATTTGTCTCCCAAGTATGGTGCACAGGGTTTGGGTATATTATGGGTTTAGTGAGTACACTAAGGCCTCTCATTGCTGAGCTCCTGGGATGTGGTAGGCAGGTGTGCAGTCATCTCCACAGAGCCTGTTTGGGGCAGCACAAACACCATACACCCAAGCTTGCTTTGGGATGGCTGGAGATACAGGCAGGGAAATATCCTCTCAGCAGGCCAGGGAAAAATGGTCCATCTTTCCAGATTCAGAATCCTATTTAGGGTGCAAGGAAATACAACATATTTACTTTGAATTTAAAGAGGCTGTATAAAGAATTAATTCCTGACTATCTGTTCTGACAAATGCAGAACCATTGCAGAATCCAACGATGGCTTTCTTAAAACCATCCTACCACTTTCTCCTGCTTTATCTCTGATTACACTCTGGTCCACAGCATCTTTAGCTTGTCATTTATTCATCCTCAGCAAACTGCTTGTCAGTTAAACGTTAACTGGAGAGGCTAAGGAGGAGAGGCTAAGGGAGCTGGGGTTGTTTAGCCTGGAGAAGAGGAGGCTCAGGGGAGACCTCATTGATGTCTACGACTACCTGAAGGGAGGTTGTAGCCAGGTGGGGGTTGGTCTCTTCTCCCAGGCAACCAGCACCAGAACAAGAGGACACAGTCTCGAGCTGTGCTGGGGGAGGTTTAGGCTTGAGGTGAGGAGAAAGTTCTTCACAGAAAGAGTTGTTGGCCATTGGAATGTGCTGCCCAGGGAGGTGGTGGAGTCACCATCACTGGAGGAGTTCAAGAGGAGATTGGATGTGGCACTTGAAGCCATGGCTTAGTCATGAGGTGTTGGGTGACAGGTTGGACTTGATGATCTCTGAGGTCTTTTCCAACCTTATTGATTCTATGATTGATTCTATGATTCTATGATTCTAAAGCACTAGCAAAGGAAACATAACAAACCTGCACAAGAAAGGGACTTTGAGTCTGGCTCTCAAATCCCATGAAACCATCTGATAAAATCCTTCCTCCTGAATCCAAATTCAAGTAGTTACAACCTGAGATTGAGGTATATGGTCTAGTAAATTGGTAGAGCCTGAGAGCAGTTACCAGCACCTGCCCAGATGGTACCTATCTTTTCTTTCATAAGTCCTACTTTCATTTACAGTTTTCTAGAAGAGAAAGTTCAAAGCAGCTACAACTATTTAATATGTGTAGACTTTCCTTTATATGCCAAAGAAATTAATACTAAAGAAATTTCCTCAGTGGTCTTAGTCTGCAAGTGCCATTTAAACACTGAGCTGGACTACCAGCTCTCTATCCCTGATATCTGCAGGCTTCATGGTTGCAACTAACACCCTGTGAGACAAAAGGTATCACTGCGTGGTGGAAACTGAGGCACAGAGGATGTCTGAACAAGCTACACAAGACTTGGCTGCCCCTTGCTGTAAGGGCAAGAGGCCAGGTCAGTCTAGTTTCCAGGGATGGCTCTTGCCAGCTGGATGGACTTTCCTCTTTGAGACTGCAGTATCTGCTGGAGCACAAACAACACAGATGACAGTATATTTGATAGCTCTTCTACTGAGGCATTAAAATAAAGTCAAAGCTTGCCAGGGTTAAAGATTGTGAAAGTCAATATTAAACAGTCCAGCAGTTCCAGCAAGGGTTAAGATAAGCCTGTGACACCAAGAGACACACTGGGACTCTCCCTCTGTGCGACATGTGTAGATGGGTATTAAGGACATGCATCTCTCCTCATCTAAAATCATGAATTTTTATGAAGTAAGCCCTGCTTTCCCATAATTCAGTAGGGTGCACTTTGCAGACCCTAAAGTGCTGTCACTACAGAAGGTTTCATTGCTTGCACCTGCTAAAACATTTGAGGTATTTGAGAGGCAGTGAAACACATTTGCTTTTCATTTTATCTGACTTTGAAAATCTTTGAAGTGTTTAATAGTAGTCCAGAAAAGATTTCTGCCTCTTAATCATTTACTTGTAGGGCACATTCTCCACTGGTAGCCTGTCAGGCAGAAAACGAGTTTAGCCCAGTTTTATTAAGTGCCACATGCCGAGTCAGTGTTCATTAAAGGTGTTTTAAGGTTTGAATTATGTAATTTATGAGAAAAAGAAATACAAAATTCCATTGTTTTATTAATATGCAGCACAGGATATACTGCTAATAACATACATTTTAAACAGAAGTTTTATTAAAAAGAAAAAAAAATAGAAAGCTTTTACAGAGGGCTACAGATAGGCTTGGAAAAAAAAAAATCATCTCTTTTTCCCTGTTCAGTAAAATCCAAATATTTTAATTCAGTCAACATAGACCTGGGGGAAAAAAAAGTAACTGTTCTTAACCTCTCCTTTTGGCTTTACACACATTGTAGACAAAGGGGGAAAATAAATCGTCAGGATGATCCCCACCCCCTTCCCCTTTAATAGAAGTGATGGTATACAGTATTAAAAGCAAGCCAGCGCTGAGGCCTGCAGTCAGATGTTAATTCAGCCTTTAAACCAAATAAAACCAAATCAAACAAAAATAAATAGAGGGTAAAAGGGGTGGAAGAAAAGGAAAAGGAAAAGGAAAAGGAAAAGGAAAAGGAAAAGGAAAAGGAAAAGGAAAAGGAAAAGGAAAAGGAAAAGGAAAAGGAAAAGGAAAAGGAAAAGGAAAAGGAAAAGGAAAAGGAAAAGGAAAAGGAAAAGGGGAAAAGGAAAAGGAAAAGGAAAAGGAAAAGGAAAAGGAAAAGGAAAAGGAAAAGAGAAAAAGGAAAAGAAAAATGAAAAAAGGAAAAGAAAAAGGAAAAGGAAAAGGAAAAGGAAAAGAGAAAAAGGAAAAGAAAAATGAAAAAAGGAAAAGAAAAAGGAAAAGAAAAAGGAAAAGGAAAAGGAAACGAAAAAAGAAAAAGAAAAAGAAAGAAAAAGAAAAAGAAAAAGAAAAAGAAAAAGAAAAAGAAAAAGAAAAAGAAAAAGAAAAAGAAAAAGAAAAAGAAAAAGAAAAAGAAAAAGAAAAAGAAAAAGAAAAAGAAAAAGAAAAAGAAAAAGAAAAAAGAAAAAGAAAAAGAAAAAAGGAAAAGAAAAAGAAAAAAAGAAAATAATCAACTAAATCTAATCAACTAAACCATAGCTTAACCCCTTCAAGGCAGAGCAGGATGCAGTTCCTGTACTAATGACTTAATTTGGGTAACAGGTTGGACTTGATGATCTCTATTCTATTCTAGTCTAGTCTAGTCTAGTCTATTCTAAACCATTGGAGTGATTGAGGCAGGGTTTGGTGTTTAGGAAGAGACTGGATGAGGCACTTGGTGCCATGGTTTAGTTGATTAGATGGTGTTGGTGATAGGTTGGACTTGATGATCTCAAAGGTCTTTTCCAAGCTGGTTAATTCCATTCCATTCCATTCCATTCCATTCCATTCCATTCCATTCCATTCCATTCCATTCCATTCCATTCCATTCCATTCCATTCCATTCCAATTTTCTCTCATTTATTTCACAGAATTTTACAGCATTTCAGGGGCTGGAAGGGACCTCAAAAGCTCAACCCCCCTGCCAGAGCAGGATCACCTACACCAGATCACACAGGAACGCACCCAGGCGAGTTTTGAATATCTCCAGAGAGGGAGACTCCACAACCTCCCTGGGCAGCCTGTTCCAGTGCTCTGCTCTGTCACCCCCACGGTGGAAAATGTTTTCCTCATGTTTATGTGAAACTTCCTATGCTTCAACTTCCACCAATTGCCCCTTGTCCTGTCATTGGGCACCAGTGAGTAGAGCCTGGCTCCACGCTCTTGAGACTCACCTTTACATATTTATAAACATTTCATTCATTTGTTGCTTACTGATGCTCTGACAAGTCCTGGGAGCAGAGGAGTGCTGATGTTTTGCAGTAGACGTGCCATGTCCACAAGACTGAGCTGCTGGGTAGCTCAGGTTGTGCAGAATGAAAAGAGCTGGTGCCTGCCCTCTGTGCTTAAGAAAAATTAGATATGCAGATGTGATGCAAGTCACTGATTTTGGGGTCCTGTGTGACTAATTCTGCTCATAATTTGGTAATGCGATCGAGTCTCACCAGCATTTATGGAGAGGCAGGTATTGGTATCAGATCCTTGAGATTTGGCTGTTCCTAGTGAAATCTGCCAGCAGGAGCAGGGAGGTCATTCTGCACCTGTACACTGCACTGGTTAGGCCACACCTTGAGTACTGTGTCCAGTTCTGGGCCCCCCAGTTTAGGAAGGAGGTTGATTTGCTAGAATCAGTCCAGAGAAGGGCAGTGAAGTTGGTGAGGAGTTTGGAACACAAGCCCTATGAGGAAAGACTGAGGGAGCTGGGGTTGCTTAGCCTGGAGAGGAGGGGACTCAGGGGTGACCTTATTGCTCTCTACAACTACCTGAAGGGAGGTTGTAGACAGGCGGATGTTGGTCTCTTCTCCCAGGCAGCCAGTACCAGAACAAGAGGACACAGTCTCAGGCTGCACCAGGGGAGGTTTAGGTTGTATGTTAGGAAGAAGTTCTACACAGAGAGAGTGATTGCCCATTGGAATGGGCTGCCCGGAGAGGTGGTGGAGTCACCATCATTGGATGTGTTCAGGAGGAGACTTGATGGGGTGCTTGATGCCATGTGTTAGTTGTTTGGGTGGGTTGGATTGGTTGATGGGCTGGACATGATGATCCTGAAGGTCTCTTCCAACCTGGTTTATTCTATTCTTCTATTCTATTCTTCTTCTATCTTAAACACAGCTGATGTAACGAAGTGATCCTCTGTGCAAAAGGCCCTGAGAGCCAGCAATTGCTGAAAGGCCGCAACATTTGAAGGTGCTGAAACTTAATCATTGGTCAGAACAAATTGTAGGGGGAATACAGATGTGGCAGTGAACCATCTTGAGCAGAGATAGCAATTACACTTGAGCACAGCCCTTAATTTCTATATTTAAGTTAACTATATTCAGAATTTGTTCAATTGATCCAGAATAACATTTTTAATGAATTCTCTGGAAGCATGAGCCAAGAACTGTTTAAATAAAAACACCCAACCCTTGCCCTGCAGAAAATGCACTTTAAAAAAGATATTTGCTTCAAATGGAACATTGTTTTTACAGTAAGTTCTTGTTTTTATGGCAGACACATGCTTGTAAAAGTTGCCATTGTTTGTGGGGAAAGTGAGAGGAAAATAAAAAACAAGGGGGAAATTTGGCAGATGCTTTAGCTTACAGCATCTTTGCCATTTGTAACATGGCTTCCCCAGCCCTGGCTCTGCAAAAGAGTCACTAGAGGAAGCAGCCTTGCTGAGGACACTAAGCACGTGTCTAATGAAGAACCTCAGATGGCAGCAGCTGAGAAATTTGGGAACCAAAGCGGTACATCAACTTTTGCTTCAGCTCTTCATTATGGCTGCCAGAGAGGGCCCCTTCAATTGCTGAGGCAGGCTCCTTTTGGAAGAAGGGAAATGCAATGGCATGGCACACTGCCATCACTTTTGATGACCCAGTGGGCATGTGGAGGTGGCAGGAAGTAAGATGGGGCCTGCTGCTTCTTGATATGAGACTTGCAGAACGCCCTGCATGCTGTGGCCATGTCCCCACCTGCTTGGAAAGGATCTTTCCCTTGGGCACACACATGAGGAGCAGCAGACTTATCCACTGGGCACGTCACCTCATCTTCAGAAGATGGGAGCCTGCCTTACCTCTCTGAAGTGGTAGGTAGGGGGTGGTTTTAATTCAAGATGAGGACCTGGCTGCTTCAGTTTTATTGCAGAATCATGCTAGTAATACATCCAGATTACTGAAGCTCACAGTAAGGAAGTCAATTTATAATGACTTTGCCATTGTCCTGTTGCTAATGTGCCACATTTGATTCTTCTCAGCTGGCTTTGAAAGGTCTCTTTGAGGAAGGAGGAGATAGCACCCTTGCTTATGAGAAAGGCAAATTATACCCAGGGGCAACATCGCTGCACAACAGGAAAAGGCCAGCCTCCTCCTAGGAGACATGGCCCCAAATTAAATGCAAGTAATTTCCTGACTAACCTGTGATTTCTATCTGGTTGTGGCTTCTGGCATACAGCTAAGTCTCCGGTTCTGCTGTTCTGTTCAGCAGGTCTCACATGTGCTTTCACTTTCATTTCCAACCTTTAATACAGAACAGCCCATCCACAACCTGCTGCTAAGGCAAAAGAGGCCAGAGATGCTGGCTCTGGGCAGGAGGAAGGCTTCTCTGCTTGGGATGCAACCCACGAGCAGAGTCCCTTAGTCACAATGGCCACGTGCTGACAGAGGAGGTGGGAGCAGGAACAAGACCAATGTGCTCCTGCATGTGGTTTCTTCATCTCCCATATGTCACTCAACAGGGTTTTGGGTCTGGCTGCTCCCTCTCCTCTCACCAGCCTAAAAGCAATGGAGCTGCCACAGGAACTAGATTGGAGGGATCAATGTCAGTAACTTTCTTCTCTCCAGCAGGCAGATCTCTACTGAAAAAAATCACTGGAGTTGTCTCAATGTGATTGTACAGCATCAACAAAGGATTCAGTGACAGGTTGGAAGGGTGAATGCCCCTTAAGTGTCCTATGGGTGGAAGGGGATAGGCACCTTGGGAGAGGCAGCAGGCTCCATGGAGTGTGTGACCCAAGGAGATAGCCTTTGGGAACAACATAAATTATATTCAGCCTTTCTGTGGTTGTTTCTTGGAGCAAGCACTGCCTAGAAGGAGGGAACAGGAGACACAACAGCCTGCAAGCACTGCTGGGCAAGCGATGGCAGATTTACTTGACTAGAAGCACTCTACCATGATTCATCACAAATACCTCTCTTGCTCTTTTACAGTAATTGGGGATAATTTCTATGGACCCTGTAACACTTTTGCATTGGGAAATACTGCTTCAGTAGGTCACCTGTGTATGGACTTCAGACACCACTGAATTAATGTCTGTAGAAGTAGGGTGGATCAAATGGTTGACCCTCTTTTAAGTAATCAGTATGGTGGTTGAAAAGGCCATGGTAATAGATACAGGGACATTCCAGAATTACCTCTAAAACTAAGATTTGAACTGATGTTTGTGGATGCTCTTTGGTGTCACCAAAGGTGGCAATATATTATACACTGAATTTGGGGTTTTTTACTATGTTTTTAATGAATGAAGACTTTAAGGAACTATACACTCAAAATGCATCAGAGGAGCTCTAATGTTTTACTCAGCTCAAGCTGGAGAAAGAAGCAACATCAGTCTTTTAACATTTAAGGCCCAGGGTACTGCCCCTGTACTCAGCACTGGTTAGACTACACCTTGAGTCCTGTGTCCAGTTCTGGGCTCCTTAGTTTAGGAAAGATGTTGAATTGCTGGAATGTGTCCAGAGAAGGGCGACAAAGCTGGGGAGGGGTTTGGAGCACAGGCCTGTGAGGAGAGGCTGAGGGATCTGGGGTTGCTTAGCCTGGAGAAGAGGAAGCTCAGGGGAGATCTTATTGCTGTCTACAACTACCTGAAGGGAGGATGTAGCCAGGTGGGGGTTGGTCTCTTCTCCCAGGCAATCAGCACCAGAACAAGAGGACGCAGTCTCAAGCTGCATCAGGGAAGGTGTAGGCTGGATGTTAGGAAGAAGTTCTTCCCAGAGTGAGAGACTGGCCTTTGGAATGTGCTCCCCAGGGAGTTGGTGTAGTCACCATCATTGGAGGTGTTTAGGAAGAGACTGGATGGGGTGCTTTGTGCCATGGTTTAGTTGATTAGATGGTGTTGGCTGATAGGTTGGATGCGATGATCTTGAAGGTCTCTTCCAACCTGGTTAATCCTATCCTATCCTATCCTATCCTATCCTATCCTATCCTATCCTATCCTATCCTATCCTATCCTATCCTATCCTATCCTATCCTATCCTATAATAAACTTTTATGCTGGTGTTACAATATAAATTGGGAGTACTGCCTTCTCACCATTTTCTTTTAACCTAAACCATTAATCTCTGCTATATCTTCAGCCACACCAGCAAAAGCCTTCCTTTGGTTGGTAATGGCAGAATTTTTCCTGGTGTGAGTAAATTCATGCTGGTCACCGCATAAAGAAAGGGCTGTAACGTAAAGAGACTGTATCATTTTTATTAAGCTGATACAATCAAAACAATAAAACTTCTGTGTGTAAATGATAAGGGATATTAGTGCCACATTGCCGGGAAATTGGCACAAGAACAGCAGTGAATGAAATACATCTGGGAATAAGAGCCTAATTCATATTGCAAATAATAAGTTGCACAAATGTAACCAGTTGGAGGACTATTACATGCTTAAGTAGACACTCTGTGCATGGGGAAAATATAGAATTATAGAATCAATAAGATTGGAAAAGACCTCAAGGCTCATCAAGTCCAACCTGTCACCCCAGGCCTCATGTCTACTAAACCATGGCACTAAGTGCCACATCCAGTCCCCTCTTGAACACCTCCAGGGATGGTGACTCCACCACCTCCCTGGGCAGCACATTCCAATGGCCAGCAACTCTCTCTGTGAAGAGCCCTCACCTCAAGCCTAAACTTCCCCTGGCACAGCTTGAGACTCTGTCCTCTAATACGCATTTGATGCACAGGATTTAAAAGGTGAGCCTATTCCAGATTTTGTTATGAAAATGCCTGTTTCATGTCAAGGTGGTTTTCAGTTTGGGGACACCATTTTAATTTCTGAAATACTTGGTCTGTATCAAAAAGCACAGGTTGTAATTTGGGTTTTCACTTACTGCCATTTAGAATCATAGAATTGTTGGGGTTGGAAGGGACCCCAAGGATCATCCAGTTCCAACCCTCCTGCCATGGGCAGGGACCCCTCACACTGGATCAGGGTGCTTGGAGCCACATCCAGACTGGCCTTAAAAACCTCCAGGGATGAGGCTTCTGCCACCTCCCTGGGCAACCAGTTCCAGTGTCTCTCCACCCAAACAACTAGTATAGGAGTTTTCCCTTTGAATGTCTCTGTCTTAGGCCCAAAGGAACCCTAAAGTCCAAGTGGAAACAGAGGTAACGTTACCCATTTCATCTTCATTTCTGATTAAGACCATGTGAGAAATGATCAGTTTAGGTGAGGTGTCATTATAGGATTAAAAATAGGTACCAACCTGTTGAAGAAATCCAGAAATATTTTTAAGACTCCAGGCAGTGCTTTTTGTTTGTAAGAAACCCAAACATTAAACCAGGTTTCCACAGGAGTTTTGCAAAGAGCATTTTTCCCACAAGTTGCAGTGGGGAAACGCGCCTCCTGTTTTTCAGTGATTGCTAATTCTTTTAGTACAAGAAGTGTTTTAGTATGCTACAAGACATATGTAGCTAGGGATCTGGGGTTGTTTAGCCTGAAGAAGAGGAGGCTCAGAAGAGACCTTATTGCTGTCTACAACTACCTGAAGGGAGGTTGTAGCCAGGTGGGGGTTGGTCTCTTCTCCCAGGCAACCAGCAACAGAATGAGAGGACACAGTCTCAAGTTGTGTCATGGGAGGTTCAGGATGGATGTTGGGAAGAAGTTCTTCACAGAGTGAGAGATTGGCCATTGGAATGTGCTGCCCAGGGAGGTGGTGAAGTCACTGTCCCTGTCAAGAAAAGCCTGGGTGAGGCACTTAGTACCACGGTCTAGTTGCTTGGATAGGGCTGGTTGATAGGTTGGACTTGGGGAGGTTCAGGTTGGATGTTAGGAAGAAGTTCTATACAGAAAGAGTGATTGACCATTGGAATGGGCTGCCCAGGGAAGTGGTGGAGTCACTGTCATTGGAGGTGTTCAGGAGCAGACTTGATGGGGTACTTGGTGCCATGGGTTAACTGTTTGGGTGGGTTGGATTGGTTGATGGGTTGGACACGATGATCTTGAAGGTCTCTTCCAACCTGGTTTGGTTTATTCTAAATAAAGGTTTATTTTGGAGGTCTCTTCCAACCTGATTGATTCTATGGTTCTATATAAGAAAAAGAAAACAACAAAAAGAAAAGACAAAAGAAAATCAAAAGCAAATACTCAGTGCTTTTTTTTTGACTCCTGGACTTAACTTTGGCTTGGATGAACTTCTTTGTTTTCCTGGGTGAAATGACCCTGTTTACAGCAAGAGTGGTGGCTGTTTCCTTTTTCCTGAGCCTTGCTTCTAAGGAAATGCCATAGCACTGTATTTACAAGATACCCCGAACTGTCAGTTTCCTTGAAACACAATGTATTTAATACAAAGCCATTAAACCTTGTAAAACTGTCAAAAATGTAAATGACACTTGTAATAAAACCTTGTCGTGTGACCGGCTCTGGCTAATCAGGGTTGATGATATCACCGCAGCTGATCACGGCTGGTGCTATGTACATTTCGACAGCTTTATGACCTGCATGGATTTGTGTTATTAAAATTGTACAGTTTTGTAAGGAATCTGGGATTTAATAAAGCAGCAGAGAAACTACAAAAGGGACAATATATCCCACTAAAAGCGAGCCAGGCTTTTAAAGAGGGGAAAAAAAAACCAAAACCCAAACCAACCGTAATATAAACAGATACAGCTCAGGAGGAGCGTGTGTGTGTGTGCTGGTGTGTGTGTGTGTGTGTGCATGTGAATAGGGAAAAGCCAGGAGAGGTTCTCCTTCCCTGCCTCACGCCGGGTATGGGCCGCTCGTATAAACCACTTTTATGTATTTATAGCTCGGCAAATACCTTGCATCTGCGAGGCCATAAAACAAATTACAATGGATCCAATTGCTTCAAGGTGGCGAATTGTGCTTAAACTTAATGACTTGTACAGATTATAGGAGAAAGAGCATTACCTGTTTAATGTCCTTTTTAATAAGTAATTCCCAAACAAGCGCAGTAAATGGGAGGTTGGGGGTTTTGTTTTGATTTGTTCTTCTATTTCTCCACCCCCCACCCCACCCCTTACTCTTGAGATTTAAATGCAGCAGGGCCTTCACCCTTGCCAATGCTAAGGCAACAGGCCATTTTATTTGTTTTGCCATACTTGGGGCTGCTCCCCAGAGCAGCAAAAAAAAAAACCAACCCCAACCATGTCAGGAGAGGAGAGGCGAGGATACATATTCTCCCAATAATCTATAAATTCAACCTAATGGGGCAGATATCAGTAAAATGTGTTGGATTGAAGGCGCATAAATCACACCTGGTTTCCTGGCATGAGCTGGCACTGCGTGCCTTATATTTCAGCCAAATTATTCCATTTGTTTCTGAAGATATTTTAATCCCTTGTGACCTCAAACTTCCCGTGAACCAGGGCCTGAACAAAAGGCCGCCCACTGTCTTTGCAGTAAATCTGTTGTCTCCCTTCTAGGCCCGCAACCTGGGATCATAGATCACCCCTGCACCGCATCTTGCTTCAATTTACTCAATTAACTCGAGTAAAGCACTTGTAAGTTTGCAGATGTTGCTTTATTATCAAGGCCTAAAATGTACACGAGGGTTCAGGAGCCTGAGGTTATGGGAAGGTTGTGCGGAGGGGGAGGGAGAGAGGGAGGGAGGGCAGCGCAAGGCACAAACCTCCCAGTTGCTTCCTCGGGGCGGGCAGCCCTTGGACCCCGTGCCTCAGCCTGCTCCTTTGAGCCCTAAGAGGCATCTTACCGGGCAGACTGGGGGCTATCCGATGTTATCTGGCAGCAAGATAGGATGGGAGAAGCAGGTATTCCACCTCAAGATAACGGTCGTGATTAACAGATGTTTAATTGGGCCATTCGTCAAACGAAGAACCTGCCTAGAAGTCAGTGAGGCTAAGTAAATTATTTCCAACCCTGCAGGTGTTGGACTGGCAGCTCTATTACTCTTCTGGAAATGGGCTTTAGAAGATTTTTATATGAAAAGATAATTTATTTCCATGGGGTATTATACTGTGCCTTTATTTATGTAATACGCTTTCAGGTGTGGGTCCAGTCCTCTTTTATCTTGAGCACTGGAATGAACTGGGGAGGGACAGGGGGAAAACCAGTTGCCCTCTCACTGCATCATCCAGATAAAGTCTTGTGCCACATTATTTAATAACTTCCCATCTGCCCATGGCTATGAAGTAGAGCACAAGTGTGTGATAAAATCTTACAAAAATAACTGAGTTGGTCAGTACACCCCAAACCCGCCGGCAATGCCAACATGTGGGTGGTATGAATCACAGAACCACAGCACCACAGAAACATTCAGGCTGGAAAAGACCCTCAGGATCACCAAGTCCAACTGACAACCCTACTCTACAAAGTTCAGCCCCTAAACCATATCCCCAAGCACCACATCCAAACCACCTTTAGACACATCCAGGGCTGGTGACTCAACCACCTTCCCTGGGCAGCATATTCCAATGCCTGACCACTCTTGCTGGGAAAAAATGTTTCCTAATGTCCAGTCTAAACCTACCCAGTAGTAGCTTGAGGCCATTCCCTTTTGTTCTATCACTAATTACCTGTGAGAAGAGACCAGCTCAAACCTTTCTACAATGTCCTTTCACCATGAGAGTGGTGAAACCCTGGAATGGGTTGTCCAGGGAGGTGGTCGAGGCCCCGTCCCTGGAGGTGTTTAAGACCAGGCTGGATGAGGCTCTGTCCAGCCTGGTCTAGTGTGGGGTTGTCCCTGCCCATGGCAGGGGGGTTGGAACTAGGTGATCCTTGTGGTCCCTTCCAACCCTGAATGATACTATGATACTATGATACTATGATAGTTGTAGAGAGCAATGAGGTCTCCCCTCAGCCGCCTCTTTTCCAAACTAACCAGTTGCTTTTCATGAGGTTTGTCCTTCACAGCTTCCTTGCTCTCCTCTGCACTGGCTCCAGCAGCTCCACATCTCACTTGTATTGAGGTGCCCAAAACTGGACATAATACTCAAGGTGTGGCCTCACCAAAAGTGAGTACAAGGGGAGGGAAAGGTGCTTGTGTACTGTTGGTCCTGCTGCTGACACAGGGTCAGGAGCCACCTAACATTGCACAGTCTGCTGGCCGGAGGTTATGACCTGTATTCACACCTGGTTATTATGCCTGTATTTTTGGTTTTGGTTCATGTGGTTTCCACTCCTCTTAAGCTTCCACTTTGATTCTTAAGTTCAAATGAGGCTTAGAAGTCAATCAAAAAATTATGGAACGCACAAAAGGTTTCAGGTGGCAAAAAAAGCAAAAATCATTTCAGAGGGTAGGTTTTCAGTGAGTTTGCAGCAGAATTATAATCTGTTAAGTTTTGTTAGGGACAAGGGTCATGTTCATTTAAAAGACCTGCAGATTTGGAATTATTTTTTTTTAACGGGTATTAGGTCTAACCTTTAGCAGGAATGAGTTGCCAGGGGCCCATTTACTTCATGGCAACTCCATCTGCTTGCATCAGCGGGCAATTTGACCCGGAAACTGAAGCTCAACACATCATCAAACCAGTGACCAAGGAGTGTTGGTAGATTTCACAGTAAGTTTCATCCAGGTGTAATTATAAACCCTGGTTTTTAGTGAAGCCCAGCTTAAACCCTTTATCCTGTACTCATTCTGTTCACCACCTAACTAATTTAAGGTGCTTTTGTGATAGTTGCAAAAATCACAGTATCACAGTATCACAGTATCAGTAAGGTTGGAAGAGACCTCGAGGATCATTGAGTCCAACCTATCAACACAGACCTCATGACTAGACCATGGCACCAAGTGCCACGTCCAATCTCCTCTTGAACGCTTCCAGGGACGGTGACTCCACCACCTCCCTGGGCAGCACATTCCAATGACGAACAACTTGCTCGGTGAAGAACTTTCTCCTCACCTCGAGTCTAAACCTCCCCCTGGCACAGCTTGAGACTGTCCCCCCTTGTTCTGGTGCTGGTTGCCTGAGAGAAGAGACCAACCCCTTCCTGGCTACAACCACCTTCCAGGTAGTTGGAGAGGGCAATGAGGTCACCCCTGAGCCTCCTCTTCTCCAGGCTAAACAATCCCAGCTCCCTCAGCCTCTCCTCATAGGGCCTGTGTTCAAGGCCTCTCACCAGCCTTGCTGCCCCTCTCTGGACATGTTCAAGTGTTTCGATGTCCTCCTTCTAACTTCTGTGGACCATTTTCTCTCAGCTGCAGCATTTCCCTTTTGGCCTATAGTGGGCTTTTGGTTTTTTTTTTAAGCAGGAGAGAGGTCTTTGGAGCAGCTGTGAGACCCACTTCTGCAATGCACAGGGAGGAGTGAGAAAACTCCCTGAGCAGCCTCTCCATCTTTTGCATTAATCTCCATGAAACAGTGACAAGGTAAAAATAAGCCTTTTCCCTGGGAGAAATTCCTTCCATAGGATATGGCTAAAATTTACTGGGGGCTCTCTTGCATATTTTCCAGAATATCTTAAGCCTGTATTACACCTCAACTGAGGAGCAGATAGGAGTTTGTGTGTGTGTGTGTGTGGCAAAGTGCTCGCTATGAAAGAATAACAGAAAAAGCAACCCCAATGCCAACAGCTATCAGGCTTTATGTTGCCTGTAGTCTAGCTCCATGATCACAAGGCAGCTGATAAAATATTTCGTGCTAATGCTTTTTGTGATCTTCATGCCACTTACAAGTTTTTGAGATAAGACCAGATCTCTGGAGTAGCAAGAGCAGAAAAGAAAACCAAACCTGTGTTCCTGGATATCTTTTTGTCCCATACAGCATTCAGCCTGTGTACAATATGCTGATAGTTCTACAAGTTTTTTAGCTTTGCAGGCATCTTTATCAGGCTGTGCTTGGCTTAAAGGGTTTTGGCTTATGCAGCCATTTCTTACGGTGATAGTAATGGAGTGGACTGGAACGGGTTAAATGAGGTCCGATTCTGTCTGTTTCTCCTGCATCATCTACACTGAAGCTTGGGTTTGATAGCAAGCCAAATTTGTAGTCCTCAGTTTTCAGTATCTGCAATCCTTTAAATGAAGAAGCCAAACTGAATCTCAGGGGAAGTCACATGGCTCACAAATGTGGATGCAAAGGGGTTTGTATAATTTTTCGGCAGTATTTTTTCGTGTGAAAGTCTCTCAAACTCTTCTTGGCTTTTAACTTTCATAAGAGAGTCTTTAATTAGTCTTTGAATGTGCCCACTAGATTTCTTTTTATTATTATTATTATTATTCACAATGTGGGTTGCTTTTTTTTTAAATAGGGGTCTGTTTTGTTTCTGTACTATAATAGAAGTTAATAAAATATGTGCCAGAAGCCAAAAATATGATGAGCTATAAGGCATACTCCAGACTGTAAAGGAAAAGAAGAAAGAACTGGCCTGTTATTACACAGCTTATCAGTACTTCTCCTTAGAATAGATACTGATTTTGGGTCTGTTTCCCCATAATTTCTGGCCTTAATCTAAATAATTCTCCCCCTTTCTAAATCCAAAGCTCACCAATTTGTGTTCATTTAAATTGTGTCCTCCATGCCAAAACCTGGCTATCATAAGTCCAAAGTCTAATTCTGAACAAGAGGTTCTTCATGTCTTTTTTCTTAGAGGGTATCATTTTTTCTTAGAGGGGAAGGAATCTCAGCAACACATTACAGATCCATTAATTCATTCAGTTTTATTGCTGCAGTAGGAAAGAGCAGGTCTATGAAAGCATCAGACTGTTCTTCCTCCACCTCCATGCCAGGCTCATTCTCCCTCACTTTAGACCTTTACCTTAAGCAACTGTGTTAAGAAACTATTGCAGAGACAAGTGTCTTACCTGAGCTCCACTCCATAGAGGGAGCTTGATGATAAGACTCTAGAGATGCTGGGAAGTGGTTTATGAACTGTGGTGTCATAAGAAATAAATTCATCTATTAATCAGCTTATTGGTCTGAGTATCAAGGAACAGTTGGGACTTGACTTTTAAGCAAGTTCTACATATTCAACAGGCTCATCTGAACTGTGCTGAATGCTTTGTCTGGTGCTCTGCTGCCTGGAGACAGCTGGTTAGCAGCCTCTCGGGAACACAAGGGTCACTCTCAGCAGTTATCATACATATGGGTGTATTTATGACAAATAGCTGATCTGATCTTCTCTTCCCTTCCAAACTCAGCTAAATATGTTCACAAATAACTGCTGTTTTTGGTAGGGAACATGACATCAGCAGGTGACTGTGCTAGGAGTCACCACTGTGTCTGCACAAAAAAAATAAATCTCTAAGTGGCTCTAATGGTTCTTCCTATAAAAACAAGCTATAGAGTCTCCTTAGTGACATAAATTAAGCCTGCTGCTCTCCTCTCTATATTTCTGTCTTTCAACTGAAAAATGCCTTCTGACTTAAGAGTCCATGTTGCAGTGGATACAATTTACATAAGAAAAAGTAGGGCTTGCTGAGCTCATCTAATGCTGTGCTGTTGCTGAAATGGGGAATTCTCCCTCTTCCTCACTCTTCCCTACTCTTTCATCTTTCATTGTACTACCAGCTCAGTGAGTCTCCCATAGCTGCACTAAGTGTCTTTCAAGCCTTTGCTGGTCTCATGCAACCTGATAACCTGGCAGAAAGACCAGCAAGGTGGAGCAGCACAAGGTATATGAAGGAGCTCTGAACCAAGAGGAGACAAGGGCAAGGTAGAAATGGGACTTCTCTGTACAGTGAACTGAGACATTGGCTACTCCACTGGCAGGCATACCTAGGCCACTGCTGAAGGATGTGATTTTGGGGGTTGCTAGATGTATAGCTCCATGTGAATTAGTTTACATGTGATGTCAGGCATGTGATGACAAGCTGCTTCAAAACCTGTGAAAAGCTCATTTGGGTGTAACCATTTCCACTTCAGCGTTTCAGACACTTTAGAATCAGGAGACAGCCATTGGCTTCAAAGGGAGATGGGTCAGCCTGTAAAACACAGAAGCACCATCTTGGGTATGGCAAGGTCCACAGGGAAGCAGCATCCTTTACTGCTACAGCTACTGTTAAAAGACCAGCAACATCTACAAGGCATGCAGCCTCCTTTCAGGTTTCAATCATGACTTTCTTCATGACCTTCACAGTTCAGGAATGGTGGGTAGAAAGAGTTCATGGCTATACCTTTCCTAGCCTTCATGACTATGCCTTTCCTAGCCTTCATGACTATGCCTTTCCTAGCCTTCATGGTCATTTTCTTTCATTCCAAACCCCAGTTTGGAAGCCATTCTGAAGCCACATGCTGCACATAATGAGGTATATCTTGTTACCTTGTTGTTTCTCTGGGACTTTGCACTCAGGAGTGTTTGATAGTTGAAGATATCTTACTAACCTGATTATTCTACAGAGCTGCATTGCACTACAATATCAAAAGGTATTTATTTCAACAATGAGATGCATTCTCAGGCCTTTTGTAGTAGAATAGGTAAAGTGTGATGCTATGAGGTTGTGTGTTGAAATGTCTGTGTGCTCATTCCAGCTGTGTCTATTGGACATTCCCAATCCACCCCAACTACCTGCTCCTGTTCTGCTAAAGCAGGCCCTCTGTTAGCGCTGCTGCTGAAGCCTGGGAACATTTTCAGCTGATCAGACCGTTCAGTATTGTTGCACTCTGCTTCTCACCAGCATATCTTCTTCACTTTGTCCCATATGTTTGGGCTAACCTTCCTTTCCCCTTACAAATCATTTCTCTGTGAACTACTGGCATCTTTACCCACATATTTTCATACACACCTCAGTAGGAAATGTATGGAATCAACATACCTTAAAGAGCATCACAAGCAGGTCAGACTTTATATTCCTAATGAAAAGCCTTAACAGACTCAGCTGTAGCTCAGCCTCTGGCTTTCTTCCTTCGAAATACCATTTCATTTTGTATCTTAAAAACAAGTTCCAGGAAATTCCATCTGGTCTTATTGTGAATCAGAAGCCTACTGTGTCTCTTCTCTGAGAACTGGGCTTGGCTTAACAGAAGTTTACATGCAAAATGATCAGAATAAAAATGTGCATTGCCTTCACTGGAAGGATTTGAGGTTATTTTAGTTTGATGTCAGTATGAGAAGCTGAACAAAAATATTTTGTCAAAAACAAAGCCAAAAAGAATTAAATAAATAATGTCTATGGAGTGAAATGACAATAAAAATCATCTTATTGTTTCAACAGAACTGGAAGTTTGATTCTGGCTTGGGTATTTTAAGTAGGTGGTTTTATCTTTAGAATAGAATAGAATAGAATAGAATAGAATAGAATAGAATAGAATAGAATAGAATAGAATAGAATAGAATAGAATAATAATAGAATAGAATAGATCAGATTGGAAAAGAGCTTTGAGATCATCAAGTCCAACCTATGACCCAACACCATCTAATCAACTAAACCATGGTACCAAGTGCCTCATCCAGGCTCCTCTTAAATACCTCCAGTGATGGTGACTCCGCCACCTCCCTGGGCAGCACATTCCAATGGCCAATCACTCTTTCTATGAAAAACTTCTTCCTAACACCCAGCCTAAACCTCCCCTGGTGCAGCTTGAACCTGTGTCCTCTTGTTCTGGTGCTGATTGCCTGGGGAGAAGAGACCAACCCCCACCTGGCTACAACCTCCCTTCAGGTAGTTGTAGACAGCAATAAGGTCTCCTCTGAGCCTCCTCTTCTCCAGGCTAAGCAACCCCAGCTCCCTCAGCTTCTCCTCATAAGGCTTATGCTCCAAAACCCTCCCATCTTTGTTGCCCTTCTCTAGACACCTTCCAGCAACTCAAGATCTTTCCTAAAGATTCCTAGAATTTCAGAAGATCATCATCCAGAGGTAGCTTTCACCTGGGGAATGAGTGTTTTCTTTTTTTAAACTAAGATCCCACCATATCATTTCAATCATTGCTGGAGAAAACAGCAGACACTCATGAAGCTTTTTAGCATTTAATCTTTGGCCTTTCCCCCCCAAGAAAAGTTGAGAAACAGCTTTGTGCAAAACAATGAAACCAACGTAAAGGTCATCCAGAACTCCTGGGAAGCAAACTGTGCTTGAGTAAGCCTTGATTTTGAAACAAGTTAACACTTTTCCCCCCCTCAGTTTACAATATCAATAGCACAATGCCCATCAGAGACATGGACCCTTCCTACTTTTTTTCCCCCACTGAAAGTCATGAGATCCTGTCAGGTACTGAAGGCTGTTTTGTTAGCAGTGGTTGTTTAAATTATTTCAAAATGTATTTAATTTAGGGTTGTTTTTATTTTTTAAGAAAATTTGAATACTATGCAGCAAAATGAAAGGCATGGAAAGAAAAAAAACAACCACCCCAAAACCTTTAAGCAGTGATTTAAAAGCTAATTATTATGGATATAACCATTCAACATTCATTTCTTAATATTGTTCCCTCAAGAAATAGTGATTTAGTCAACCAATTATTTTATCTCTTTTAGGGATACTTTCTTAATTGCAAAACAATCTAAAAATATAATCAGCATGCTAAATACGTGTGGTATCTTGTTTAGAATGCCATGTTGGAGGAAGAATGCAATTAAACTGTCAAAACATAATTGTTTCTCATATTTAATTTAAAGAGGCTGAATCACATTTGCTTTTCATGTTCAGGAGTTAAAAAGCAAGGCAAGCTACTAGTGCAACTAGTAGTTTTAAATAAAGACAACCTAAGCTTGGAGCGCTGACCAGAGGCGCCTCTGTCATGAGATGCTTCAATCAAAACACAGGCAAAGAGTCACACAGAATCATGGAATTGTTAGGGTTGGAAGGGACCTCAAGGATCATCCACTTCCAACCCCCCTGCCATGAGCCTCACACTACAGCAGGTTGCTCACAGCCACATCCAGCCTGGCCATAAAAACCTCCAGGGATGAGGTTTCCACCACCTCCCCAGGCAACCTGTGCCAGTGTCTCACCACCCTCCTGGGGAAGAACTTCTTCCTAACATCCAATCTGAATCTACCCTTTTCTAGTTTTGTTCCACTCCCCCCAGTCCTATCACTCACTCACACTCTAAAAAGTCCCTCCCCAGCTTTCTTCTAGGCCCCCTTCAGATACTGGAAGGCAACAATTAGGTCTCCTCAGAGCCTTCTCTTCTCCAGACTGAACAGCCCCAACTCCCTCTGTCTGTCAGAGACACTTGCTTCAATCACATCAAGGGATCTTGCTTAATCACACACAGTATCACACAGTATCACTTAGGTTGGAAAGGACCTCGAGGATCATCGAGTCCAACCTATCAACACAGACCCCATGACTAGACCATGGCACCAAGTGCCACGTCCAATCTCCTCTTGAATGCCTCCAGGGTCCATGACTCAACCACCTCCCTGGGCAACCCATTCCAATGATGAATGACTCGCTCGGTGAAGAACTTCCTCCTCACCTCGAGTCTAAACCTCCCCTGGTGCAGCTTGAGACTGTGTCCCCTTGTTCTGGTGCTGGTTGCCTGGGAGAAGAGGCCAACCCCTCCCTGGCTACAACCACCCTTCAGGTAGTTGTAATGTGGCTAGGCAGGTGGCTACTGTGGTTTTGAAGAAGCTTCTCTTTGGTGCATAGTCAAATTAGTAATAATATGTATATATGGAATTGGAGAATGAATAGAAGCCCACACACAGAGTAGAAAATGCCCTTTGTTGTTCCGAGCCCTAGCACTTCTGGACATGCTCAGTTTCTTCCTAACATCCAATCACAATCTACATCTTTTCACTCCTCCCTTAAGAGCAGTTCAGAATGTGGTTTCAGCATGTGAGTTGGTATTTGTAATGTCAGATGATATTTGTTAGGTCAGGTGCAACTCCAACATGAGGTGATTTGTAAACTGGACACTCTCCACCTGCCCCATGGTTCCTCAGAGATGTCTTCCACCCATTGCTGTTCCTTCCTAGGAACTGGAAGAGGTTTGGAGGAAAGGGACCTTGAGCCAGCATCTATCACATTCAGCTTTTCTTCCCTACCACTCCTGCTCTGGAGTGCACAGATAGAATCACAGGATCATAGAATCACTAAGGTTGGAAAAGACCTCAAAGATCATCAAGTCCAACCTGTCACCTAAGACCTCATGACTACAAGATACACTGCACAGACCTGCAGTGACTTTGTCCTTAATACTTTCATCCAATCCCACCTGCATGGGAGACAGACAGTCCAGATCAGCATTTTTAACTCTTCCACCCTGGGTGACAATGTAAACAGCAGAGCAATGCAGTCCTGGGACTATTTCACAGCATACACACTATCAGTGTGGCTCACCAGTTAGGCATGTTTATTATCTTCAAAGACAGCTCTGAGAAAAGAACTCTCCTACTTATGCAGGTGCATGCAGATATTTTCACCACAATGTCAAAACAAACAGATTTTGATTTCAGGCCAGAATAAAGAGTTTTTTCTCTTTTCTCTTCTCTTCTCTTCTCTTCTCTTCTCTTCTCTTCTCTTCTCTTCTCTTCTCTTCTCTTCTCTTCTCTTCTCTTCTCTTCTCTTCTCTTCTCTTCTCTTCTCTTCTCTTCTCTTCTCTTCTCTTCTCTTCTCTTCTCTTCTCTTCTCTTCTCTTCTCTTCTCTTCTCTTCTCTTCTCTTCTCTTCTCTTCTCTTCTCTTCTCTTCTCTTCTTCTCTTCTCTTCTCTTCTCTGTCACATTAATTCAGTGGTCCTGCATATATATATATATATAGTATATAAATTGAATATGGCTTCTCTAAAAGTTGGATGACATCCACTTAAGGAAACTCTTGGAGTGAAATTAATCCAAGTCTGCTGCCCATGTCAAGTTGTTAGGAGTTTTTCAATCCCATTTATCTCCTGAGCAAAGATAGAAGCTCTGTGGAATTGGTAGAGATGGGATTTAACTTGAGATCTTAGATGGGGTAGAAATCTTCTAGTAAGCACCATTCTGAAGTTCTTTCTGTGGTAACAGACATTCTGTGGTATCACACATTATTCCAACCAACTCTCCCAAACACCATATACTTGGGTATTGCTGCCTGAAGTGGTATTCTGAGGAACAGGCATCAAACAGACACAAATGAAAGACAAAGATAAAAGGTTATGGTTGTACACACGTGTCCAGAAGTGCATTTCTGCTCTTCTTTGGCTGTGAGATCTAACAATTTATTTGGGGAATTGTACTGTCATTAAGATGCTCTTATTTAAATGCTGTTTAAGTGAAAACAGAGATTACTGGGGGTGTTGGGGGTAATTGTGTTTTTTCTTGTGTGCTGTTTGAATTCTCTCTCTGTACTGTTGCTGCTCTACAGACTGGGTGGATTTACTTTTGTTTTAGGTGATATGTTTTGTCAATTCTGTAATAGAACAATAAATTGCACTTGTAGATTGTTATCCCATCTGTGGTGCAGCCTTTAGAGAGGCCCTGAGACATCAGCAGGTGGGTTTCCCACCTATTTGTTGCCAGCAGAGTAGATCTGCAGGGGTTTTTTTTCCTACATAGAGAGGCAGGGTCTAGCAGAAAGGTGGTTAAATGTCTGACTGCCTCTATCCCCTAACATCTAGCCTTCTCTTTATGGTGCTCTCTGTATTTCATAACAGAGTCCAGCTGCAAGCGAGATGCTGTAGGGGAAGGGAGCATTGCTGGTGCAAATTGAAGTCCTAACAAGGCTCTGGTGAGCAAGAGTGAAGAGATTTACAGCTATGGCAAAGCTGAATGGACCTGGATTGACAAGAATTGCAGGAGTCACATCCCTTACTATAGAAAAAAATCACTGTTGAATATTTCCTACTGTAGCCTTTCCCAAAAAATCCCCAAATCTGAGCTCAAGTAAGACAGGAAACTTGGAAAAAATTCTGCACATGCAATTGATTCAAATAGTGCCTTAGTAGAAGCTGCTGGAGGACTTTAGGCCACGGGCTCTGCCTAGAAATACAGTGGTGGGACCATAATGCAACTCATTGTGTTTTGTGTGAGAGATCTAATTCTTGGGTAGCACCTAGGATGCAGGCAAGGAGTGACATACTGTCAGATTTAAAAGTTGCTTGACTCCTCAAGCATGTGAAACTAACTCCCATTCATATTTTGTGTGTGTGTGTGTGTGTATTATTCTGCCCCACTATGAAATATAAAATAGATTTTAGAGACCCAGGAGTCTCCACCAGTCATGTCCTGTGCTTCCTACAGAGCTTTCCTCCTTCTGTGGCAGCACAGAAGTGTGGAGGCTCCTGGGGGTGCTGTGGATCTTGGGGCATCAGGGTGCTGAAAAGCTGCTCTATGAGCCATTTCCAGGTTCTCCTCTGCTACATTTTGCAGTTCCAGGTAAAAAACGTAGCAGAGCTGCCACTTTCCCTTCCTCTGTGTTACCACCATATTTTTGGCATGTTTCTGACCTGAAGCCAGAGCAGGTCTGGTCTGCCGATGCCGTGCTGATGTCTGCTACTTTCCCATCAAGGAAGAGCCCTGTATCCAAAGCCAGAAGTGTGGGAGGAGGTTGCATTTTAACAGCTTGATCCTGCAAATCCTCAGGTCCTGCCCCAACTCTCAGTGGCTCCACCAAGGCTCTGGCGTGGAAGCAGATGAAAAGCTCCCCGCCATCCATATGCTCCTGCAGCCATCCTCACGTGAAAAAAAACAGATTTGTGTGTGCCAGGTCAGACGTTTGACTCGACTCTGGGAATTTCATACCAGATTTGTATCCCCTAAGAACAGGCATTAGGGTTGCCAGTTTGAAATATGACAAAACCCAGCCGCCTCAGACAAATGGTTGCTACCCACGCTCGGCTTCATCCACACATGTGTGGTGCTCGGGATAACGACTGCCAAGTCTATAGTAAAAAAGAGGCCAGGCAGGAAGCCAGCCACATGGCAACTCTAAATGATATTAATAAGACTGTTTTATAAAAAAAAAAAAAAAAAATAAAGAACCCCCCAAAAAAAAAGAAAGAAAGCAAGAAAAAGAAAAAAAGTTAAAAGCACAACATAGCTTTTCAAAGTGTTTCCTCGAGATCTCTACATATGCATAGGTGTTTCATGTCCACGAGATAGAGGCTTGGGGTAAATTTAATGCAGTATGCTTTTCTGCCTGAGAGTTCTATTTTGTTTATTTGGTTCTTTTCAGTCTCCTGAAAGCTGTTGATGTAAGCTGGGGCTCGTTGAAAACACCTTGTGGTTTGGTTTTAGGAACCTGGAATTTATGACGTTCCCTGAATCGTTATAAAGGGAGGTGGCATCGGCAGCTATTCCCAAGGAGCCCTGTCTTGCAAGGACCAGAATATTCTTGCCTCAGTCAATGGCAGTAAAAAGGGTGCTTAGCACCTTTCAGGAGATGCTGAGTGTCTCTCCCAGGCCCAAGTCCAGAGATAGCATTCCCAGAGGACAGATACAAGGATATTAAAGACTTTGATCAAAGAAATATTGCTTCTTTCCTCCTTTCACTAAGCAGATGTGCAACGTGTCTTGGGAAAGAAATAGAAAAATTCCTGAGTGATTTATTTGATGAACCTAGTTTTAACCCAGGTTATTGCATGCCTGATACGGTGATGCTGGTTATTAGTTTCCAGTTGAAAATGACCAGATAGAGGACAGATTCACTTCATCAATATAATACATTTATTAGTTGTCAAGAGAGTGACATCACACAGGTATGTAAATCTGTCACTTTGTCTTAAAAGTGTATTTCTCTATTACAATGTTGCTTGATGTATGTTTTAAGGCAATAAGGGCCTTTTAAATATATATATATATATATATGTACAAAAAAAAAGTAAAGAAAAGAAAGAGAGCCAGGACAAGGGGAAAGATTTGTCTGTTCAATCACAGGATTTAAGACATTAAAAGCAGATGCATCAGTTATAAAAGTAGGGTTCTATCAAAAGCCATTGCAAATGAAAGAATCATATCTACCATATGTAGATGTGTGAATTAAAGAAACCACCTTGCCCAGGAAAATTAACAAACCCTTTTGCTAGCATTAAGATGGATCAGTTGGTAGTTACTGATGTGAGTGGTTACTAGTTGACCACAAATCTCGCTCTGCTGTGCCAAAACCAAACCAGAACAGAGTCTTTGTTTATGCTCATATAAAAAAGAAGAAGTATTTTTTCATTCTGTTTATATGTCCACTGAAGTAATCCTAGCTTTGAAAACAACACATTCAACACTGGAACTGAAAGCTTAGTTGTAATTTAAGCTGGTTCTTTGCTGTTCAAACCTCCAACAACTGGCAATAGCAATAACTATTAAAACTAGCAAGAAACTCATTAATCCATACTCCTCTCTTCAAAATGAGCAAATCTGGCTTTTTTTGTAACCCCTGAAATCTGATGGCCCCCTATATTTCAAACAAAAAAAATAAAGCCTGGCATCATGACACATTGTGGTACTAATCCTTCGCAAGGCCAAGAGGAAGAGAGTGGATGGGGAACTTGGTGCCATGCTTTAGTTGATTAGATGGTGTTGGATGATAGGTTGGACTTGATGATCTCAAAGGTCTCTTCCAACCTGGTCTGGTCTATTCTATTCTATTCTATTCTATTCTATTCTATTCTATTCTATTCTATTCTATTCTATTCTATTCTGGGGTGCATCCTGAGTGTTTCAAGCAGATCCAGGGAGATTCTCTTCCACCTCTTCTCTGCCCTAGTGAGACCTCATCTGGAATATTGTGCCCAGTTCTGGGCTTCCCAGTTCAAGAAGGACAGGGATATACTTGGGTGAGTCCAATGAAGGGCTACAAGGATGATTAAGGGACTGGAGCATTGCTTTATGGGGAGAGCTGGAGCGCCCTGGGGCTTTTTAGTCTGGAGAAGAAAAGACAGAGGAGGGGATTTAATAAATGTCCATAAATATCTGAGGGCTGGAGGTCAGGAAGGAAGGTACAACCTCTGCTCACTTGCACCCTGTGATAGGACAAAGGACATAGTTGTAAACTACAGCACAGGATGTTCCACCTCAACATGAGGAGGAACTTCTTCACTGGGAGGGTCACAGAGCACTGGAACAGGCTGCCCAGAGAGGTTGTGGAGTCTCCTTCTCTGGAGACTTTCAAGACCCATCCGGGTGTATTCCTGTGCAACCTGTGCTGGATTTTATGGTCCAGATCTGGCAGGGAAGTTGGACTTGAAGATCTCCAGAGGTCTCTTCCAATGTTTCGAACGTGACATAGGCTTGCTAATAACTCTGCTCTGTGCAGGCTAGGACTAGGTTACTCAAACACTCTGAAATCCTGAACCAGAGCCCCATTTTTTTTTCTGTCAACCATGACTTACCTGAGTTGATAGAAACACTGAGAGGGGAGGGGTTACAGGGAGATTTGTATCAGGCTCTAAGGAAGTAGCATCAGACAATGGTTTTGCTATAAGCTAAAGATTATGTTGAATCAGAACAAATTTTTGTGGGTTTTCTTTTTTTTTCTGGTAGTAGTGAGTTATTGTGTGAGCATGTTAGCTATCTTAGTACAAAGGCAGAGGAAGTGCAGGACTAAATGTAAGACCTCTGTCTGCCAAAGAAAAGAAATTATTACCAACTTAGAATAGATACCACACTTTGGGCCTAATTCAGCAGATCTTCTGTATGTCAGAGTGCCACTGAGCTTAAAAAACTTCCATGTTCACAGTGCCTCTGGAACTGGTGCCATATCATCTTGGTGAAAACACCTGGTAAAGACTAGTTGGGTGTCCTTGCAGAAAAAGGTCTTGCTACTGCAGAGGAGAAGAGGGTAACTGATTTGTATGCAGCCAATTTAAAATAAGAAGAGGTAAACGTGACAGGGGGAATCACAAACTGTGTCAGAAAGGAAATAAAAGGGGAGACATGGAAAACCATGTAATTCAGATACAGATTTTTAACTTAATTAGTTGTAGTGGTGTAGATACACCAAACTGTAAGGGAGGAGATCTAAGTCTAACATGTTGTAACCTAAATTGTTAATGAAGTTCATGACAGAGATTTGAGGCAGATAAGAAGTATGGTTCTGGGATATGGTCTATTCTTCTGAAATACAGAGTTGTTGATAATGAGAACATAGAATCATAGAATTGTTAGGGTTGGAAGGGACCTCAAGGATCATCCACTTCCAACCCCCCTGCAATGGGCAGGGACAGCTCACACTACATCAGTTGCTCTGAGCCACATCCAAACTGGCCTTAATAACTTTCAGACATGAGGTTTCCACCACCTCCCTGGGCAACCTGTTCCAGTGTCTCACCACCCTCATGGGGATGAACATCTTCCTAATATCCAATCTGAATCTACCCATTCCTAATTTTTTTTCCATTCCCCCTAGTCCTATCACTACCTGACACCCTAAAATGTCCCTCTCCAGCTTTCTGGTAGTCCCCTTTTACATACTGGAAGGGCTCCAGTGAGTACTCACATAAGTCCTACATAATCAGCCTTTATTTCATCAGTTTTTCATGACAGCCTCTGTTGTAACAGCCCATCACTTTTCAAAACATGATTATCAAAGGAAAAAACCCCACTAAAGCAAAAAGGACACAGAGGTTGGTCATAGCTTGAGCAGTTTCACTGGTGTACAACATGCATAGCTGGCTGCTTGCGCTCTGCATCACTTCTTTGGGCAGAATGGCAGCTTCAGGAAGGAGAAGATGCAATCCTAAAAAGGATTGGCAAATTTGGTCATGTCAGGGGGAGCTACTGTACAGTAAATGATAATTAATGGGCAATGTCTTTTGAATAATCCTAAGAAAACCATCATATGATGAGATTGTGTATGCAAGTGGTGATTCCATTTGACCCCCTCAGGTGGCTCAGTTGGCAGCACATAAGACCCTTAATGGGAAGGTCGTGAGTTCAAGCCTGCAGTGGGCAGTAGTGTCCTCCCTACTCTAGTCATGAGGGCTGTGGTGACAGGTTGGACTCAATGATCTTTGAGGTGTCTTCCAGCCTTAGGAATACTACTGAAATCTCATGCAAAAGTGAGAAGGCAGCTCCTGACTTCGGCAGAGCTGGGAACTCCTGTGGGGAAAAGGAGTTAGAACAGTTGTCTTCCATAATGGGCCCTCCAGCAGAGTTTCCTGATGAGAGTTTGGGGTAGTGACACTCCTCAGAGGAGTTTAAATTAATGGCAAGCCATCAATGGTGCTGAGGCTGCCATGAGCCATAGCAGTTCTGCATGGTGTATGTGCCCCATTCATTGCAGAGAACATTACTGATATTGTTGAGACTGTTTTCATGTCTGTTTTAATGTTCTGGCTTCAGTTGCAAGGACAAAAGTTTCTGGGTTCAGAACCTGTTAAAGTGGTCAAATTGAGTTATTCAAGACTTCAAAAACAGAGGTGGGAGGATGAAAGAATCTTGCTGTTGTGTTAAAAATGTTAACTGGAATGAAAATAATTGCTGATATCTCAGCTTTTTCACACAGAGGATCTTCTAATTTCCAGCCCAAACTAGCTAAGGCTCATGATGGTTTAGGTGTGGCATGTACCCATATGGACAGGTTTTTCCTAGCTCTCTCCAGCCTGCAGAGATCCCCAGGGACTGCACATCTTAGCTACAGGATCCTGGACATAGCAGCACTCACAAAAATCTCTCCCCCTTCCCAGTAGTGGGAATGCACCCCTGGAATGAATTTGGCTTTTGTGGTAACTCCACTGATGGTCCAAGACTGTGTGGATCCCTGCAGGGCTGCCTCAGAGGAGAGAGAGATGGGCCTCTGCTGGGATGAGGGAGTTTGGGTGTACCCAGTAGCCAGCAAAGGGTTGTAGACATGGCTGAGAATAACAGGTCCTGACCCTGCCTGCCAGTGTCCCATCCCTGACTGTACCTGCCCCTCACTTGCCACCTCATTTGCCACCATCGCTAGTGTATTGTCTCCTGTCTGGCTCCCACCTTGGTCCTTTGCCCTTCCTCCCCTCTTTCTGCCCCCTGAGTGCCCTGGTTTCCCCGAGGCTCCTACCCATCCTCATATACATCTGCCTGTATGCAGCAAGCATAGCAGTAGTAGTAGCTTTTATTACTCTCAGTTCTTTATTAATGCCACATGTGCTGCTGTAAGGTTAAGTTATTAAGTGATATCCAATAATTGTCTCTGCTCTAAAGTGGACATTTCATTTAACTATACTCATGTGGATCTGTTTCAGTACCATTTATCATGACCACATTTTAAGAAACATTTCAATAGACCATTTCTCTCTTTCCTTTCTCTGATGTAACTAGACCTAGAAGGTCCTGGTCAAAAATTAAACACAATTACCTGTGGAACAGCATGAGGGACCGTGGGGTTTGCATGCCCTTTAGAAGTTAAAATGCATATTTTCCTGGGCTATCATCTCAGCCACAGAGTTAATTTGACTGTATTTGTGCACTTGCTGGAAATGCTTACACGAAGGCATACAATGACCTGTTTAGTTTGCAGGAGAAAATGATGTCATTTGCAAGCAAGCTTTCAGCTGTGATATTTTATAATTGTTTAGATGAAAACCTGATAATCCCCTACTCCTTCACATAAACTGCAATCCATCTTTAAAACTGTGATAATTCATAAAACCTGCAGCTTAATAAACTAACAAACCCCAGGCCTATGTTATTTTTAAGGGAAGTCAATCTTTGATCAGTCAAGCTGAAATGGGTCTGATAAGTGGAGGCCTTACTCACAGGGAGCAGCACTCCAGTTTGTTATTGCTATTTGCTCATCATCCTCAAGTGCAAAATAAGCAGAAGTCTTTCCGAGCTTCTTATCTCTTTTCACTTTCTTCTCTAGATCTCTGTCGCTTTAATCCAGCATGTCTGCTGCTGGTTAACAAGGAAATCCTGTGTCAATTATCACCAACAACTTCCTGCTGTGAAGCTGTGGGGAATCAAAGCTTTTGAGAGCCTTTTTCACACCAGAGAGTAGTGCAGGGCCTAATTAAATGGCCCTCATATCCTGCAGCCTACTGGTGGCCAAATGATAGAGAGCTAATGAATGATAACCTAATTTCCCCCCCCAACCCCCCCTCCCTCCCTCCCTCCCTCCCTCCCCCAAGAATTGTTTTGATTCTTCCGGTCAGTTGTGCTTATTGAGTCGTGGCTCATTGTTCATGGGCTGAGGAGGGTGTCAGAAAGGCAAAACTTGGCTAAGATAGGGATCTGCTGGGTTTATTGTGAGCAGCCCTGCGATTATATGTGTATATATATATAAAATAATATATATATATTGCATATTGGGAAAGGTCTTTGTTAAAAATTGCCTTGCTGAAACGTGTTGCCCTCTTGCCTCGATATGAATTGCTTTGGTGACTCCTTATACACGTGGGCTGCAAAATTGTCCTATAAATCCCCCTCATAAATGCTATCGCTACGATATTATTTTTACAGAATCACAGAATGAGGTATCTGCCATCGCTCCTGCACAGCTGCCCTGCTTTCCCCCCCTCCTCTCTTCTCTTCTCCCTTTTTTTTTTTTTATCCTTCTTCCTTCTAAAATCGTTCTACGAAGAACCTGATCTCCCGCTCGAACGAAAGTGCAGCTCTTGTACAGCTGCTGCTGGAGATTAACTAACCTTATGCCAAACTTGCACATGAAAGAACCCCAAATCTACGCATCTCCGCTGCTTTTAAGTTTAGACAAGCATGCTGAATTGCTGGCTGCCTCTGCTGCTCTGCAAGCACTCGCTCACCGTGCCCCCATGCAGTACCCAAGCAAGGACTACCAGCCACAAAACTGCCATAGGAAGAAATAAAACACCTCAGCAGATAGCAAGATGCTTACATTTACCCTGACTGTCCGTTTCTGAGGGTCCCATTGTAGTGCATGTGCACGAGGTGACAGACTTAGAGGTACCCTGGGAGCCCTAACTCTGAATTTCCTGACTTTTATGGTTTTACATTACAACTTTAATGTTCCATTAGCATAGGTTTTTGGGGTTGGTTTTTTTTTTTGTAGTTAATTTCCTCAGGGAGCTCAGGAGAGTTCATGTTGTTGGCCTTTTAATATTTTTTTGGCTGTTTGGGTTTTTTTTTTATTATTATTGTTATTATTATTTTTAAAATAAAACCAGTGAGTTGGAGAAAGGTGGTCAAATCTGCCCAGCTGCTTTGAAACATTTCAAAGGATTTAATAGGAATTATTTCTTTCTTTCTTCATCCGTTCATTTTCTGGAGGGGAGCAAATCCAAAATGCCAGCCAGAAGCGTGCACACCTGCCTGCAAACACTGCAAAAAACTCAGGGTCTGTCCTGCCTCGTTCTGTACTCAAAGCTGTGGCTGAGGCTGAATGATACAAGATCCTGTGTTGAGGTTTTGTGTGTGTGTTTCTTTTTTTGCTTTGTGGTTATTGGGTTTTCATGTGTCTCCTTTTCTTTGTATAAAGGCACAGGTTATCTACTTTGTTCTTTTGGGGGTTTGTTCTCTTTTGGTCAACAAAGCTTATATGCTTGAAAAACTTTGCACCTTAACTACGTTTTCTTCCCTTCACCACATCTAAAACTGTTTACAGTACCAAGGCTGCAAAGTGATTGCTGCTTCTCTCGCATCCAGGCAGACCTTGCTTCTAGGGGCTTGCAGTGTAAGGAGTTATGGGGAAGAGAAACACCAGCGCGGCTTGATGCGCTTTAGGCTGCGCGGCAGAAAGCCATTGTTCATCTCAGAAATGAAAACGTTCAAGGGGATGATGGTGAGAGGTTGAAGAGCAAGACATCAATCCTGGGTAATTTATTTCACTACAGACATCTTAAATGAACAAAGGATTCATCTTGCTTCTCATATCTCAACTTTTCAGGGTGGAAGGAGGAACTTGGCTGCTGTGCTGCAGAGATGTTCAGCCAGTGCTGAGCAGAAGCAAAGGAGGCAGGGAGAAGAAGCAAAAGAGGCAGCAGAGCAGGCTAGGAAAGAGAAGATGTTTCACGGGTGGGTTGCATACTTTTGCAGTTGATATTTCTTGACCATTGCAGCTCACATGCTTGGGCTGTGACTGCTTTCTTGGGCCAGGTGAGTATGAGCATACCACACGTTCAAAGAATCCTCTCCTTTGGTTTATACACTTTGAGTCAGGCCCCTGATTATTAGTGTATGTATTTAATATCAGGTTCAGGCATATTTTTACTTTGTTTTTCTGTATTTGTTGCTTTTAGGAGCCAAAATTCCAGCTCTGTTGGTTGCAGAGAAAGCTAAAGTTTGGTGAAGCTGAGAAGTCTCCCATAATCACAGGACTCCAGGGGCTGGGGATTCAGGAAAAACACCTGTGAAACACTGTAATTAAAGTTATCAGGAGCCAAGTAACCATCTCCCCCCACTTAGACAGTGAGTGATAAAGTTGCTCTGAGAGTATGGATGAAGCAATCTTTTATTTCTTTCCACCACCCCCCCTTTCCTGCTAGCTCTCTGATCCTTGAGCCCAGGATGCTGTTCCTGAACAAGACAGCATTGGCTGTGGATTATATTTTCCTCTTGCATTCCCAATCAACCTCCAGCAGCCAGTGGAACTCCTGCCATCAGTTCCAAAATGCTCCAGGACTTAAGCAGCAGAGGAGGCAAGCTTTAAGGCCCCAAGTCAGCAAAGCATCTTAGCAGATGTGTGTTAAGCATGTAAGTGTACCCTTCCTGGCCCTCACTTTTATGTTTAAAATTACAAATGGTCTTCTAAGTCTTGCTGAGATGAGGAGTTCAGCCAATATCTCATCGCTCAGGTACTACCTCCATTCTTCTTGATATTTGCTGACACAATGAGCATTTGTTAGCTCCTGGAATGCACATATTATTTGCTGGTTTTGAAGCTAATTGGACACTTTCTTAGGTCAGTTAAGGATATTGCCCATATCAGTGCACTGACATGTTGACATCTTGCTATACAGGTGATGCAATTCATTCTCAGGCATGTTCTTGTATTTTCTACAGGGATATATTTTTCTGCCTTCAAATAGGAACAAAAAAAAAACTCCTAACCACCCAACCAACCAACCCAGAACCCCTAATTACAGTTTGTAATTAGCTCTGAAGGCACTGCTTTTGTGTATCATTACCCTCCCAGAAATAAAGTCTTTAAATGTATATTTCCCTTTGCTATTAATAGCACCAAGTAGATATTCACTAACAGATGACATATAGCGATGAGGCTAAAAGGAAATAGATTTTAAACAGTCATTCTTTGCTTCCTCCTGAAGTGCCAGAAGCATTTTAGGGTTTACAAAACCATGGACCACATTTTACTTCCAGCTCCAGCTGCACAAATTTAGTACTCTGCATAAACCAGAATTTGCTCCATGCTTTTAAACTTCCAAATATATTTTGTAATAGCAAACCAAATAAATACACTTTTGAGTCCCAGGGGGAGTTTTACCTGACAATGTAATAGGCTAAACAGCTTCAAGGATTTGATAATAATTCACTACAAGAATATTTCATCTAGCTGTATTTGTTTTTTCTTCCCAGGCCTAACCTATTGCTTTTATTAAAAATGATATAAACTTGATCCTGGTTCCATTTTAAGCATCACTGCCCCAGGTCTGATACAAATGTATTGTTATTATTATGTACTATTATTATTTTTCCCTCTCTCTCTTTCATTTTCTTTTTTTTTTTTTTAATCCTGGTCTGCTCCTCAGATGGAAGCAGAGTGTATTTGCTTCTCTTCACACCATACACCAAACTATGAATATTATTTCAGCTATGATTTCCTATGTGCCTGTGCTAAAGAAAGAGTGGAAATAAAGGACAAAACCAATAAAGACTCGAAACCAAAAGCATATGTATGGGCGAGTAATACACAAAACAAAACAGGGGCTGTTAAACAGATGACTCCACTGAAATGTAAAATATTCCACAGGTTTTGGCAACTTTGAAATGCTACACTTTCTACATTTCATCTATTAATCATTCAAAGGAACTTTTCTTTTCTTTTCTTTTCTTTTCTTTTCTTTTCTTTTCTTTTCTTTTCTTTTCTTTTCTTTTCTTTTCTTTTCTTTTCTTTTCTTTTCTTTTCTTTTCTTTTCTTTTCTTTTCTTTTCTTTTCTTTTCTTTTCTTTTCTCTTCTTTTCTTTTCTTTTCTCTTCTTTTCTTTTCTTCTCTTTTCTTCTCTTTTATTCTCTTTTCTTCCCTTTCTCCTCTCCTTTCCTTTCCTTTCCTTTCCTTTCCTTTCCTTTCCTTTCCTTTCCTTTCCTTTCCTTTCCTTTCCTTTCCTTTCCTTTCCTTTCCTTTCCTTTCCTTTCCTTTCCTTTCCTTTCCTTTCCTTTCCTTTCCTTTCCTTTCCTTTCCTTTCCTTCCCTTTCCTTCCCTTCCCTTCCCTTCCCTTCCCTTCCCTTCCCTTCCCTTCCCTTCCCTTCCCTTCCCTTCCCTTCCCTTCCCTTCCCTTCCCTTCCCTTCCCTTCCCTTCCCTTCCCTTCCCTTCCCTTCCCTTCCCTTCCCTTCCCTTCCCTTCCCTTCCCTTCCTTTTCCTTTCACCAAAGGACAAAGTATTCCCTGACTGCATTGCTGACCGTGTGCATGGAACTCCAGCCATAACTACGTCAACAAATAGGATGAAAAAAACCCCAAGGAAGTGGCAATAAATTAAAAATGAGCAGTGACTAATAAGTATCAGGGAAAAAAAAAAAAAAAGACAGATTCTTAGGCAAATGGAAATGAACTAGACTATAAAAATCAGGAAGCAGGCTGGCTGGGTGTCTAGAAAATGCTAGGAATGAGAAAAGGGACAATTTTGGTGGAGGGTTTGCAGGCAAAAAAAATTAATTGCTTCACCACTGAAATGAGTCAAGGAATGGAAAAGTAGGGGGGAAAATGAAATGAAATGAAATGAAATGAAATAAACAAATTAGAAAACACACACTAAGCAAATCCCTGTAGATCACAAGGAGGCAAAACTTCCAACACCAAATAAAACACTGTTCCCACTTAGACTCCACATGATCCATTTCCTTTGGGAAGATTCAGTAATTGACAGAGGCAGTTATTCCAATTAAAAAAAATAAATAAATAGAAGAAAAGGAACCTGCATATTAAATAACACAGTTGTAGAGTAAACATAAAAGCCAGTAAAAGAACAGTAAAAATACCTTTGCTCATAGCAATATGCTATTCATTTAGTTGCCTGGAGAGTATCACTCTTGAGTCCTTTAAGTACTGTCACAACAAATCATTGGAAACTGATGAATACACAATCCAGGATCCCAAACAACAAACTATTACAAACTATCTATGTGTGAAAAGACTGCTGGAAATTCCTCTAAGCCTCTGTAAATAGCTTGAAGTGAGGCTGGTTGAGCGCCAGATACCCACCAGAGGCAAACCCTGAGTTTTAGCTTCACTATAGCTGTGCATTTTGTTCTCAGTAAAGGTTATTCCCTCCTGAAAATGTGAGAGACAGAGGGAGACTAAACCAATAATACCTCTTGCTCCAACCAGCAAACATGCCAAGGAAATAATACTGTAAGCATGATGGGAAGTTTTAAAACTGAGTAAAATTTGGTAGTTATTCCTAGATAGCTTTTGTGGAAGCAGAGCATCAAAATGAAAAGGTAATCTAAATTTGCCTGGGCAATACAATCTCACCACAAAGTTTGCAGTTAAATTTTATCTCCCCCTATAGAGGCTTTTTATTTTATGCAGAGTATCTCCAAAAACACCACAAGAGCAGCAGAGGAGCCAGCACAGTTCTGTGTGTATTACAACCACATGGCACTTGCCTGGCTTTCTCCAGCTGGGGAGACATCCTGAGGTGTATGGGATAGCGTGAGGGGAAAAGAGAAAACGAGTTGAAACCTTGAAGTGAGTACATTTTCCACGTTTATTTAGGGCTTTCAGAATGTGCTTTCTATTTCCTGTGCCACTTCAAGCTGCCTCATCTGCAAACTGGCCATTTAAATTTATGCAGTTTCCATGTTGTCATTAATCAAACTGTTAAGTGGAAGGGATGTTCAGGTTAAGAACAAACAAACAAAACCAATCTTTAAGTGTTCTGTTATCTTAACCATTATTGGAATGCTGATGCTTAGTGAATCGAGGAGCCAGGACGATGGCAGGCAAAGTAAGTTTGGTGAAGTTGCTTAGAGGGAGATGGGGAGGGAAGGATGGCTGAGGGCCAGGGGTGTATCTGACCCTGTGAAACAGAGATTTGTGCTTCTGCTCATTAGAAATACTTCAGGAAAATAGATAGGCACAGGTGAAGGATGGCTTTCAAGGTCGAGGTGTGGCCTAATTATGATAACATCACTCTCAAAATGGGCTCAATATACTGAACCAAGCAGCACTACATTTGACTAATTTAAGTAAAACATCACAGAATCATAGACTCAATAAGGTTGGAAAAGACCTCAAAGACCATTAAGTCCAACCTGTCACCCAAGACCTCATGGCAACTAAACCATGGCTTCAAGTGCCACATCCAGTCCCTTTTTGAACACCTCCAAGGACAGTGACTCCACCACCTTCCTGGAACGTGACCCTTCAAAAGTCCTTTCCAGGCATAGAAATTGAGTTGTTGCATATTAAGATTTTAGGGCAGGCTGACTCAACACAATGTGCCAGAAAATTTGAAGATGGCAGTGGTTTTTGCTCTGGTTTGCAAGATACACCAGAATTTGGCTTTGTCCCTCCAACTAATGAACCGGAACGGACCACAGCTTTCTGTAGAAGCCTGAGTCTCTTTATACGGTGTAAACTGTAGGAGCACAATGAAATCCCTCCTTCTTCTTTTTATTATTCATCTTTTTAACTGAAACCCAGAAATATAAACATGAGGGTATTTTGAGGGAAATCTCTGGATTCTGAAAATATGCAGAGCATTTGAACTTCCAGCAAAGCAGAGCATCTCAGACTGAGGGTCTTCGTGATTTCCTCTCCTTCTCATGTCTTTTTTTTCTTCCCCTTTCTCAGCTGAACCAAACTGATTATCAAAGCTTGGTCAGAGCCTAATGCTTTACAGTCTGCGAAAGAGACTAAACTCAACAGACACTTGGTTGGCTGTGAACATCACATCTTTCTTCCCAGGAATAACAGTTCCAAACGTCAATAGCTGTTTGAGCTATGTTTGATAGGTGGAGTAATGAATGAGATGGTGCTTCTCAGACCCTGGCTATAAATGAGGATTACTACCAATTTTTATGCATTTTGTTATAAACTGAGACCAACTGTGAAGTGACACTGACATGTACCAGCAAAAAAAAAGCAAAACAACCCGACCAAAATCAAGTACTTTTCTATGCCAATTGTGCACAAAGAGTTGGATCTAAGCATTATTACAGCAGAGCCTTTCATGTTGCTATAGCCAGGGTTGCCTTTGCATTTTCATAATAAAACCTATTTTCAGGGGGTTTATAACTCGGCTGTAAGAAATTTACTCTGTGCTCCAACTTGGCATAACAAGGTATCAGCTGGAGCGCTGCAGCCCTCCAGCTTTAGCATTCCCTCTCTGCTGCAGGAAGAAACACTTCGCTTGCTTGCTGAAATTCACAGGATCACAGCATATTAGACCTCTAAAGATCATCGAGTCCAAGCCCCCTGCCAGAGCAGGACCACAGAATCTAGCGCAGGTCGCACAGGAATGCGTCCAGATGGGCCTGGAAAGTCTCCAGAGAAGGAGACTCCTCAACCTCTCTGAGGAGCAACTCATTCTGCAAAGCCAACACAGGCAAGTGCAGGGCATCTGATGGTCCCAGAAGTGTTGGGCCAAAGTCTAGTTACAAATCTTTATCTCTCTGCAGAGTTCCTGGTAAAGAGACCTAGGGGGCAACTGCACATGGAGTTGGGTACCAGGAGATGTATGTGTGAGGCATGTTTATGAAACCCAACCCCACCCTTTGGAGTTCACTGCTTTGTGAGCTGGATGATAAATTGCTTGTAGTAACACAAAAATGCACATTTTGCAGGACTGCGTGTTTGAGGGGGGTTGAAAAATGTAACAAGAAGCAAAAAAGGAGAACAAAAAAGTGGGAGAAAACAAGCAGCCAAGTCTGAAGAAAGACATCAGTTTTGCAGAGAGCTGACAGCGGGGGGAGCAGCCTGGTTTCTCACCAAATGCAGTTTCAGATCGTAGGTCCAGTTGTGCTGCAGCAATGCTCTCCAGTCTTAGGGAGCAGAGAAACACAGCTGCTGAGCAACTGTGTGGTGGGAGAGGGAGAAAGGATTTTTATTTCTTTTAGCTTCTTTCAGACAGCTGGAGCGTGAGAAGTTGGGAAATGGATGCATTAAACTGGAGCCCATGCTTAGCACAAGCCACTGCAAAGGTTGGTACAGCAGGTAATGGGCTCCAAGGGACCTTCTGCTTAGCAGCTGCACTGTGTTTCCCACTGGAGCTCTTCCAAGAAGCAGGGCTTTTGTTCCTTAGGAGATTGTAGGTAAGACTAGGAGTCAGGAAGTAATAAAATCTCATTATTACCATTTATTGTTAGTAAACATTTATGCAATGGTAATGTCTGGAAATGCCAGCCAGGTACTGCCTGTTTCTCCATCACTCTGTCTCAGCTGAGCCACTCAATGACTGAACATCAGGAATGTGCAGCCTTTGGAGGTCTGGACTTCCCTGTGACTTCATGTGGTCTGGTCCTTGGTAAGGACTGGTTATTGGAGCTCACCATTGGGAGGATGGGGTCTCATACTCAGTCTTGCCGGAGGACCTGGTACACCGAAGACTTTGGTGTGTGTTCCCCAATACCTATAAAATGAACTGACTTCTCCCTAATTTCAGGAGTGAGTTGGGGGAGGGTGTGGGAGAGGAGACAAATCTTTACAAGCTGCAAAGTTACCCTATCTACAAGGCACAGATGGAGCCAGAACCATGGGGAACACAGGATGGAAACAATCTGCAGAGCAGATTCGCCTGGAGCTATGCTGCCTTTGAAAAGAGTGATACTGCTGGCAGCACAGGGAGGGGAACAGGCAGAGATGGAGAGCTACACCTGTGCAGCAGGTGCCACCACTGCTTCCCACACCACCCCTCTCTGGCCTCTGCTGTTACCAGGGTGAGATTCATAGCAGAGAGGACTGAGGTAAATGTATACCTGGTCCTCCCTCGATTTGATAGTCTCAAATGAACTTTTGGAGGAGTGTGGGGATGTGTTTGCACAACTAAGTATGGGCAGTTTCATCCATTTTCTCCTACCAGCAATCAAATGATCCTTCTTTTCCTTCCATTCCTTCCCATTCCTCAACACACCTGGGGGGGAATGGGAGTCAAGGGGTGGTGAGGGATTTGAGATGCTGAAAATGTTCTTTTCAGGCAGGAGGAAATATATGGTCTTCTACCCCTGGGCTGTCCAGCCAGGCCTTGGGATGCTGCAGAGTGCACTAGGATATGGGAAGGTGCGGGGACCAGAAGGACAATGAGAAATTGTTGACCAAAGAATGGCAGGTACAAAGGTGATGTTGTTCCCCCCCCCCCCACCCCCCCCCCCAAATGTTTCATGCCACTTTAAATACACTTAAACGAAACAACACTGCCTCTGCTACTGTGTCAGGTCTGTGTTGTGCCTCTCAGCTCCTGCACCAGGGCAAAGTAATGCTCCCCTCACAGGGAAAAGACTAATTCCAGACTAAATATCCTGAAAGACAGTCAAATGCAGCTCAAAACATTTGTAATTGCCTTTAAATGTGTGTTCCTGGGTTTATCTTTATTTTTTAAGCTACAGGCTCATCTGGTGTTTGTATATTTTGCAAATGTAATTTGAAAATCTCCTACATAAGATAAGTTTCCCTAACAAGATGTGATAGGGAATTCATGTCAGGCATAACAGGCTATCAAAGGAAATGCTGCACTTGGATCTTTTGTGCTATATGTATGAAATGCACAAAGTAATTATAAATCCTGCGGTATCAAATATCCTCCATTTATGAGATGAATGCTGCTAAAAAAAGACTTCTGACATTCTGATTGTATTAAGAATAGCTTCAACTTTGCTGGGCCAAATTCACCCCTGGAACAGCTTAGCTTGAAGAAGGAGCACACATTTATTCTCTGCAGTTAATTATTTTCTACGCCGTAAATAATACTCAGATAAATTTATATCCAGGGCCTATTCCCTAAGGTAGCTTAAAAAAAAGACAACAACCCAAGAAATAAGCAAATATTTAATCCAGTTCCAACTCATATTTTATTTGTTAATTTGGCTGACACTTCCCCCCCCCCCCCCAGCTTTTAACTAAAAATGTTGAATTTGTGTCAAGATGAGGTTTAACGTAAATCCATTTCAAGGAGTGAAAAATTAACACGGGGAGCAGAGAGATTATGGTAGATGCATCTCTTGCAGTGAGCTTGAAGCACCACTGCCCTACTGTTCTGACTTTTATAGATTTGTTGTTGTTGATGGGCTTTTTAATTGGTGCAAATGATTTTTGCTTGGTTTTTTTTCAGTGAAGATTCCTTAAGGCATTAATGACATCCTACCCCTCTTTCCCCTCTTCCCCAAGAATTCTGAAAGGGGCTTTTGATTGCTCTTGGGCTTTATTTACACTGAGAAATGCTTCATCTTAGAAAATGGATGAAGTAGCAGGGGTTACCTCACAGTACAATAACTATGGCTTTGCTCATAATGAATAAGGTTTGTTAGCAGGGCTGTGAGGTAGAAAAAAGCATCTTTAAGCATCCCATGTCTGTGTCTACACTGAGATCTGAAACGTACAGCGCTACAGGCTGGAGTCGGAGTGGTTGGAGTGCAGCCAGGCAGAAAGGGACCTGGGGGTACTGGTTGATAGTAGGCTGAACATGAGCCAGCAGTGTGCCCAGGGGGCCAAGAAGGCCAAGGGCATCCTGGTCTGGATCAGGAATAGAGTGGCCAGCAGGAGCAGGAAGTCATTCTGCCCCTGTACACTGCACTGGTTAGGCCACACCTTGAGTCCTGTGTCCAGTTCTGGGCCCCTCAGTTTAGGAAAGATGTTGAGATGCTGGAACATGACCAGAGAAGGGCAACAAAGCTGGGGAGTGGTTTGGAGCACAGCGCTCTGAGGAGAGACTGAGGGAGCTGGGGTTGCTTAGCCTGAACAAGAGGAGGCTCAGGGGAGACTTTATTGCCTAAAGGGAGGTTGTAGCCAGGTGGGGGTTGGTCTCTTCTCCCAGGCAACCAGCAGCAGAACAAAAGGACACAGTCTCAAGCTGCATGAGGGGAGGTTTGGGCTGGATGTTAGGAAGAAATTCTTCCCAGAAAGAGAGATTGGCCATTGGAATGTGCTGCCCAGGGAGGTAGTGGAGTCACCATCACTGGAGGTGTTTTAAGAGGAGACTGGATGGGGCACTTGGTGCCAAGGTTTAGTTGGTTAGATGGTTTTGGGCAACAGGTTGGACTTGATGATCTCAAAGGTCTTTTCCAACCTGGTTGATTATATTATTCTATTCTATTCTATTCTATTCTATTCTATTCTATTCTATTCTATTCTATTCTATTCTATTCTACTCTACTCTACTCTACTCTACTCTACTCGAGACTGGCTGAGGCACTTGGTGCCATGGTTTAATTGATTAGATGGTGTTGGGTGATAGGTTGGACTTGGTGATCTCAGAGGTCTTTTCCAACCTATTCTGTAAGACAGGTTTCACAGTATGCATAAGCTTTGCCAAACTGTCATAGCAACAACTGCAAAATGGCTACATCTGTGTTTAAATAGATTTGCTAGGACTTATGGGATTTTTGGTTGTTGGTTTTTTTTCGTCCCTATGTGAAAATGTACTTCCCAGGAATAAGAAATGAAACCCTGAAAGGAAAGGCAATGTGAGTTAACACTTAACAGCTGGAAAAGGGAGAGAGCGAGAGCAAATAGCAGCAAGTTCATCAGAAAGCTGTAACAGCCTGCTCTGCTCAAATGGAAAGGATCAGTCCCCAAAAGGCATGCTGGGGGAAAAAGCAGTTAGAGGACAACTTTTTCCAGAGATAGTTAATAGAGACCAGACAAAGAGGAAGGCACTCCCTGACCTTAGACACTTTGCTGCAGAATGCAAAGGCAGTACCAGCTGTAAGGAGGAAGATAGTATCTGACCGAGCTGAACTAGTCCATAATGCTTTATTTTTGCCACAGTTCAAGAACTCTGATTATCAGTTTAGTTCATAACAGTCTTAAATGAAAACAAGAAATGCTTGAAGCACTCACATGGAAAATGATGGCACTTGTGTTTATTGGTGAGGTATATTTTAGTATGGTATGATAGCATGCATGTCATGAAAGGGGTTATGGCCACATCCCACCTCACACACCCTATCTGCAGTCACAGGGAGTGTTTGATCATCCCAGCACATGTTCTCCTCCTGCATCACTAATGCCCATCAAGGAAAGCAGGTTCACCCCAAGGGGCGGTGGAAATGCTGTAGGGGGTGGGAGGAGAGGGTCCTTCAGCCGCTCTCTGAGCTGAAGCAATTACAGCTGGCACCAGTTACAGTTGGTACTAATTAAAAACACATAAAAGATAGGCAAAAGGACAACAGAGGCCTCTTCAACAGACACACCATGGGAGGATATTACACTGCCAGAAATAGTTTTAATCCATCATCAATAATATTTTGATTTATTCAGTTTTCCATTTGATGCTAAAGCTTTGGGGTGTATGCACTTCAGGCTGCCCAGAGCCCTGTCCAACTTCACCTTGAACATCTCCAGGGATGGGACCCCAGCCACCTCCCCGGGCAACCTGTTCCAATGTTCCACCACCCTCATGGTGCAGAATTTGTTCCTAACATCCAAGCTAAATCTGCTCTTGTCTAGTTTGAAGCCATTGCCCTTTGCCCTATCACTGCAGGCCTTTTTAAACTGTCTCTCTCCATCCTTCTTGCAGGCACCCTTCAGATCCTGGAAGGCAGCTGTTAAGTCTCCCTGGAGCCTTCTCTTTTCCTGGCTGGGCAATCCCCAGCTCCCTCGGCCTGTCCTGGATCATGGTCTGAATCTTGTGAACAGTAAGATTCCCTCTAAGCTGCTTTATTTGACAACAGATGTACATTTATATAAATAAAAAAAAAAACCTTTACAACTTTAAATAACAGAACCACTGATGTTGAATATAAGTTTCATAACACACACAAGCACTCCCCCACGAGCAGAACAGCTAAAGCAAAGAATCAATCACACAACTAGTTAAGTTAATCATGGCCTTGTTGGCATTATTTAACTTATTCACCTTCCTTGTGCTATTCATTAAACATACACAATGGAAGATTGAAATGAGAAGTGAAGGAACAAATCCATTCTAATGGCTTTTTATTTCCTCCTTTTATTTATTTTTACTTCTCTTAGATGTGCTCAGTTAAATGATTAATCCTTCTCCATGGTAGCTAGGTTTTGGGGAAGACCTGTTAGAATCATAGAATAGAATCATAGAATCACAGAATCACCAAGGTTGGAAAAGACCTCAAAGATCATCAAGTCCAACTTGTCACCCAACACCTCATGACTACTAGACATTGGCACCAAGTGCCATGTCCCATCCTCTCTTGGACACCTCCAGGGATGGTGACTCCACCACCTCCCTGGGCAGCACATTCCAATGGCTAACAACTCTCTCTGAGAAGAACTTTCTCCTCACCTCCAGCCTAAACTTTGCCTGCTGCAGTTTGAGACTGTGTCCTCTTGTTCTGGTGCTGGTTGCCTGGGAGAAGAGACCAACCCCTACCTGACTACATCCTCCCTTCAGGTAGTTGTAGAGAGCAATAAGGTCTCCCCTGAGCCTGCTCTTCTCCAGGCTAAGCAATCCCAGCTCCCTCAGCTGCCCCTCACAGGGCTGTGCTCTGGGCCCCTATCAGCGTTGTTGCCCTTCTCTGGACACATTCCAACAGCTCAGCATCTTTTGTAAATTGAGAAGCCCAGTCATAAAGGTCAGCTGCTAAAAATGTAGGGGAAACTGTGTGATCCTGTATAGGTGATCCTGCTCTGGCAGGGGGGTTGGACAGGATGATCTTTCCAGGTGCCTTCCAGCCCCTGAAATTCTGTGATTCTGTAACTGGGCATCAAAATCCCAAAGCCTGTGGGCATTTGGAAAATGGGGGCCTGGCTCCCCACCAGCCTTCAGCCAGAAGGTCTTGGTGTTGGCATTCTCCTTAGACCTACCTGCACATGTCTCCATTTTTCTCCTTGATGTCAACAGGAGTTCCCTGCATGTGGGGAAGAGCTGAATATTACTGTCAAGATCTGCCGCGCAGATCTGAGGGAAGATATTTTTTGTCCTTAAGTGTTGAAAATGTAATGATCTATTTGATAGTGAGAAAAAAAAAAAAGACAGAAACAGTATGAAGATTTTTTAAAAGAAAACACACACACACACACACAGAATCCAAAGCAGCCTTTGAAGTCAATGGCTTTGAAATAAAAAACAGCCACTTTACCAGCCACGTGAAACATATTTTGTTAACATCCTAGGTGTTGTATTTAAAACTGAGTTGGCCCAATCTTGCCTTCAGAAGCTTGGATTTAACTGGAAGCACAGATCATATCTGTGGCTCTCGGGATATTATCAGTTGTTTTAAAGGAAATTAATGTATGATAGCACACCGAGAGATTCCACAAGGCCCATTTCCAGAGGAAGGAATTTTGGGGAGTCACCAGAGAGTGGCTCTGTTCTTTATGTTCTGCTAACAGAGCAGCCACTGAACCCATTGCTTTATAGGACATATTTGATCTTTTAGCATGAATTAGGGATTTAAGATTGATGAGGGACCAAGCACAACTGTCCTTTGATGGGATTTGGGAGCCTAACTGATTTAGTCTCCTTTAAAAGGCTCAGCCGGCACACAGTCTGTTGCTGGTTATTTTGAGTACTGCAGGTAAAGGGGAGCTAATAATGAAGGCCTGAAAATAAGAAATTACATCTGAGGAAAAAAGGCAAGTCTCTAGTAGATTTGCTAATCCCAAAATGGTATAGAGACCACCTCATTTTAGCTAATGTATTGAAATGTGGAGATTAGTCTCCCTATGCGGTAGATAAATTGCATTAACATGATTAAAAGCCCCAACTAAACTGAGGCTGCTTTTAGAGCTAATAGAGGGTCAGACTTCATTAGTTCTTTCAGTGAAAGCAGACCTGATCAGTTAGGAAAATGGAAACTTGCCTTCCTCTGAAACAGAAGATATCTTAGTACACAAATTGAATCTCCCATTTGGCATCATCCTCATAGCTGGGATTGTCATTTAGCTATTCATTTATTTTGAATTCAAAATGGAAGATTTTGGAAGAATCCTCCAGAAATGAAGGCTGCTTGCTAAAAATAGGTCTGCTTTGATGTTTTTGCTTATGATAGCCCTGGTGAGAGAAGTCTGGTTCATGGCAAGAGAGGGAAATCTAAATATTCCACCAAACCATTATGAGCTTATCATATGGAATATTTATTAGGGGAAAAACAAGATGCCTTCCTGTATATCCCTGTGCTTTCAATTCAGACAAATGGACAATCTCTGGATGGATACAGGGAGAGAATTAATGATGCAAGGTTGACCAGCAATGTGCTCTTATGGCCAAGAAGGCCAATGCTGTTCTGGGGTGGATTAGAAGGGTTGTGGTTAGTATGTCGAGAGTGTCTCTCCTCCCTCTCTGCTCTGCCCTGGTGAGGCTGCATCTGGAATTGTGTGTGCAGTTCTGGGCCCCTCAGTTCAAGAAGGACCTCAAGGTGCTGCTTGAAAGAGTCCAGTGCAGAGGCACAAAAATGATGAAGGGAGTGGAACATCTTCCTTTTGCGGAGAGACTGAGGGAGCTGCAGCACTGTAGCTTGGAGAGGAGGAGTCTAAGAGGTGCCCTCATTCATGTTGATAAAGATGTAAAGGGTGAGTGCCAAGAGGATGGAGCCAGGCTCTGCTTGGTGATGCCCAATGACAGGACAAAGGGCAATGGTGGAAGTTGAAGTATAGGAAATTCCATGGAAACAGGAGAAGTTTTTTTTCCCTGGGAGGGTGACAGAGCACTGGAACAGCTGCCCAGGGGGGTTGTGGAGTCTCCCCCTCTGGAGATATTCAAGACACACCTGGATGTGTTCCTGTGTGATCTGGTGTAGGTGATTCTGCTCTGGCAGGGGGGCTGGACTGGATGATCTTTGGAGGTCCCTTCCAGCCCCTGACATTCTGTGATTCTGTGATTCTTTCTTAGCAAATATCTTTCTTCAATCGAGCTATAACCAAATTGCTGCTGGCTTCATACTTCACAGCATTTTAAATCAAGTACAGACTAATTTCCTTTGATTTTCCCCTCCAAAATTCAAATATCTTAAACACACAAGAAAAACAGAGCCCATCAGTTCTTGCAACATGATGAATGTCATTCCACAGAGAGGACTTGCTAGGATACTAATTTACTTCTTTTTTTTTTAAACCAAAGCAAGATTTATGGGTGAACAGATTCACTTCCAAGATGAAACAGAAAAAACATCTGCAAGATGAGAATTTACTTGCATTATTAGTGCTGTTCTTTCTGCACTGATGAGTAGTACAGATAATCCCATTCATTACAGACATCCATAACTTCCCTAGCAAACATTTTACCTCCTTAAAGATGCCAGCACAGATCCTGCATCACAGCAATAACTTGCAGTCAAATAGAACGGAGACTGAAAAACACACTTCATGACAGCACTTGGTATAGTTCATAGGGATTGCTGTCAGGGATCTGCTCTGATCTCATTTATACCACTTAGGTATAGGTGTAACTAAGGGTTTCTTCATGGAAATACGTAAGGTTTAAATTTATCAAAGGCAAATTGAAATACTTGAAATGAATGGGCTAACACAGTGGGTTTAGTTATATCAGGGTCAAAAGAGGCTCTCCTCTCCCTCTACTCTGCCCTGGTGAGGCTGCATCTGGAATATTGTGTCCAGTTCTGGGCCCCTCAGTTCAAGAAGGATCTCAGGGAACTGCTTCAAATAGTCCAGTGCAGAGCCACAAAAATTATTAAGGAGTGAAACATCTTCCTTACAAGAAGAGCCTGAGGGAGCTGGGGCTCTCTAACTTGGGAAAGAGGAGACTGAGGGGTGACCTCATTCATGTTTATAAAGATGTAAAGGGTGAGTGCCAAGAGGATGCCTTGAGTTCACTGTGAAGACACTGGTGTAGCCTGAAGCCACAGCAGAAGAAGAAGAGTGGCAGAAGAAGAGTGTATTGAGCCTCCTGATTGATGAGAAAAGAGGAAATTGATTTTCAAAGGGAGGTCCTTGATCACACAAGGGAAGGACTTTCCAGAAGTCTGCAACAGCAAACCCAAGGAATATGATTTCAGACCAGTGCTGTGCATCATTACTTAATTCTCAGCTCTGTTTTCTTTAAGGATATTCAGATGAGGTCAGGCTGACACAATAAGCATGAGTCGCCCCCTCACCATGTCTGAGAATTTTTATTAGCACCTTATGGAAGCACTTGGCAACTTTGTAAACAAAATATCAGAGCATTTTTGTAGAGTTGGATATTAAAATAGCAATTTTTAAAAGCATAAGAATTGGCACTGTTCTTGGAAGCATAATACAGACTCCAAATTGAGCAGACTGGTGACCTAAAAGAGCAAAAGTCACCAAGTGCTGCCTTGAAATGGAAATTTGTGTGGCAGTGACATAAGAATAGAATACAGAATTAACCAGGTTGGAAAAGAGCTTCGAGATCACCAAGTCCAAGATATCACCCAATACCATCTAATCAACTACACCATGGCACTAAGTGTGTCATCTGGTCTCCTCTTAAACACTTCCAGTGATGGTGACTCCAGCACCTCCCTGGGCAGCCCATTCCAATGGCCAATCTCTCTTTCTTTGAAGAATTCCTTCTTAACATCCAGCCTAAACCTCCCCTGGCACAGCTTGAAACTCTGTCCTCTTGTTCTGGTGCTGCTTGCCTGGAAGAAGAGACCAACCCCTACCTGGCTACAACCTCAAGATTTCCCCTGTACCTCCTCTTCTCCAGGCTAAGCAACCCCAGCTCCCTCAGTCTCTCCTTATAGGGCTGTGCTCCAAACCCCTTCCCAGGTTTGTTGCCTTCTCTGGACACCTTCCAGCAACTCAAAATCTTCCCTAAACTGAGGGGCTCAGAACTGGACACAGCACTCAAGTTGTGGTCTATATGTCATAGAATCATAGAATCAATAAGGTTGGAAAAGACCTCAGAGATCATCAAGTCCAACCTATCACCCAACATCTCATGACTAACTAAACCATGGCTTCAAGTGCCACATCCAATCCTTTGATGAACACCTCCAGGGAGAGTGACTCCACCACCTCCCTGGGCAGCACATTCCAATGGCCAATCTCTCTTTCTGGGAAGAACTTTCTCCTCACCTCCAGCACCTTGAGTACTGTGTTCAGTTCTGGGCCCCTCAGTTTAAGAAGGACATCGAAACACTTGAATGTGTCCAGAGAAGGGCAACAAGGCTGGGGAGAGGCCTTGAACACAAGCCCTATGAGGAGAGGCTGAGGGAGCTGGGATTGTTTAGCCTGGAGAAGAGGAGGCTCAGGGATGACCTCATTGCCCTCTACAACTATCTGAAAGGTGGCTGTGGCCAGGAAGGGGTTGGTCTCTTCTCCAGGCAACCAGCACCAGAACAAAGGGACACAGTCTCAAGCTGCACCAGGGGAGGTTTAGACTTGAGGTGAGGAGGAAGTTCTTCACCGAGCGAGTCATTCGTCATTGGAACGGGTTGCCCAGGGAGGTGGTTGAGTCACCATCCCTGGAGGCGTTCAAGAGGAGATTGGACGTGGCACTTGGTGCCATGGTCTAGTCATGGGGTCTGTGTTGATAGGTTGGACTCTATGATCCTCGAGGTCCTTTCCAACCTAAGTTATACTGTGATACTGTGAAATATTTATTTTGCCATTGCTAATAGCAAGAGGCCATTTTTGTGCTCTGTAGTTATTACCAGTCAAGTCTCAATAGAATTGCCCTGGGTCTGTTTTGAACCTGCTGCCATTCCAGAGCTGTCCTCACTGGAGAGGACCTCTCTTCTACACTCACCTCCAAACTAGACGCCAAACTAAGGTGATGAAGTGAATAGAATAGAGTAGAAGAGAATAGAATAGAATAGACCAGACCAGGTTGGAAGAGACTTTCAAGATCATCTCGTCCAACCTATCAACCAATCCAACACCACCTAATCAACTAACCCATGGCACCAAGCACCCCATCAAGTCTCCTCCTCAACACCTCCAATGATGGTGACTCCACCACCTCCCCGGGCAGCCCATTCCAATGGGCAATCACTCTCTCTGTATAGAACTTCTTCCTAGCATCCAACCTAAACCTCCCCTGGCGCAGCCTGAGACTGTGTCCTCTTGTTCTGGTACTGGCTGCCTGGGAGAAGAGACCAAGATCCGCCTGTCTGCAACCTCCCTTCAGGTAGTTGTAGAGAGCAATAAGGTCACCCCTGAGTCTCCTCCAGGTTAAGCAACCCCAGCTCCCTCAGTCTCTCCTCATAGGGCTGTGTTCCAAGCCCCTCACCAACTTTGTTGCCTTTCCCTGGACACATTCCAGCAAGTCAACCTCCTGCCTAAACTGAGGGGCCCAGAACTGGACACAGGACTCAAGGTGTGGCCTAACCAGTGCAGTATACAGGGGGAGAATGACCTCCCTGCTCCTGCTGGCCACACTGTTCCTGATGCAGGCCAGGATGCCATTGCCCCTCTTGGCTGCCTGGGCACACTGCAGGCTCATGTTCAGCCTACCATCGAGCAGCACCCCCAGGTCCCTCTCTGCCTGGCCACTTTCCAGCCACTCTGACCCCAGCCTGTAGTACTGCATGGGGTTGCTGTGGCCAATGTGCAGAACCCGGCACTTGGATGTGTTAATGAGACCTGCTGTGTGGCTTTGCCCTTCTGTAAAATGCCTTGAGATGTTCAAAGAGGTTAAGTGGCCTCATGGGCCTGACTCCCACTGAAATTTGGGTGTCTGCCTCTCCGTGGCTTGTCTGAAAAATCCCAGGCTAATGCGTTCAGAAATATTCTGACTTCAAAAGAGGAGGATATGCAACCATAACCACTCAGGGGTTCTGATGCTGATAATACACTACTTAGAGGGGACTGCTCGTGCTATCCAGTATGATAATACCAGAATTCACAAGAAAGAGCTGTGAGCCTCTAGCACTTACCAGCTGTAATACTGAACAGATTACACAGGAAAATCAGGCAAAAAAAAGTAATATGCTTTCACCTCACAGCAAGGAACGCTGAAGTTCAGGAAGAGGGAATGTGTATTAAGAGAGCAGGTTCAAAATCTACATTATCCCAGACTTTCATGAAATCAAAATGATAGGCACGATGCTAAGTTATTATAATGTATTTATTACCGGAATTGCTTTCATATTTAACTGATTTGGCCCATCTTGAGACCTGTTTTAAAATGCACCACCTTGTCCACCTTTCCATTTTCATATGAAAAACAGGAAAGCAAAAACTAATTTACTCAGGGAGACACATCGACTGTTTGCCCGTTTATCTCTTACAGACCACCCCTCAGTCCAATGTTGACAGTACATGATATTCCATTAATCTGCCTAATGAAAATTTAACCAGTGTTATAAACAAATAATTGGCTATTATCCTCTCAAAGATCCCGAATAAATTACTTCTGCTTATTTTTTTTCGGCCCCCCTCTTCTCTCTCTCAGCCTCTTCCCCCCTCTCCCACCCCCACGCGATATCTCTTTCCGACTGATGTTGCAGGAGAATCAAGAAATCTCTGTAGCTGCCATTCTGCTCCTGCAGGCAACCAGACCCAGGCTAGAATTAAGGAGATGTTTAAGGAGTGGGCCAGCACTTGCTGGGCTTTAGCTTTTGGTTAATTGAGGAGGAGCTGGCCCGTGCTTTGCTGGCTGCCTCCCCACTCCCATCCCATCCCCTGCCCACTCTGTGATTCCTCCAGTGCCTGATTCAATTACATTCCCATCTCCTCCAGCTCTCTGAAGTCACACAAGAAGCTCAGCCACCTTTCCCTTATAATTTTCACTGGCTTCTCTTTCTTTCTTCCTGTGTTTCTGGGGGGAGGGGGCAGGGTAGTCTTTTCCCCCTTGAATATCTAAGTGGTATGAAACCTCTCTTCATGTACAGCACTTAAAGCTGAGAATTGAGTTGGAATGAACCAGACAGGGAATTATTTAGAATCACAGAATCATGAAGGTTGGAAAATACCTCCAGGATCATTAATTCCAACGGTCTAACTAACTTCTGCCACCTCAGCCCTAGCTCAGGCAAAGCAGCACAGGATGTCTTCTCCTGCCAGGTGCCCATGGGAGCAGTATGGCTCCATACATGCAGCTCCCAAGGGTGCCAGGTCCTGGACCCACCCTCTGACTCACTGGCAGTGCAAAGGAGCTGCCACAGGCAATGGAACTAATCTCTGCTGCTCTCCTGCCTCACCAAGCCTTTGCTCATGCTTTTACCAATGGAACCACTAAAGAGCGTCATCCCTGCCTGTCGTAGTTTGGGCTGGCTGCCCTCTGCTACAGGGGTGTTTCCTGTGTCCAGAAGTCCAGCCCAGTGGGTGGACACAGGAAATTAGGTTATTTCCTACCATGATCCCTTGCACCACTATAAGTTTCGCGGCGGGGTCTGGCACTTCCTCTTTCCTTCCTCCTCGCCACCTGGTAACTGGGGGAGAGATCTCCCGGCCATGGGCCTGGCTAGGCCCAAGGCCACGGGGGGGGGATGGGCAGTCTCAGATCTGGCCAGCTGAGACTAGCCTAGCAGTGGTGGGGGGGAAGGAGGAGCCCTGGGGGTTTGGGTGCACCCCCAGGTGGGGATGGGATTTTTCTCTGGGTCTGTTTTTGGGTCTCTCTCTCTTGTCACTGTATTTCTAGTTTGTTTTCCTGCACGCACTCACCGTTCTATTTAAACTTTCCATCACCTTTGCAATCCGTTTGTCTGAGTCGTTATTTCTGCGCTTGGTGGGGAGGGGGTCTGCCCCAACCCATTACACTGCCCAAGGTGGGAAGGTTTGAGTAGATGATCTCTAAGGTCCCTTCTAACTCCATAGAATCATAGAATTGTCAGGGTTGAAAGGGACATCTAGGATCATCCAGTTCCAACCCCAGCTCACACTAGATCAGGTTGCTCAGAGCCACATCCAGCCTGGCCTTCAAAACCTTCAGGGATGAGGCTTCTGCCACCTCCCCAGACAACCTGTTCCAGTGTCTCACCACTTGAGCCATTCTATGATTCTATGAAATAATGAACCCATGATTTTAAGAGCAGCCCAATACCTGACCTGGACTTTATTCTTTTTTCTCTCCACAGCCAGGAAGACATGAATTGTACACAATTCTCACAATAGGATGTAAACCAGCATTCATCAGCTAGATCTTTGCAATTTGCACAGTGTTTCTTTGCAAACAAGAAAACAGCCAGTTTCTAACTGCCTCGCTATTTGTGAGAGATAAAATGGAGAAGAATGATTGCCGTGTTCTTCAGACAGATCCTGAGCTCTTTTAGGATATTGTTCAACATTCCTCAGCAGTCACAGAGTCTTCAATATAGCACTGAACAAATAATTAGTTGTATTTTCCACCTGATAGACATACGGGGGGTGGGGTGGAATAGTCTGAATAAAAGCTTTTACAATATTTGGCAAACCTAAATAATTAATTTTGGTTCTGAGCTTAAAAAAAAAAGGAATAAAAATAGAAGCAAGACACTGGTTTCCTAAAGGAATTAAAGTACCATTCCCAAATTGAGCAAGGAGGAAGAGGAACTATGTCTTTGCCTTAAGTATCTCCCGATGCCCTTTGTCCACTGTGGGAACTCAGAAGGTTGCTGAGGTCAGTAGAGCCTCTGCATTAGGAAGCCAATTCATAAAACATCTTAGTTTCTCTCCAGAATCTCTTGCCATCACAGCAAGAAGCACAGTAACTATACTCCCTATCTAGAAGCTGTTCTTTATTGGCTCACTTTGGTTTACAGCACAGAGTTTTTAACTTGGGGTTTATTTTAGTACATATCCAGGTCATAAATGATGAAGGTCTGTGCATGTTTCAGCGTTCCTGCTGTTGGAAGCAGCAGCCCACAGCAAGGCACTGGGAGGGAGAAGAGGCATTAACCTTTCCAGTCATGCCTCACCCTGGTTCCTGAGCCAGTGCCTTTGCTCCAGAGGCAGAATAATTTTAATTGGAAAGGATCTTCAAGACCATCTAGATACAATCTTGCTGCAGGGACATCACATATTCAGTTCAAGGACCAGGATAACCCAGACATCAAGAACTTAGGGAAAATACAACCCTGCTACATCTTCCACTAGACCAGGTTGCTCAAAGTCCTATCCAATCTAGACTTCAGGAAAGAGGAATCCACAACCTTTCTAGACAACCTATTCCGTTATCTCACCACCCTCATAGTGAAGAACTTTTCCCTTATATCTATTCAAAACTTATGTTCTTCCAGCTTAAAACCACTGCCCCCTGTCCTATCACTGCATGCCCTTGCAAAAAGTCACTCTCCAGCCTTCCTGTAGAGGACCTCTTTTAGGTAATAGAAGACTAGTATAAGGTCTTCATGGAGCTTTCACTTCTCCAGGCTGAATAACCCCAATTCTCTCAGCTTGTCTTCACAGGGAAGTAGCTCCAGCCCTCATCTTCATGACCCTCCTCTTGACCCACTCCAACAGGTCCATGTCTTTCTTATGTTGGAGGGCCTAGGGATGGACACAATACTAAAGGTAGGGCCTTATGAGAATGAAGTGGAGGGAAAGAATGACCTCCCTTTCATTCTTCTTTTGGTGCAGCCCAGTATAGGGTTGGCCTTCTGGGTCATGAGCAAACATTGCCAACTCACATTGAGTTTCTCATCCACTGACATCTGCAAGTCCTTCTCCACAGGGCTGCTCTCAATCCAGTCATTTCCCAGTTTGTATTTGTTCTTGGGATGTTTTCCTGTTGTAAAAATAAATACACCTGAGTACCAGAGTTGACATGCACATAAAAACAATCTCTTCTTTCAACCTTGGGGAAATTGCTTTAGGGAAGGTGGCTGTGAGCTTTTTGTTTGCTTGTTTGTTGGTTTTGAAATGGAGAGTCTGAAAAAAAATGGAGTTTCCAGCCATGGCATCTGCTGGCTGGCATGGCTTGGGAAAGGTCTTGCTCTAATGGCTCCCTGGAGCAACAGGGGTCAGCAAGCATTAAAGAAAGAGCAAACTTGAAGGTGTGCACCTCAGGTTGTAGGAGCTGGTTCTCTTTGTTGGAGCTGCAGCAAATTCTGACCTGTAGGATCAAAGGGGTGATGTGATGGTGTTGTCAGGTCCCAGGTGTTTGGAAGTACAGGTTGTGGAATTTTCCTCTGTTCCAGGAAAAACAGTCCTTGCTGGGAAGAGGGCTGACAAACCACTCAGTCATCATCTCTCATCCCCTTGGGGCAAGAGGGAGAGGATCCACAGGAGGTGTGAGCTGCAGCCCCTTGTGCATCTCAGCCCTGCTTTAGCCTCCTCAAAAAGGGATGAAAAGTCAGAGGGAAGCCTGGGACCAGCCTAGGGAGCCATGCTGTCCAGCAAAGTGCCATGGCCTCCTCTTTTGAGCAGGAAAGTCAGAGCAAAACCAGCTTTGCATTTATCTGGAAGTGCCCAAATTAAGACTAGAAATAAGATTTTCACTTTAATGACAGATCAATTCTTTCATAATTTTATTAAAATAAGCATCTTCTATCTTTTAACTAGACCTGACATATGCTTACATAGATACAACACACCCTGTAACCTAATCTGCCAGCAATCTTGAAGCAATTAACTCCTTCTAATCTTCAGCTAACAAAGCCCACCATGCAAAAGGTCCCTGGAGAACAACACTCCAAAGGCTGCTGTAAGCTCCCTCCGACTATTTCTCTATTATTTGGCATGTAGGAGCTCTTTGGAGTGCTCAGAGAGCAGGGATTCGTTTGAAACAACAAAGATGAATCATCACAGATCATAAGATCTTCATTAACTCCTTATTTCTCCCCTAATTAACACAAAAGGAATGACTTGAATGGTTGACAGGCAGCGAATGACCCACAGCTCAGTGGTTAATAGGATGCAAATGATGCCTAATGAGGGTCTCTAGCTGCAGTCTGGGCATCTGGCCTACTATTTTTGTTGGGGATTCAGAGTGGGTTTGAGAGGAAAACACTTTAACCAGTAACATAACCAATAACTGCAGCTGAGTTCATATTAAAGTCCATGAATTTATGAGTCCAGCACACACAAGAATTGGCTTAAGCCACTCATCAACAGGTTTGTATCCACATAAAGCATTTCAGAGGCAGGAGAGCCTTGCCTGTTGTGATAAACAGCCACAAAAATTGCATGTTTTATGGTGTTGGGTTTTTTTCCCCTCATTTTCTTCCCCCTGTGCAATAATCCCAGTTAATTTGCAAATTCCTAATGATCTCTCAATTTACAGGGGAGGCAGATATCCACATAACTGTAATGCTGGCCTTTAGAGTAATTTATTCAACTCTGAGTCTTATTTCTAACACAAAACAAATTTGAGATGCTCCATACTTTTTTCTTCTTCCTTTTTTTTTTTAACCCCAGAAACTATTTCCAGTTCAGTCTTTCTGATTAATTAATAGGCTTTCAGTGAAGAGACACAATGCTACCAAAACTTCCACAAGTTCTTCCCTCGCTCCCAGGAACTTCTAGAGAGGCTGCAGGTCGAGCTTTTGATTCATCTACCTCTGTGGGGTCCTTTTGCCTCTGCTTCTGGGTACACACAAAAGCAAGGGCTGATGTAAGAGTGAACTGTGGTAAATTCCTCTGTGCATACATGTCTCACAGTGGCTGCAGGGTGGGCTCAATTCCCTTATTTCTCACCACTTTCCAGTCAGAGGCTATCAGTGTTTCCAATGAGGTTGTACAGCCACTCATAGACCCCACCTAATCTAGTGGAGGCTGTTCCTGCCCATGGCAGGGGTGGCTGGAACTAGATGATCCTTGGGGGTCCCTTAAAACCCTGGCAATTCTGTGATTCTGTGACTGCATGAGTCAAGCTCATTGAATAGGTTTAAACAGGTTATACAGCAGAGCTTTGCAACCACAGGCCACAGAGCAAGGGGTAGAGAGCACTTAAACTCCTCTGTTCCAGTGGGTGCAGTCAGCTGGCCACAGAGGGCATTCCTTGTGCTGCCTGGAGAGTAATCCTGCTTGAAGAAAGAGGAGTCACGAGGTCTGTGGTGACAGGTTGGACTTGATGATTCTCGAGGTCTCTTCCAACCTTTAAGATACTGTGATACTGTGATGGGAGGACTCATCCATGGTTTGGGATGGTCCTTCAGCTGGGATAGACTCGTGCCATTATCTTGAAGCTGGTCAACCACTTGTGCCACCCGCTTCCATCACCTAGTGCATCACACACCTTCCTGGGCAGCTTCTCTGCCACCCCCACTGCAAAATGAAGCATTCCTCTGGTGATGCTGCAGTGCAAGGAAATAGAGATAACAACAATGGAGCTCTCCAATCTCTCAAAATTCTTGTAAGAGTTTAGCTTTTCTTTCTCTTACTTTTTTTTTCTTGTTTTGCTTGCTATTTACTTGCTCACTTGAAAAAAAATATATAATGATTTTAATACTGCCTATCATGCTTCAAACCAGCTGCTGAACAGGGCCATGGAATGAAATAGATCTAAAAAAAGCTGGGAATGAGAAGTGATATCTATTTTTCATCTTGTAGGTGGATTAATATGTAAGAAAAAAAGAGATGTAGGTCTATATTTAAGAGTATTAAGTCCAAATGTGTTAATTTTCCCTCACAAGATGCCACAAACTATTGTATGGTCCTGCTCTGGACTCGATGATCTCTTTGAGCCTCCAACCCCTGAGATCCTGTGATCCTGTGAACTATAAATAGCAGTGAGGTACAGAGGGGGTTTCACACGTGCAAATTCTGTTTCAAGCACCCAAAATCTGCATGTGTTCTCCAACCACATCTGCTGTGCTTTATCTGGCAAATCTTGCTGTGTTTATCTTCTTCAACAATCACAGTTACGAAAGATTCAGTAATCAATATACTTCTACCAGATATACACAGTCACAGCCCTGTGACAAAGGCAAACATTCAATATCTTAGAATCACAGAATCATGGAATTGTTAGGGTTGGAAGGGACCTCAAGGATCATCTAGTTCCAAACCCCCCACCATAGGCAGGGACACCTCACACTACAGCAGGTTGCTCACAGCCACATCCAGCCTGGCTGCAAAAACCTCCAGGGATGAGGCTTCCACCACCTCCTTGGGCAACCTGTGCCTTTCACCACCCTCATGGTGAAAAACTTCCTAGCATCCAATCTGAATCTACCCATTTCTATACTTTTCCATTCCCTCCAGTCCTATCACTCCCTGACACCCTAAAAAGTCCCTCCCCAGCTTTCTGGTAGCCTCCTTAAGAAACTGGAAGGCCACAATTAGGTCTCCTTGGAGCCTTCTCTTCTCCAGACTGAGCAGCCCCAACTCTCTCAGTCTGTCCTCATGGCAGAGATGCTCCAGCCCTCTGCTCATCCTCATGGTCCTTTTCTGGACACTTCCAGCATGTCCAGATCCTTTCTCTAATAGGGGCTCCAGACCTGGATGAGGACTCTGTTTCTTTAAGGAATTTGCTTTGTGGAAAAAAAAGCCCCAACCAACAGTTGCCCAGAAAATACCTTTTCTTTGCTGCTAACTCTGGTGCTGCATCAGCAGAGAGCTGACTCTGCAAACCTCTTACGTTTCCCATTATTGCCAGTGTCAGCCTAAGACCATTCAGCCATAGATCATCCCCACTCCACCTTTTCATTAGATGCCTTCCACCCCGAGATGAGAAGCAGAGCGCACAAGGTGCTGAGGTCTTCTGCTCAGCCGAGCTGCAGGCAGAAGCTGGTGTAACATCCACCTTTGCTGGACATGGGCTGCTCATGCCCAGGCACTTAAGGGATTAATGAGATGAAGTTGTTTGGGGTTTTTTGTTTGTTTGTTTGTTTCATTTTGTTTGGGGTGTTTTTTTTCTTTGGACTTGCTGCACTTTCTCTTATCTTTTAAATCCATAACATCCCACAGAAGGCAAAATGTTGTCATTTCAGTCAGCAGCCTCTCATTAATTTCCTACCTTTGGGGGAACGTGCCTTTACAGAAAGAGGGACTGTATGGAGGCTAAGCTCATCACATCGCTTTCCACTCAAAGAGCTCAGCATGGCACAGCAGAGGCAGCAGCATAACACGCTTGAAGCGAAAGCATTCCTTCAGAGGGGCTGCAGATGTATCTGTGACTGCATATATCCCCTTCCTGATGTATGTATTCTATATGTGTGTTTACACACATATAGCCAAACCTATGGAGTCATCAGTTTTGCAGATAATCTTTTTAGGTTAAGTATTTTCCCACATTAAACTGATAATTATCCCCTCCTTTTCTTCCTCTGTCCCCAGACGCCAAACAAGCTGGATTTTTGCTTCATGTATTATTTATGGCATGGAATTAATATGCAGATTCACAAAAACTTAAAAACTCATAATTATTCATAAAGGGCTTTAAGGTTATTTAGTACATATTTATGAAACTTTATGTTTGCTGGGAACTGTGTTTGAAAGTGCTGTGGAAGGGTGTTGACTGAGGTTAATTACTAGCATGGAGAGTAATCTGGAAATGATCAAACCCTTTGAATGAAAATATTTGTCAGTATTTCTGATCTATATTTAAGTGAAGTAATGGACATCAATAGCCTTGCAAATGTATTCGGGAATGGCTCTGCAAGAAAGGAGATTTGCATATCTAATGCAAACAACCAATGAGGGAAAATGTCTAGCTGGACACCTTTGATCGCTAGGCAAATGTAATAAATGATAGAGATTTATCCTGTTTGTTGTCCAGCTGTGCTGAGGGATCTCAAGCTCTCTTCTTAGACAAATATATGCTCTAGTCTAGAAAATATTAGCAGCAATTTGAGGTGGCCAGGATCCTCTGCCCTCTTCTGGAGCAGGGTTCAGAAATGAAGCGCAAGGTACTTGTGACTGCCGAGATTTCTCTAGATGCTGCTTAGATTAAGCATAGGCTGTATGCAAATAATACATTATATGGGGTTTATATTTACATAAATCTCTCTGTCTTATGCATAATTAACCTCCTTTTCAATCCATTGTGCTCAAAGGTTGGAAACCTGTGAAAGATCTTGCAGGTTACGTTGTGTTAAACCAGCAGTGGCGGCAGCGATTCAGGAAGGTGGGAAGCACCCCAAACTTGTCATAGCTCAAATCCTGCTATCAGTGTGGCAGTTTGAGGCTGATGCCAAGGAAATTTTCCACAGATCATGAGTAGGAAGTGGTAGAATGTAAATAAATTACCATTGGATGTAAAGGGAAAATAATGATAAGGTCTAAATATTCACATTGCTCTGATAACTAACATAAAGGTAGTTGTGTAAACTATTTGTCTGTCTTTCTCAGCTCTTCACTCTAGCAGATATTAGGTATTAGGCAACCAGCAGCAGAACAAGAGGACACAGTCTCAAGCTGTGCCAGGGGAAGTTTAGGCTGGAGGTGAGGAGAAAGCTCGTCACTGAGAGAGTAATTCGCCATTGGGATGTGTTGCCCAGGGAGGTGGTGGAGTCACCATCCCTGGAGGTGTTCAAGAGGGTATTGGATGTGGCACTTGGTGCCATGGTTTAGTCATGAGGTCTGTGGTGATGGGTTGGACTTGATGATCTTTGAGGTCTCTTCCAACCTTGATGATTCTGTGATTCTGTAGCTTTTGCTTGGCTGTTTCTGACCTTGGCTTTGATCTTGGTGTGGCTAAGTACTAAGAAGCTGCTCTCTGGTTTGCTCCTCTTTCCCTTGCCTGGGGTGGAGGAGCGGGGGAAGCCATTGATAGCCTCCTGGTTTTGTCCAAGGGGATCCTTGTGCTGCTTATAAATCGTAAATATATGCAACTATTGGATATTTTGTACATTGCATTTCACATTTCTAGATTGGAGTTTTGCTTGTAAATACAGCTTCCTTTGCTTCCATGCCACTGAGATCCTCTGGCAATTTTATTTTGGGGGGGTAACTCTCTCAAATTACTTGGGGGGGGTGATTTTAACCCACCACAATCAGTTATAAAGATGTTGAATTCTATGACCTTGACTAGTTCAGTGAAACCAATGGAGGGGCAGTGCATATGAGTGGGGCAGTGCATATGAGTGTGTCTGTGAGCATTCACCAGGTTGGGGATTCAGAGAGGCCAGGATGGCTACAGAGCACAGCAGCTACCCAGAATGTAGCACACAGGTACTTGGAGCACAAGCCCTGTGAGGAGCGGCTGAGGGAGCTGGTGGTGTTTAGCTTCTAAGGATTGGAAGAGACTTCTGAAGATGATCTAGTCCAACTGCCCTGGTAGAGAAGGATCATGTAGAGCAAATCACCCAGGATTTGTTAAATCTCTCCTCTAGCTGAGCAAAGGGAGGAAAACTGGCATTGCTGAAAGAGATCAGTTGTGGCGTTCTTGGATTCCTCCATCTGACCTCAAGGGATGTATAAGGAACCCCACATCCCTCAGCACATCTGCAGCTTCTCACTGGCCACATCTCAGGGGCTAAAATCAAGTGGCACAAACAAACAAATCAAGCCATAATGCAGCAGGATGCTTCTCCTCTGCCCTGACCCTAGGATGGATGGACCCCATTTGGTCCCATGGACTTGGACACTCACAAGTCCATGGGACTGGATGGGATCCATCCTAGGGTGCTGAGAGCTGGCAGATGAGCTGCCAAGCCACTCTCCATCATTTTCCTCCAGTCCTGGCTCACCGGTGAGGTCCCAGATGACTGAAACTGGCCAATGTGGTCCCCATCCATAAGAAAGGTCAGATGGAGGAACCTGGAAACTCCAGGCCAGTCAGCCTGACCTCAGTGCCAGGGAAAGTGATGGAGCAGATTATCCTGGGGGCAATAACTGCACACCTGAAGGATGGCCAAGGGCTCAGGTCCAGCCAGCATGGATTTAGGAGGGGCAGGTCCTGATCTCCTTCTATGATCAGGTGACCCGTCTGGTGGACGTGAGCAGGCCTGTGGATGTGGTCTACCTGGACTTCAGCAAGGCCTTTGACACCGTCCCCCACAGCAAACTGCTGGCTAAGCTGTCAGCTCGAGGCTTGGACCACAACACTCTGTGCTGGGTTAGGAACTGGCTGGAGGGCCGGGCCCAGAGAGTGGTGGTGAATGGTGCCACAGCCAGCTGGCGGCCAGGCACCAGTGGTGTGTCCCAGGGATCAGCGCTGGGCCCCATCCTCTTTAACATCTTCACTGATGATCTAGATGAGGGGATTGAGTCAGTCATCAGCAAGTTTGCAGATGACACCAAGTTAGGAGCAGATGTTAGTCAGTTAGAGGGTTGAAAGGCTCTGCAGAGGGACCTCGACCGACTGGACAGATGGGCAGAGTCCAATGAGATGGCATTCAACAAGTCCAAGTGCCAGGTGCTGCACTTTGGCTATGGCAACCCCATGCAAAGCTACAGGCTGGGGTCAGAGTGGCTGGAGAGCTGCCAAACAAAGAGGGACCTGGGGGTGCTGATCGACAGCCACCTGAATATGAGCCAGCAGTGTGCCCAGGCAGCCAAGAGGGCTAATGGCATCCTGGCCTGCATTAGGAATAGTGTGTCCAGCAGGAGCAGGGAAGTCATTGTGCCCCTGTACTCTGCATTGGTTAGGCTGCACCTTGAGTCCTATGTCCAGTTCTGGGCCACTCAGTTCAAGAAGGACATTGAGACACTTGAAGGTGTCCAGAGAAGGGCAACAAGGCTGGGGAGAGGCCTTGAGCACAGCCCTGTGAGGAGAGGCTGAGGGAGCTGGGATTGTTTAGCCTGGAGAAGAGGAGGCTCAGGGGTGACCTCATTGCCCTCTACAACTACCTGAAAGGCGGTTGTAGCCAGGAAGGGGTTGGTCTCTTCTCCCAGGCAACCAGCACCAGAACAAGGGGACACAGTCTCAAGCCACACCAGGCGAGGTTTAGACTTGAGGTGAGGAGAAAGTTCTTCACCGAGCGAGTCATTCGTCATTGGAATGTGCTGCCCAGGGAGGTGGTGGAGTCACCATCCCTGGAGGTGTTCAAGAGGAGATTGGATGTGGCACTTGGTGCCATGGTCTAGTTAAGAAGTCTGTGGTGACAGGTTGGACTCGATGATCCTCGAGGTCTCTTCCAACCTTAGCGATACTGTGATACTGTGATACTGTGATACTGTGACCCTACTCTGAACATACACAGAATGGTTATCTGGACAAGGCTAGGGGGAGAAAGGGGACAGCAGAATCCTCTGCCACACAGAAGGGCAGATCATCAGGCAGAGTCTCTTTCTTACACTGTTCATGGAGAATCAGTTCTTGCCAAAGATATTCTGAAATAAATGGAACAATAATATAGCCATAATAGTTGCCCTAAGTGCGGTGACTATAGCCTGGATAGATTTGTAATCTCTTTTAATAAATACATTAAATTATTTGAAATAATGTCCTATTTGCCAACAGCTTATTCCATAAATATATATGGAATATAAAATAGGAGATATTCCCTGACATAATTAAAATTGTACAGCCAAGGAGGAGGCAGGGAATGGTGTTATCTTTTCAGCTGCAAACTATTTCACAGAAATACTTCGCACACACAAACCTTCTGTTTACCTTTAGGGATGGTATAATTGCATATTGAAAGCAGTGGAGCTCTGAGGCAGTGATGGATGGTGCCTCCACCTTCTGCTCCCCTCTGCATCGGGAGCTCAGTCAGACAAGCTGCAGCTCCCTTCTTACCAGTGCGAAGCACGCTCCTTTCTCCAGACACCTGCACAGAGGCAACCCCAAATGTCACAATGAGCTCTCATTTGCCTTGCAGCAGTGCCAGGTACCCACCAAAGCTGCTCTATCATGCCTCCTCCTCCTCAGCTGGACACTGGAAAGAAAGAAAATGTAACTAAAGACTTGTGGGTCGAGACAAGGTTAGGGAGAGATGACTCACCAGTTGCCATCACAGGCAAAACAGACTTGACTTGGGAACATTAATTTCTTACCACTCAAATCAGAGTAGGGTAATAAGAAATAAAGCTAGATTTGCTGTTACAGGCTAGATTTGCTGTCAGCTAGATCTGCTGCCTACAAAGCTAGCTTTGCTGTCTACAGCTACCTGAAGGGAGGTTGTAGACAGGTGGGGGCTAGTCTCTTCTCCCAGGCAACCAGCACCAGAACAAGAGGACACAGTCTCAAACTGTGCCAGGGGAGGTTTAGAGTGGATGTTAGGAAGATATTCTTCATAGAGAGATTGCCCATTGGAATGGGCTGCCCAGGGAGGTGGTGGAGTTGCCATCATTGGAGGTGTTTAGGAGGAGATTTGATGGGGTGCTCGGTGCCATGGTTTAGTTGATTAGATGGTGTTGGATAATAGGTTGGATGCGACGATCTTGAAGGTCTCTTCCAATCTGATCTGATCTATTCTATCCTATCCTATCCTATCCTATCCTATCCTATCCTATCCTATCCTATCCTATCCTATCCTATCCTATCCTATCCTATCCTCAAATGACTTTCACCGCCCCTTTCCTTCTTGGCCCAGGGGAGTTGCAGAGTCTCCCTCTCTGGAGATATTCTAGACCCATCTGGATGCATTCCAGTGTGATCTGGTACAGGTGATCCTGCTCTGGCAGGGGATCATCTAACTGGATGATTTTTTTGAGGTCCCTTCCAGCCTCTAACATTCTGTGATTCTGTGATAATCCTTTGGCATCATGGAAGGGTAGCCTGAGGGTTCACCCTTCTCCGTGGCAAGGGGTCAAATGCCACAGAAAACATCTACCTATCCAGCTGAGCTTTAAGATGCTCAGAAGGAGGACCCTGGGGCTGGTTGCCCACACTGATCATCTCCAGAAGGTACAACGTTCTCTAAGCAGACACATCTGGCACAGGAGCAGCGGATGTGAAGGTTAGAGCGGTGGGGTTTTATCCTCTGTGCAGACTGGTTGTTAGACAGGATACTGTAAGTATTGTTCAAATGACTTAAAGACATTACTTCAAAGGATTAAGTCTGCATTACAAAAACTATCAAGAATGTTGTGAATTATTGATTAGAACTATTCTTAGCTTCTAATGCATTGTGTTTGGAGCCCTGGGGATTTATATGCAGGATAACACAACAAAGAATGCAAGCAGTGCTGTTCCAGTATCTTTTACTGGAAATTACATCATCTCACCAAGGAAAGCTTATTTATAACAAGGACTTTTTACTCTCTTGTTGCAAATTTGTTTGGATCAATTGTCTCTTTGCACCATAAACTATTATGTCAGACTTAGCTCTCAGTTAAAGACCACAACCAAAAAAACTGTATAACTGGAAGCACCAGAAGTTCCCAGACTCATGGTTTTAGATGTCCTTCTGACCCATTGTAGTGGGTTGAGAGAGAAGGCCTAGCTTTCACTCCCCCACAAAGAGGAAAAAAAACCACAGCTAACTCAGCTGGAGAAGCAAAGGGATGTAGCTATACTTACAAGGAATGGGAAAATGCAAGATATGTACACAATATATACAGTATTTACAATATATATACAGAAATATACAGCAAAGAAGGATACAGGAATGAAATTCCCTCCTCCAGACAGAGGAGGGTTCCTCCCCCTTACCCACTTCTCTCCCCCTATCTCCCTTTTTTCCCAAAGAGGGTTAGAGAGAGAAAAAGGTAGTTATTAAGACAGAAGAATTTTAGTAGGCCTATTAGTACAGGATTAGTGCTTATCTTTATCCAAGGTCACTCTGGCTAAGAGCCCAGAAGCAGGCAAGCTGGAAGGGAGAGGGAAAGGAACGAACTGAGAAAAAATTCCAGCTGCACTAAAACTTAAAGTTGCATTTTACCAATCTACCAATTAAATTCATTTAGAATATCTGATTGTTTTTGTTATTATTCCAAAACATTCAGCCAGAGTGTCCCAGCACTGTCCCTTTCTTAAAGGCACAGCCTCAAATGGTCACACCCATTGCTCAGCTGCATTTTGAATGTATTTTAGTTGGACTGAGAGCAATAGATGAGTTGTATGTGGAAAACTCCCAGGTAACTCCTAGGTATGAGGGTGATGAGACAATGGAACAGGTTGCCCAGGAAGGTGGTAGAAGCCTCATCCCTGGAAGTTTTGAAGGCCAGGCCAGATGTGGCTCAGGGCAACCTTATTCAGTGTGAGGTGTCCCTGCCCATGGCAGGGGGGGTGGAACTGGATGATCCTTGAGGTCCCTTCCAACCCTAACAATTCTATGATTCTATGCCACAGAACCAGGCAGTCAAAAACTAACTTCAGACAATGCCAAGGTGATGGTAAAGAATCCTTCTATTCACCCATATCCCTGCTTTCTGTTTGGTCATACATTCTGTCCACCTACCTGAGGTGATGTTACTTAGAGCTTGACTTCCACAAAAAAAAGAGTTATTTACCTTTCTAGGGTGCAGACTAGTGTCTCTACACCAAACCCCTGCATGCCCACTGACATGCAAGGCATTGTAGTCAGCTTTGAAACTGCTGCCTACAGGAGTCCTTTAATATGCACTGAAAGTGTCCACATGGAGAATTAACACAAGGTAGGCAACTTGCTGTAAACTCACACCACAGCAGAATTAAAATGTGAGGTTAGAAGGCAGGTACAATGACACAAACAAGAGGTGGTGGCAACAACAGTATGCATATAGTGTAAGCGATATGTGAGGAGAGAAGAGGCTAATGCATATCTTTGCTGAAGAGGTCACTTAGTGGGTGTTTATAGTCTCCTCTGGGTGAGGGAAAGACAGGATGCCAGGGGTTGGAAGGGACCTGCAGAGATCATCAAGTCCAAACCCCCTGCCAGAGCAGGACCATAGAATCCAGCACAGGTCACACAGGAACACATCCAGATGAGGCTTGAAAGTCCCCAGAGAAGGAGACACCACAACCTCTCTGGGCAGCCTGTTCCAGTGCTCTGTGACCCTCACAGCAAAGAAGTTCCTCCTCATGTTGAGGTGGAACCTGCTGTGCTGTAGTTCACATCCATTGCCCCTTGTCCTATCCCAGGGTGCAACTGAGCAGAGCCTGTCCCCTCCCTCTTGACCCCCAGTCCTCAGATATTTATAGGCATTTATTAAATCCCCTCTCAGTCGTCTTCTCTCCAGACTAAGCAGCCCCAGGGCTCTCAGCCTCTCCTCATAGAGTAGTGCTCCAGTCCCTAAATCATTCTGGCAGCCCTTGTTTCCAGACAAGACAGTCATTTGTACTGCTATTTTTAGCAAGGTGCTTTAACCTCCTGTGCCCCTGTTGCCCCTCTGCCCTGCTCTGTGAGCTCTTACAAGCAAGACCTTCCTCTCTGTATGCTTGCCCTTTGTAGAGAGGAAGAAAGATCAGATCTGCAGACTTTAATCTCTGTGATCCAGAACCTCTCCACCAAAGCTAAAAAAATAATCAAGCCCAGAAAGGATCATGATCAGAAAACACAGACAGTCTGGGTAGTGGCTGAGGGAAAGTATTACTTCAGTCCCTCCATATATATTATACTGCTCTGAGACAGAAGCTGAAGCTCTAAAATTAGGCAAAGATGCCAAATATCACAGAGAAACTGCCAAGGTAAAAGCTGTGGTCAGTCTTTGAACTCACACAGAGAGCAGACACTGGAGTATTAAAACAGCAGAGGCACTCCTATCAGCTTGGGAACTCCAGGATAATTTAGTCTGCAGTTATTCACAAACATTATCAATATTTCTGAGTTTACACTCGCACCTTTGACTGTTGACTTAAAGCATCTAGTCTGGTTCATGCTACTGGTAATGTTTACACTCTGGAATCTATTATGCATAGAAAAATTAGGGATTAGCTTTGACCTGGGTCCCACATATTTTTATGCAAAACTAAATAATAGGGTTATTTATTCATTTAATCAATTCCATATATTTGCCATAAGCAGGCCTGATTTCTTCTGAGGTCGCAATCAACAGCATACCTTCGAGGAGGACATACGGTTTGACTGCTAACACAGATATCCCTGGCAGCCTTCAAACAATCCTGGGCTTTCCTATCTTTTCTCAGGTTAGGAGCACTACATATTAATATGGGTCAATCACTGTATGGAAACACCAAAGGGAAAGTCATTATTGGGGTAGTGCAGGCATAGTTAACCCTTTCACGGGGATCATAGAATCATAGAATTGTCAGGGTGGGAAGGGACCTCAAGGATCATCCACTTCCAACCCCCCTGCCATGGGCAGGAACACATCACACTAGAGCAGGTTGCTCAGAGCCACATCCAGCCTGGCCTTCAAAACCTCCAGGGATGAGGCTTCCACCACCTCCTTGGGCAACTTTTTCCAGTGTCTCACCACCCTCCTGGGGAAGAACTTCTTCCTAACATCCAATGTGGATCTACCCATTTCTAGTTTTGTTCCATTCCCCCCAGTCCTATCACTCCCTGATACCCTCAGAAGTCCCTCCCCAGCTTTCTTGTAGCCCCCTTAAAATACTGGAAGGCCACAATTAGGTCTCCTTGGAGCCTTCTCTTCTCCAGACTGAACAGCCCCAACTCCCTCAGTCTGTCCTCACAGGAGAGGTGCTCCAGCCCTCTGATCACCCTCGTGGCCCTAATCAATATATTTTACTGCATTTGCAAGTGGTGCTTTGAGTGCTTAATGACATGAGCTGTAGTTTTATTACCAGCAAATGGCTGAGTTCTGCTGAGGGGGAAAATACCAGCCCACTTCCAAGAGCAAGGAGGAAAAGAAACAACATAACAGATCCCCATCACAAGCAAAGGAATCATCAACATTTAATGACTGGAGTAACCAAATCCTCTTTCAGCTGATGGAGATTGTATAGAAGCAGATGGAGTAAAATGCTAACAAACACTATGCACCACCAAACGTAACAGGAGATGTGAAAGCCCATCAGGATTATGCCATTGTGAGACTAATTGCCAGGACACCTGGGAGTTCTAACCAGCATGGTTCCCCCTCCTATCCCTTTTCACTTTTGACTAGGGGCTATCGTTTATTTGTTTATTTAAGTTTTAACACCTCCTCTTGTGATTTGGAGGCAAGAGGAATTACTTTCAGCATTAGTACAATGGCTCTTGCAACACTCCGACAGCTGAACATCTGCTTGACAGAAGGCTGATAGGAGCTACATGCCAGTTTCAGGACTCTTTCTCATCGTTTGTGTGACAGAAGTATTTAAAGTGTTTAAAGACTCATGGGACTCACCAGAGAACAGAGATCTGTGAAGATGCATAAGATGCATATAGTATCTCCACAAAAATTGATGCAGCCTGGTGAGTCAGAATACAGAATTAACCAGGTTGGAAAAGACCTTTGGGATCATCAAGTCCAAACTATCACCCAACACCATCTAATCAACTAAACCCTGGCACCAAGTGCCTCATCCAGTCTCTTTTTAAACACTTCCAGTGATGCTGACTCCACCACCTCCCCGGGCAGCACATTCCAATGGCCAGTCTCTCTTTCTGGGAGGAACTTCTTCCTACCATCCAGCCTAAACCTCCCCTGGTACAGCTTGAGACTGTGTCCTCTTGTTCTGTCACAACCTCCCTTCAGGTAGTTGTAGACAGCAATAAGGTCTCCCCTGAGCCTTCTCCAGGCTAAGCAATCCCAGCTCCCTCAGCCTCTCCTCACAGGGCTGTTCTCCAAACCCCTCCCCAGCTTTGCTGCCCTTCTCTGGACACCTTCCAGCAACTCAACATCTTTCCTAAACTGAGGGGCCCAGAACTGGACACAGGACTCAAGGTGTGGCCGAACCAGTGCTGAGTACAGGGCAGAATGACTTCCCTGCTCCTGCTGGCCACACTGTTGCTGATCCAGGCCAGGATGCCATTGGCCTTCTTAGCCCCCTGGGCACACTGCAGGCTCATGTTCAGCCTACTATCAAGCAGTACCCCCAGGTCCCTTTCTGCCTGGCTGCTCTCCAGCCACTCTGGCCCCAGCCTGTAGCATTGCATGGGGTTGTTGTGACCATTGTGTAGAACCCAGCATGTAGATGTGCTAAATCTCATGCCAAAGGGATGTCCAGCCAAAGGGATGATGGCCTGGCCTCAGGCCAGCTTGCAGCCTGAAGATGAGGCTGCTGATTGTGCTTGCTGCAGAAGGCATGCAGAAGAACCAGGCCAGGTGTGAGAAAGGCCTTTGAAAATTGTGCCTAGGAATTAAAACCTTAATGCAGAGGTTGTCTGAAAGAAGTGTAACATCTGGAGGAGGAAAATATTGCTCCTCCAGAAAGAGAGAAGCTGTAGTCCATGATCTGTGTTTGGCAGAAGAGGAGGGAATAAGAAGAAAAAAGAAAAAGAGATGCTAGGAAGAAAAAGGGGATGGAAGGTGAAAACCTTTGGTCATAGGGAGAATAGAATTGTTACAGGAGCTGAGAAGGCAGCTGGACCACAGTGTGGTGGAAGGGTGCCCTGTGAGCCAGGCTTAGAATAAGTCACTACAGCAGCTACACCTTGGAGGTGTCAATCTCCTCAGCAGGTTGAGGAGAGGTAGCATTTCTTCCACTCCTCAGTGGTAAGCCATGGAGGTTTTATGCTGAGACACAGACCTTCGGCACAATATGTCCTGGTACTTCACCTGAAACAAGGGGTAAAAATAAAGCAGGTATATGATCTCTACCTATAAATTGCAGGTGGATACTGATTCCCAGGTGCAGGAGAAACTCCCCTGAGATCTGCAGGAGAGTCACAGGCTACTGAGTAGCAGAACAAATGCTTGCAGAAAAATCACAGGAGGTGATGAAATAGTGCAGAGTGTAAGGGAGGGATGAACTCTTCTGCTGGTCACAGTGTCCTCTGTGGCTGCTCCAAAAACAAAGCTAGAAACATGTGGAAGAATATCTGCCTGTGAGCAGGTGCCATCCATAACAATGTGCTTTTAGACCAGCATTAGAAATGGGACTTGGAAAGCAGGAATGGACTCAAGGGAAAAATGGGAGGAAAAAAGTCAGAGGAAAATACTCCTAAGCTGGGAGCTGATGCAGATGGATAGTTACCAATAAAAACCAGCACTATATAATAGGGAGATCTCAATTTACAGCTTCGAAGACTTAAAGTTGTATTTCCTCTTCTCCCTATCTCTGTTACAAGATTCAGGTTTTCGCCCTGCAAGGCAGGATTGTGCTTATCAGCAGCTCAAGGCATTATGTCTCTGTGCCAGTAGCCAAATGTCTAAGTGTAACTTCATATTTAACTAAGGAGAGAATAAATCAGGACTGGTATCAGTGAAAAGAAAACCTTCCAGCTGTGATCAGGAGGTGAGAAGGAAGGCTGTCCTGTCACCAGCCGAGGCAAAGGTGCAACTTCTGGAGGCAGCTGGTGAGCAGGGACCAAGGCTGGCATGAAATGAGTGGTTTAGGCTGAGGCTTAAACCCTCCTGGTGTCTTCTGCAGATATAATCAATGCATTGGTGTCTGGAGGCACCTAGAAGCTCTGGGCATTGCCAAGGGGCAAGGACTGAGTTTCCACATAGGGGAGGGAGAAATTGCCATAGAGCAGAGCAGGGAATTGAGTCCTGTCCTGATCATGGATCAGTCCCTGGCTGCAGAGCTGCCTTTGATCAGAAGGGCTTAATTTTTAAAGACAGTTGTAGTGCTTGTGGCTGTGTGCTTTGCAGGCAACTGTGAGCACAAAGGCAGAACTTCTTACTTTACCTAATAACTAATTTGGGGGTTTGTTGCATTTTTGGTGGCTTTATCTCTCACATGCTCCCGGAAGGAATGCAGAAGCACATAACTGCACTTGCAACATTAATTTTCTCTCAAAAAGATTTCTCAGTATTAGTTCAGAGAGTTCACCATCTGTAAAAGCAGGCAAATTTGTGAAGCTGAGCCCTTGGAGGTTTATTCAGACTAATGTAGTCTCAATCCATTTTCCAGGCTAGCAAACTCAGACTCGGTTTTCTTCCTGCGGCTGTTTGTACAGCCCAAGGAAAGGTTTGTGCACGTGTGTGTGCCACCAAAGAAATGTTCCAGTGCCTTTTCAATACCAAAGACACTGAGATAATAAATGTACATCTACCAGTCAGGAAACTGATGCATGCTATAGCAGCCAAACTCTGTCCTGTACAAACCCCAGTGAAAATAAACTACACCTTTGGAGATACCTTTCCAAGCTAAACTAAGAGAAATTAATGAATGTAGTTCCATGACCAGGATTTCATAGTTTCATAGTTTCATAGTTTCATTCAGGGTTGGAAGGGACCACAAGGATTGTCTAGTTCCAACCCCCCTGCCATGGGCAGGGACACCCCACACTAGATCAGGCTGGCCAGAGCCTCAGCCAGCCTGCTCTTAAACACCCCCAGGGACGGGGCCTCGACCACCTCCCTGGACAACCCATTCCAGGGTCTCACCACTCTCATGGTGAAGAACCTCCTCCTCACATCTAGCCTGAATCTCCTCACCTCCAGCTTCATTCCATTCCCCCTAGTCCTATCACTACCTGAGATCTTGAGAAGTCCTTCCCCAGCCTTCCTGTAGCCCCCTTCAGATACTGGAAGGCCACAATTAGGTCACCTCGGAGCCTTCTCTTCTCCAGACTGAACAGCCCCAACTCCTTCAGTCTGTCCTCATAGGAGAGGTGCTCCAGCCCTCTGATCATCCTTGTGGCCCTTCTCTGGACACCTTCCAGCACCTCCACATCCCTCTTTTTTAAATTTAAATTTAAATTTAACACACAAAAAGACTTTCTTCTCCCCCCCCCCCCCCCCCTCTGCTTTTCTCCTCTTTCTTCTTCCCTTGTAAAGGGGGAAAGGGAGTGGAGAAGGGGAAGCTGTTGGTAACCCTCTGGTTTTGTCCAGGGGTTGTTCGTGTGCTGTTTATCAATTGCAAATACATGCAAATGTTGGATACTTTGTACATATTCATTGCATTTCATATTTCTAGATTGCAGTGTGCTTGTAAATGGAGCTTCATTTGCTTTCCAACTGAGCTGGCCTGGCAGTTTTATTTTTGGGGGGTAATTCTCTCAGATTAGTTGGGTGGTGGTGGTAATTTCAACACACCACAAATACCCAGGAGTCTTCAGGCTGATGTGGTATTATACTTTTGCTGGTCTTAATGTTATTGTTCCTGTCTCATTTTAGGTTGTTCCCCAGTGTTTATTATGAATTCAAATTCTCACTATTAAAGGGAAGATATTATCCATATGGTTGACGTGCTGCTCTGTATGTTCATAAGTTCTCCAACGTTTTGATTAACACTGACAGAAACCCCTTTGAAAACATATGGCCCTATATACATCCTGTCATTTCTAATAATAGGCTACATTCCTCAGTGCACTTCCATAGGAAGATGAATTCAGTCATATTTTAGAAACATGCTAATACTTTGTTAATTAGCCCTTTGAGGTCAGGGGGAAAAGAAAAGATTGAAGGAAAATAAACTTTTCCCTGAGCAGACACTGTGAGCACCATAGATAATTTGTGCAGCAGGAAAAAAAACACCCAACGTGCTATCTGTGAGTAATGGTCTCTACATACAGCCAGATTTCTTAAACCAATTAGCTTCTGGCATATTCCTGAAGATATTCATGCTCCATTTGATATGCCAGACCCTTAAAGTTTTAGCATGAAGACTGATTCTGATGCTCATTTCACTGATTAGGTCAGTGTTTTGTTTCTGGTGTTGAGTTCCTATATTTATACCAATTGTTTCCCTTTTCTAACACCTTTGGGATGTCATGGGCTCTCAGCATCCTTCTCCCTTACACAGGCAGATATCAAACCTAGCAGAGATTGTGTTGACTTAAATTAACTTTGGCTTGTGCAGTGACATGGCACATTTATATCCTACGTTTATATCCCTCCTCTTTCTTTCCACTTTATATGGCAGAGTTTGTCCCTACTCTTTCTTTCCCCCATGCTGATATTTTCACCCATTCATTTCACCACTATGGTGAAAATTCTCATTTCCATGGTCTCTCTTAACCATATTTCTCCTCACATAGCTGCTTGTATTGTTCCCAAACTGCACTACCTACATATTTATCCCCATCCCTGGAGATATTCAAAGTGGGGCTCGAGAAGGCTCTGGGCAACCTGATGTAGTTGAGGATGTCCCTGCTGACTGCAGGAGGGGTTGGACTAGGTGACCTTTGGAGGTCACTTCCAACCCAGACCATTCTATGATTCTGTGATTCTATGATTCTGTGATTCTATGATTCTGTGATTCTATGGTTCTATGACTCTATGATTCTGTGATTTGTTCAGAGAGAAGCTGCTCTGCCAGGTGTTCTTTAACATGATAATTCAGTATGTGACTATGCATGAAAAAGTCAGGTAATCTGCTTGAAAACTATGCAGCACAGTAACACAAATATGTGTTTAAAAGATGATATATCAATATTGTACTCTAGAACATGAGGTATCAATATTGTACTCTAGAGACCTAAATATTTTCATACAATGGCCAATCCAGTCAAGTTCTTTCCTTCCAAAGAAGTCTCATTATTGTTAATGCTGATACCTAATGATGCTGAAAATGGCAAAATTTCTGCCACGACCATTTCAGCTAGCACAGAATCATAGAATCAATAAGGTTGGAAAAGACCTCAGAGATCATCAAGTCCAACCTGTCACCCAAGAGCTCATGACTACTAAATCATGGCTTCAAGTGCCACATCCAAACGCTTTTTGAACACCTCCAGGGATGGTGACTCCACCACCTACCTGGGCAGCCCTTTCCTATGGTTAACAACTCTCTCTCTGAAGAACTTTCTCCTCACCTCAAGCCTAAACTTACTTTCATTTCTTCCTTTCTTTCTCACTTTCCTCCTTGAGGAAAACCCAGAGACACACCACCAAGGACTAGATTGCCACCCTCCCCTTTTTCTTCGCTGTCTCTTCACCCTCTGTTTGCTCTTGTCCATTTTCTTTTTGGAAAAGTCCCTCTCTGTGCAACATCAGTGAAGCACTTCTGGGCAAAAAAAAAAGCCATCAGACCTTATGAAACTCCATCTCTGACTATTATGGCAGATAAGTTTCTCCATGCCCATCAGATCTCTCCTTCTCTAGACCATGTTCAAGGAAAGCACACAACAAAATTCATGGCCTTTGTCTGTAGGGAGGCTGGCAGAAGAAGCCTGGAAGAAAGGGAAATGATGCTGATGAAGGGTTTAAAGCACAAGTCTTATGAGAAGTGGCTGAGGGAACTGGAGTTGTTTAGCCTGGTGAAAAGGAGGCTTTGGGTTGGAGCAGGCTGTCCAGGTAACTGCTGGAGTCATCACACCTGGAGAGACTTACAAGGCCTGTAGATGTGATGCTTAGTGACATAGTTTAGTGGTGGACTTGTCAGGGTTATGTTTATGGTTGGATCTAAAAGGTCTTTTCCAACCTAAGTGATTCTATGATTGTATCTTTGAAAGCTGTGGGACAAGGTTATCAAAAGTCCTGCTCCTTAAGAACAGGGGAACTTTTCTACTCCACTCAAACCTCACCCATACTGTGGAGAGCAGCTCCCTCCACATCTTGTCTTGTGAAGAATCAAAGGAAACAAATGCCATACAAATCCTACCTATTTTCTATTCCAGGTGTAAAGCACATTTATTCCATTTTGCCTACTCAGACATGCATGTGAACAGCATTTATATAAGCAAGATACCAAATCAAACACCTTGTGGAAAATGGAACATCATCTTGCATAGGTAACACCCCTTTTAGGACCTAGTGGGAGGAAAAAAGTGAAACACCTCTCAAGGAGGTTAGCATGTAATTCAGAGGTCATCTGCAATAACAAGGAAGGTAGAATCATAGAATCAAGAAGGTCTGAAAACACCTCAGAGATCATCAAGTCCAACCTATTACCTAATACCTAACACCTCCTGACAACTAAACCATGGCTTCAAGTGCCAGTTCCAATCCTTTTTTGAACACCTCCAGGGACAGGGACTCCACCACCTCCCTGGGCAGCACATCCCAATGGCCAATTACTCTTTCTGTGGTCATGGGTAAGGTCATAGGGAGACTAGTAGAAGAACTGGAATAGATTGGAAGGCTTCACCATTGATGGAAAATCAAAACCAAACCACACCAATCAGCAGTATGTTTATAGTCTGGTTTCCAAAACTCTGTGTAGTTTTAATGATTATTTTCTTCCCTTGTTGTACTGAGATTCAAGAGCAGTACAAGTTTGGAGTTTTTTTCCACTCTCTGTTGAGTCAGATGAAAGGTGATCTTTCACTTTGCTTTACACTGTACCTGCCTTTTTAGAGCTGCCCATCATCCCTGCCTTGCTTTTCCACAAACTGAGAGACATGAAGGACCTTCAGACCAGTAACATATGGCAACCTTGCAGATAACTACTTAATAGTAATAAAACTGTGCCTGTGCTATGCTGTTTATCTCATGATACTCCTTAAGTTACAATACTGTTATTTAACTTTTACTCTTTCTTTTCCCCCTCTCTTTGGTCCTACATTATTTAAACTGCTGCACATGATACCGAAAACTTGAAGACTGTTATCAGTTTAGGAAAAGGGTATTAATGGAAAAAGATTAAGCTTTTGGCCTGAAGCCAGCAAGCACTTAAATGCATGAGTAACTTTACTCCCATGAGTAGTGTCTCTGAAGCCAATGGGACCAGCCATGCATGGAGGAGCAAAGGTTTGTATAGACGGTGGGGAGAGCAGTTCCTGCTGCAAGAGCTCCAGGTTCAAAACTTGGGCTTGTGTTTAGCCCTCTGTGTGTGTGTGTGTGAACTCATAAGCCTTTATTGCACTATACATGCTCACTGTGCTTTCCCCACATATCAGAGCTTTATTGCTATGCTATTATCCTTTTCCCTGCTAAAGCATGCAGCTGTTCTTCATTTTTCCTTACCTATATGCCAGATTTCAAGAGAGTCAAGTTTCAATTTATACTTTTCTTTTTCCCAGAGAAAATCAAACAATATAAAACAAATCAATGGTTCAAACCCACAGAATACGTTTTCACTTTCTTTCCCCTCCCTCCCTCCCCCCTCAACACCCACAGGTTGGTGGTTTGTTTTTATTTTAACATCTGCCTCTTTCCCAGAGTTCTCCACCTTTCCCATCTTATGGAAAAGCTCTGCACACACCTGATTCACATTTAAACCTTTGGCTTCAAAACCTAGCATCACTGAGAGGTGAGCAGAAGTCAGGTATTAAAACCTCTCCTGTGAAAGATGCCAGATTGAACCTTCATTTTGTCTCAAATAAGGAAAACCAACTCATAATACTTAAAATGTCACGGAATGGGGAGGAAAAAAGTACCAAACCTCCTAATTAGGAAGCATCAAACCCCTTCACTTTGGCATTTCTAACCGGCCAAACCATCAGAGTATCACAGAATCTAAATACATCATTTCTAACCAACCAAACCATTGGAGTATTAGGGAATCTAAACATATAATCTCTGTCTGTTTGGCAAAAATACTGATGAAAGCTGTGCCTCAGCACTATAAAAACAGGGGTTTGGCAGCCCCTTTCCTCAGCTACCAAGAAGATGCATCCCTGCAGGGATGAAAACATACAGCAACACAGGAGATGTAGCTCTACAAAAGGACTTACTTCGTGGAGGAGCCTGGGATCATGAGATGTGTGAATACAAGTTTTTAAAGCATGAGGGCTACGAGGATGATTAGGGGACTGGAGCACTGCCTGCTGAGGAGAGACTGAGGGACCTGGGGCTTTTTAGTCTGGAGAAGAGAAGACTGAGAGGGAATTTAATGAATGTTTATAAATATCTGAGGGCTGGGGGTCAAGAGGGAGGGGACAGGCTCTGCTCACTTGCTCCCTGTGATAGGACAAGGAGCAATGGATGTAAACTGCAGCACAGGAGGTTTCACCTCAACACAAGGGGGAATTTCTTTACTATAAGGGTCACAGACCACTGGAACAGGGTGCCCAGAGAGGTTGTGGAGCCTCCTTCTCTGGAGAATTTCAAAGCCTATCTGGATGTGTTCCTGTGTGACCTGAGCTAGATTGTATGGTGCTGCTCTGGCAGGGGGGTTGGACTCGATGATCTCTTTGGGTCCCTTCCAACCCCTGACGTCCTGTGATCCTGTGATGAGCTAGTTCAGTGTAGATGTGTAGATGTTTTGGGCAGAAGAACCCTGGCAGCACTGATGCTAAAGGCCATGCATTTACTGGATCTCTCATGGGGCTGGCCCTACCCTATGAGGAAAGCATGCTGGGAAACGACTGTCTTCTGCAAACAAGACATTGTCCATATCCAGTGTCATCAGGCACTATGCAAAGTTAAACAGAATGATGAATGGATCAAAGTGTTAGATTGACCACAGAATCACAGAAACATTCAGCTTGGAAAAGACCCTCAGGATCACCAAGTCCAATCCAGAACCCTACTCTACAAGGATCACCCCTAAACCATATCCCCAAGCACCACATCCAAACCACCGTTAAACACATCCAGGCTTGGGGACTCCACCACCTCCCTGGGCAGCACATTCCAATCCCTGACCACTCTTGCTATGAAATTTTTTTTCCTAATGTCCACTATAAAGCTACCCAGTCACAGCTTGAGGCCATTCCCTCTTGCTCTATCACCAATTACCTGTGAGAAGAGACCAGCACCAACCTCTCTACAACATCCTTTCAGGTAGACCCTCTCATACTGTGTCCCTCTGAAGCTACAAAAAAACACACTGCAGGATTTGGGTGGATTTCTTTGAGCACATTTTGCTTCCTACACTGAAAATGACCCCTTGCTCTCACAGACAACACGGAGTACTGAACAGTTTTTCTTAGGACAACATATATTAGTGAAGTCAAGTCTGACATCTGGCTGGCTGCTTCAGGAGAAAACAAAACAATGCTCCTGCAAAACTTATTTTTAAGTGTGAAGAAACTCCCTACTACAGCCTGCAGCCCCTACTTCACCAGATATTTATCTCCTAGTTATTATTGCCTGCTGAATATTTTAAATCCATTGTAATTCAATATTCAAGCCAAGTCTAAAATAAACCCTTTATTTTACTCTTTTATTTCTTTTGCTCTTTTATTTCTTTTTCTTTTCTTTTCTTTTTTCCTCTTTTCCCACTTTTCCCCTTCCCTTCCCTTCCCTTCCCTTCCCTTCCCTTCCCTTCCCTTCCCTTCCCTTCCCTTCCCTTCCCTTCCCTTCCCTTCCCTTCCCTTCCCTTCCCTTCCCTTCCCTTCCCTTCCCTTCCCTTCCCTTCCCTTCCCTTCCCTTCCCTTCCCTTCCCTTCCCTTCCCTTCCCCTCTTTTCCCCTTCCCTTCCCTTCCCTTCCCTTCCCTTCCCTTCCCTTCCCTTCCCTTCCCTTCCCTTCCCTTCCCTTCCCTTCCCTTCCCTTCCCTTCCCTTCCCTTCCCTTCCCTTCCCTTCCCTTCCCTTCCCTTCCCTTCCCTTCCCTTCCCTTCCCTTCCCTTCCTTTCCCTTCCCTTCTTTTCCCTTCCCTCTTCCCTTCCCTTCCCTCTTTCCTTCTCTTTTCTTTCTCTATATTTTATTTTATTTTAATTTAATTTAATTTAATTTAATTTAATTTAATTTAATTTAATTTTATTTTATTTTATTTTATTTTATTTTATCATTTTCTTCCTTTTCTTTTTTCCCTTTCTTTTCTCTTTTCTTTTACTTTTTTTTTGTTCCTTTTCTTTCTTCCTTTTATTTTTTTCTTTTCCCTTTTCTTGGCTCTTTTTTCTTTTTTTCCCCTTTTTGTTCCTTTTCTTTTTTTTCTTTATTCTTTTCCCTTTTCATGTCTCTTTTTTCTTTTTTTTTTTTTCTTTTCTCTTTTCTTTTCTCCTTGCTTTGCTTTGTTTTCCTTTACTGTGCTCTTCATTATTTTCATTAAAGATATTTTTGTCTTCAATCTTCCATTTCAATCTTGGCCTTTTTAAAAGGCCATCTTCAACTTTAAAAGCAGCCTTAATTACTAGACATTTTGTCTCCTACTTGGCAACATAATACAAGAGGAGGAAACTGGATGCAGGGTCTAATAAATTCGTAGCAGCGTCCAGAAGAGGCCATAGGATGCTAAATTCAGTTAAAAGCAGGAAACATTTCATATCAAGGCCCAGTAAGAGATCATTGTTCCTCATTTTTCAGGTGTAAAAGCACTAGTTCAGGTTTTCTGAAGCCTGAAACACATTGACTTTTTCAAAGTGTAGGCAACAGATTTAGAGCTTTATTCCCCTAACAGGATTTAGGCTTTGTGTAAATGCTTCTGGGGTGAGAGCTGCACACTTCTAGCTGCACACTTCTAGCTGCACACTTCTAGCTGCACCTTTAGAGCAACTAGCTCCCTTTGGGGTGTGGGGGAGGAAGGCCCTTTCATTAGCTCATGTGATAAAAGTAAAGGAATTGAATACAATTCCCTCATTAGGGAACAGTAGAAACTATTCCCACAATTTGAGTCCTATGTAAAGCTTAGTCCTGTAGAGGTCAGTGGAACTGGAATTTCAGGAGGTATGGTTTAGGTCCTCTTTATAGAAAGATTGCATGTTTTCAAGAACAAGGGGGAAAATGATGAATCACTGAAAGAAAGAAGAAAACTTTAAAAATAGGGGTTTGGGGTTTTTTTAACAGTTGTAAGTAATAACACAGGTAAAAAGAAAGCTGGTGAGTGAGGGCAGCACAAGCAGGGATATCTTCCTGAACTCTTGAAATGTACTCATAGTTGAAAATGTAATGGGGATCCAGATCTGCTGTGTCATGAGCTTCTGGCCTGTCATGGCTTCTGGCCTCTGTGCCTTATTCTAGGAGGAAGGGAGAGACAGGGTATTTACAACCCTCCCTGACAGCACCTATTTAGAATCACAGAATCAACCAGGTTGCAAGAGATCTCCAAGATCATCCAGTCCAACCTATCACCCAACCCTGCTGTTTCTTGAAGAAGCTCACAGGATCACAGGCATACAGAATGTTAGGGGTTGGAAGTGACCAGCCCCCCTGACAGAGCAGGACCACAGAATCTAGCACAGGTCACACAGGAACACATCCAGATGGGGCTTGAAAGGCTCCAGAGAAGGAGGCTCCAGTGAAGGAGACTCCACAACCTCTCTGGGGATCCTGTTCCAGTGCTCTGTGACCCTTCACTACCCTCCCAGTGAAGAAGTTCCTCCTTGTGTTGAGGTGAGACCTCCTGTGCTGGAGTTTATAGCCATTGCCCCTTGTCCTATCCCAAGTGAGCAGAGTCTGTCCCCTCCCTCCTGACACCCAGCCCTCAGATATTAATAGGCATTTACTAAACACCCTCTCATTCTTCTCTTCTGATTTCATAGAGTTATTTATATTTTGGCTCTCTTTTACAATCTTAAACCACTTTTTTTTCCTCAGCCTACAGAATGGCAAGAAGTGCAGACATTGTAGGGTGAGGTCTGATCTTGGTGAGGAAAAAAATAATCCAGTGGTTTGTGGAAAACAAAAATGTGTAAGAAATGGTAATATATTGTCTTGTTCCTTTCTCTGGGTTTAGTTGGATTTAAGGATTTGAGAGGGGGGATTTAGACAAAGTTTTTAAAATGAATGTTCAAACTTATAAAACACTACAGTGTGAGGGATGGTGGTGACCATGACCTGTTGAGAAAATGGCGAACATCTCTGCAACACACTGCCACACATCACAGTTTGACAGGCAGTTGATTTTGGTTTTGGTTTTGACATTGGGAGTTAGCTAAGGGAAACAAGAAGCAGCAATAACTTCAGTTGTACAGCCAATGCCATCAACACTGTCTGTGCAATGGGCACTGGAAAAATACATCTGTTTGGTGGTTTGGTTTATTTTAATTGCAGACATGGTGTGGCACCACATTAATAGGATAGGATAGGATAGGATAGGATAGGATAGGATAGGATAGGATAGGATAGGATAGGATAGGATAGGATAGGATAGGATAGGATAGGATAGGATAGACCAGACCAGGTTGGAAAAGACCTTTGAGATCATAGAGTCCAACCTCTCATCCAACCCCATCTAATCAACTAAAACATGGTACCAAGCACCCCATCCAGTCTCTTGCTAAACACCTCCACTGATGGTGACTCCACCACCTCCCTGGGCAGCACATTCCAATGGCCAATCTCTCTTTCTGGGAAGACTTTCTTCCTCACATCCAGCCTAAACCTTCCCTGGCACAGCTTGATGCTTCTAAAGTTGTTTCTACACAATATCTACCTTGATTGCTTTCAGATCTTATTTAATACGTGACAGTGTCAGTTCAATCAGTGAAGCAGTTTCCTTAACTGTTTTATATCTAGGCCACTGATAAGATGCATCCATTGCATGTGATCTGCATGTACCTGCTATGGCAATGATGCAAGAACAGCATTTAAATGCCACACTTCGCAAGGGTCTCTAAAAACATGCGCCAGGGGAGGTTCAGGCTGGAGGTCAGGAGGAAGTTTTACACAGAGAGAGTGATTGCCTATTGGAATGGGCTGCCTGGGGAGGTGGTGGAGTCACCATCGCTGGAGGTGTTCAGGAGGAGACTTGACAGGGTGCTTGGTTGCATGGTTTAGTTGGTTGGGTGGTGTTGGATGATAGGTTGGATGCAATGATCTTGAAGGTCTCTTCCAACCTGGTTTATTCTATTCTATTCTATTCTATTCTATTCTGTTGAGGCTGGAAGAGACCTCTGAGACCATCAAGCCCAGCCTATGACCTAACACCACCACATCGACCAGACCACAGCACTAAGTGCCGCATCCAACCTTTCCTCAAACACCTCCAGGGATGGGACTTCACCACCTCCCTGGGCAGTCCATCCTAGTGTCTAATTCCCTTTTCCATGAGGAAGTGTTTCCTAACATCCAACCTAAACCTCCCCTGGTGCAGCTTCAGCCCATGCCCTCTCATCTCTTCACAAGTTGCCTGGGAGAAAAGCCCAATCCCCACCTTACTACAGCTTCCCTTCAGGTAGTTGAAGAGTGTGGTAAGGTCCCCCCTGAGTCTCCTCACCTCCAGGCTGAACACCCCCAGCTCCCTCAGCCTCTCCTCATTAGACTTTCCCTCCAGTCCTTTCCCCAGTCTGGTCACCCTCCTCTGGACCTGCTCCAGCACCTCAGTATTTTTCCTGAAGTGAGTGACCCAGAGCTGCACACAGTGCTCAAGGTGAGGCCTCATCAGTGCCCAGTACAGGGCAGAAGGACATCCCTAGTCCTGCTGGCCACACCATTCCTGATACAGTCCAAAATGTCATTGGCCTTCCATGCCCCCTGGGCACACTGCTGGTTGACGTTCAGCTGCTGTCACCCAGCACTGCCAGGTCCCTCTCAGCCAGGCTGCTCTCCAGCCACTCATCCCCCAGACTGTAGTGCTGCGTGGGGTTAGTGTGGCCCAAGTGCAGGACCCTGAACTTGGTTTTGTTGAACCTCATCCCATTAGACTCAGCCCATCAACCCAGCCAGGCCAGGTCTCTCTGAAGTGTCTTCACAGACAGAATCACAGGAACATTGAGGTTGGAAAAGACCCTCAGGATCACCACATCCAACCAACAGCCCTACTGCAGAAAAGGCAGCAGAGGATGAGGAGCTGGATAGGCTATAGGTGTCCAGAGTGTTTCCTGAATAAATCAGTTCCAGACACATGCATCTTTTATTTATTGTTGCTCTTCTTCTTCTTCTTTTTAAAGCACTGCTTGTTGTTTTTTTTCCTGTGTTATTTATGTCACTGCACATGTACCCAGGGAAGAGGAAGGGAGCAGGGTGAAGAAGAGATATTCACCCACCCTGCTTTAAGCACCTAATTTACTTTCTGCTTGGCAGTCGTGCTGCTTTATCTAATCACTGAAGAGAGATTTGCTGCTCCAAAGGGCAACTCAAAGCAGTCCTATTAGGTCCTTGAGCTGAAGTGCCCCCTGAGTGACAGCTGTCAAGTGATTTGTCACCAACACCACCAAGCCCATAACATTCCCAAAGATCTCTCATTGAACAGAAAGTCTTGTGGTAGAGCAGCCTGAACGATGGAAGGAAGATTTGGTTCTGCTTCCCCATTAAGTCCATGATAGTGTTAATCCCATTAAAAACATACAAAACATCCAGAATTCCTCTCTAATAATTGTAAACACTGCTTCCTTTGTCAACTTCTTGATTTATTGGAACTTATTACAGAGCTAGACTTTATTGTATTTGCTTATGATACCACAGTAATCTTTTCCCAGGCTTTCACTTTATTTTGTTACATTTATCTACCAAGCCAGATTCACACTCCCACAGTAACCATATGGAGAAAAGCCACAAAAGCTGTTAAGTACATTTAATTACTGTTTTGATGAGCTCATATTTTAATTATGTTTATTGATTCTGTGTGTGCTGAAATAGTTTTAGCATTTCAAGGAAAAAAAAATGGAATCAATATACTGTAATTACTGGGCATTTTATAGGGTGGTTTTTTTTTCCTGTGTAATTAAAACTTTCATATAATATTTTTAACACTTCTTACTAATCCTTCAGCTGTGATTGGCTGCCTTCCCTCCCATGTTTAGGTCAGCTTTAATTCTCAGTCCTCCACAATGTGAAGCTAAGTTCAAGACTAAACAACATCCTTCCCATCAAATACTTTCCTTCCCCTTAGACCTTCTTAAGGGAAAACAGCATGCATATGGTATTTGCCAACACAGCACTTGTTGTGACACATGGGTGAAGCTTCCACTTGGTGCTGGCATGACAGCTCTGGCTAGCACTGCAGCAACTGTGTGATGGGTGAGACAGATAAGGGAGAGGTCCTCCTAACGTAACTGTCACTGAATACAGAATTAGCCAGGTTGGAAAAGACCATTGAGATAGAGTCCAACTTATCACCCAACACCATCTCATCAACTAAACCATGGCACCAAGTGCCTCAGCCAGGCTCTTTCTAAACACCTCCAGTGATGGTGACTCCACCATCTCCCTGGGCAGCACATTCCAATGGCCAATCTCTTGTTCTAGGAAGATCTTCCTAACATCCAATCTGAATCTACCCATTTCTAGTTGTTTTTTTTCCATTCCCCCCAGTCCTATCACTCCCTGACACCGTAAAAAGTCCCTCCCCAGCTTTCTTGTAGCCCCCTTCAGATACTGGAAGGCCACAAGAAGGTCTCCTCAGAGCCTTCTGCTCTCCAGACTGAACAGCCCCAACTCCCTCAGTCTGTCCTTATAGGAGAGCAGCTCCAGCCCTCTACTCATCCTCATGGCCTTTCTCTGGACACCTTCCAGCACCTCCAGATCCTTCCTGTAACAGGGGCTCCAGAACTGGACACAGTGCTCCAGGTGTTGTCTCACCAGAGCGGAGTAGAAGGGGAGAATCACCTCCCTCAACCTGCTGGCTATGCTTCTCTTGATGGAGCCCAGGATGTGATTGGCTTTCTGGGCTGCAAGTGCTCACTGCTGGGTCCTGTTGAGCTTCTCATCCATCAGCACCCCCAGGTCCTTTTCTTCAGGGCTGCTCTCCAGCCAGTCCCTGCCCAGCCTGTATCAGTGTTTGGGATTACCCTGGTCCAGCTGCAGGACCTTGCACTTGGTCTTGTTGAACCTCTTAGAAATCACAGACACTGTTCTTGCTCAGTCACCTCACACATCCATTGGTCTAGAGGAAAGGACAGGATAAACAGGCCCTGTGTACAGGGAAAAGGGCAGTGAGAGTGTAGGCATTTTTAACAGAGGGACCTGAACAGAGATTGCTTTCATCAGACACTTAAATTTCAATAATGGGACTGAGTTTTGAAATGCCGTGATTTTGTTACATGATGAAGATTCCATCCTCAAGGGAGCTCTGGTGCTTGCAGTTAGGTGACAGTGAGCTTCAGATCCTTCTCTTTGAGATAGTCTCTGGGTGTTAATTTCCATAGTGTTAAAAGCAAAAGGTAGTGACATACCATTCAGCCATCAAGCTTAGCTTTCATTTATTTGCACCCTTGCATGCCACAGGGATAGCAAAGTAAAGAAAAGAGAGAAAGGAAAAAAAAACACCAAGTCAACTGCTTGGATTTGAAAACTCTGATTGCAGAAGCATCATTTTTACCCTTTCAGTATACTTCTGAATCTCTGACCAAATGCTAGGAGGTCACCCTGTGCTCCTGACAGTCAAACTGGGTTTGTTACATGAGGAGCTATTCTTGAAGTACTGTGCTCTTGGCTCTCAATCTCAATCTTGAATTACCAAAGAGAAAGAAACAACTTTTCTGTGGAACTCATCTTAACTTGACCTCAGGCATACAATGCTAGCAGGGCTGGAAACTAGGTGCTGGCTGAGGAAAGAGAAAGGACTTCATCTCTTTGAGTACTGCATATTAACTGAAGGTCATGAGATTACTGTGAGAAGGGGCAGCTGTATGACTCTGGTAACAAAAAGAGGTATCAAGAGCTGAAAGGGAATATTTATGGGAAAAAAACACATGATAGCAACAAATAGAGCTACCTGAAAGGAAAGTAGAAAGGATAGATAGGAGGAATACAGAAACAACACATAAATGTCTATTTGGAATGATAGGCCATGATTAGACAAGGTTTGGGTATCACCTTGAGCCCTGGAGATAAGTCAGTGGAAGAGGAGGGAGTGAGGAAATAGTGTGGAAGCACAGAAAGGTTCAAGCTTCATTCTGGAGCACTTAACTAGAAGGGTGAACCTTGGTTCTGGCCAACTGCCTTTGCTACAGACAAGGAGAGCTCTGTAGATGTTACCAGGAGTCAGAGCATAGAAGGATAGAATCATAGAATGGTGCGGGTTGGAAGGAACCTCTGAAGGCCATCTAGTCACAGTATCATAGTATCAGGCAGGGTTGGAAGGCACCACAAGGATCATCTAATTCCAACCCCTCACACCTCACACTAGTCCACACACCCCACTAGTCCACACACCCTCTGCAGTCAGCAGGGACATCCTCAACTAGATCAGGTTACCCAGAGCCCTGTTGAGCCTCACCTTGAATAGTGCCAGGGATGGGGCCTCAACCACCTCCCTGGGCAACCTGTTCCAGCATTCCGCTACCCTCATGGTGCAGAACTTGTTCCTAACAAGTCTAAATCTCCACTTCTCTAGTTTGAAGACATTGCCCCACATCCTATCACTGCAGGCCTTTGCAAACAGTCTCCATCCTTCTTGTAAGCCCCTTTTTAGGTCTCCCTGAAGCTTTCTCTTATCCAGCCTGAACACACACAGCTCCCTCAGCCTGTCCTCGTAGCAGAGGTATTCCAACTCCCTGATCATTTTCATGGCCCTCCTCTGGACCCACTCCATCAGGCCCATGTCCTTCTTGTGTTGAGAGCTCCAGAGCTGGATGCAGTACTCCAGGTGAGGTCTCACCAGAACAAAGTGGCAGAATCTGCTCACTCTAACAGTAGGACTTTGCCCCAGAGCCTTGTCTGTTACAGGATAAATTTAACTGGGTTTTTAAACCAGGTTGGAGAGTCCTGCCATAGCAGTGCCAGAGACAGCAGGTGACATGGGAAGGGAGGCTTGATCTTAGAAAGAATTTCTTCACAGATTGGCCATTGGAATGTACTGCCCAGGGAGGTGGTGGGATCGACATTTCTGGAGGTGTTTAAGACAAGACTGGACGAGGAACTTAGTGCCATGGTCTAGTTATTAGTTAGGGTTAGGTGATTGGTTGGACTTGATGATCTTGGAGGTCTCTTCCAACCTGGTTGATTCTGTGATGAAGGTCTCCAGCTGGAGCTGGTGTCCTCACTGCTTGTATCTGCCACTGAATCTGTAGGGTCTGGAGTGGTTTCCTTGGGTTATAAGGTGCAAGAGCCCTATTAGACCACACCTTGAGTACTGTGTCCAGGTTGGAGCCCCTTAATTTAAGAAGGACATTGAGACACATGAACATGTCCAGAGAAGGGCAACAAACCTGGGGAGGGGTTTGGAGCACAGCCCTGTGAAGAGAGGCTGAGGGAGCTGGGGTTGCTTAGCCTGAAGAAGAGGAGGCTCAGGGGAGACCTTCTTGCTGTCCACAACTACCTGAAGGGAGGTTGCAGCCAGGTGGGGCTTGGTCTCTTCTCCCAGGCTACCAGCACCAGAACAAGAGGACACAGTCTCAAGCTGCACCAGGGGAGGTTTAGGCTGGATGTTTGGAAGAAATTCTTCCTAGGAAGAGAGATTGGCCATTGGAATGTGCTGCCCAGGGAGGTGGTGGAGTCACCATCACTGGAGGTGTTCAAAAAAGGCTTGGATGTGGCACTAGAAGCCATGGTTTAGTTGTCAGGAGGTGTTAGGTAATAGGTTGGACTTGATGATCTCTGAGGTCTTTTCCAACCTGGTTGATTCTATGGTCTTGACATCTTTGGAATCTGAAAAAAGGGAAAAAAAGCATTAAATTCAGTGCTCACCAAAGTCAGCATGAACCATTTCCTTTGATGTCAGAGAGGTTTTCATCAACCCTTAATGCACTTTTCAGACAGGCTCACTGCTGCATGCATTTGTAGACATTCCCTTCACACTCTCCACAGAGTAATTCAAGTGTGTTTGTTTCCTTTGTTTCTGACAGCAGTTTTCTCCTGCCATCCTTTAATAATGCAGTTTTCTCTCAACAAAAACCACATGCTGCATACTTAAATATGAAAAACTGATCAAACAGATACACCTGGGAATATGAAATTGGAGAAGAGTTAAACAGCCCTAGTCACAACAATGCAGAACTCTCTGTTTCAAGATAAAAGGCCAGAGTCTCTGCAAATCCACCACTGTGCAATCCAGCTAAATCCCTGGAAGGTGGAAGAACTGTTTAGGGTTTCTGCCATGGAGAAGACCTGCACCAGATTCTATGGTTGTGTTCTGTCAGGGGGGGTTGGACTCGATCTCTGGAGGTCCCTTCCTACCCCTAACACCCTGTGATCTCTCCCCTGGAATGACTGTGTGATGTCTGTCTGTTGACTTTGGTGGGCATCACAGAGTCACAGACTGGTCCAGGTTGGAAGGCACCTCCAAAACTCATCTAGTCCAACCCCCTCTGCAATAAGTAGAGGCATCCTCAACTAGATCAGGTTGCCCAGAGCCCTGTCAAACCTGACCTTGAATATTTCCAGGGATGGGGCCCCAACCACCTCCCTGAGCCACCTGTTCCAGGCATGAACAGGGCATACAGGAGGATTTACCAGTGTGGCATGCCTGATTAATTTAAACACACACAACTCACTGAAATAAAAGATTGCAGATAACTGAGATGGTTGTGATGAAACAGGCTAAGAGCTGTCAGCTGCATGAACTAGGGTCAGTGTCAGCCATAACTTTGTATTTGTTACAAAGGGCAACAAAGCTGATGAGGGGTTTGGAGCACAGCCCTGTGAGGAGAGGCTGAGGGAGCTGGGGTTGCTTAGCCTGGAGAGGAGGAGGCTCAGGGGAGACCTTATTGCTGTCTACAGATACTGGAAAGGAGGTTGTAGCCAGGTGGGGGTTGGTCTCTTCTCCCAAGCAACCAGCACCAGAACAAGAGGACACAGTCTCAAGCTCCACCAGGGGAGGTTTAGGCTGGATGTTAGGAAGAAATTCTTCCCAGAAAGAGAGATTGGCCATTGGAATGAGCTGCCCAGGGAGGTGGTGGAGTCACCATCACTGGAGGTGTTTAAAAGGAAACTAGATGAGGCACTTGGTGCCATGGTTTAGTTGATGGGATGGTGTTGGGTGATAGGTTGGACTTGATGATCTTGAAGGTCTTTTCAAACCTGGTTAATTCTATTACAGCATTGTGTTGTTTTAAGATTTTTTTGTTGTTGTTGCTGATTTTGGTCATGGTTTGTTGTTGTTGGTTTTGTTTGGGGTTCTTTGAAACCAGAACCCACAGAGGAAAATAGAAATACTCAACCTCAGAAAGGCTGCTTTGCTCTCCTGGGCTTATACACACACAGAGTTTTCAAACAGCTGAGGCTGGTAGAGCTCCTCTGAAGAGGTTTCATATTGTCTAAAGGATGAGAACCTATTTACAAACTGCTTTGCAACACTGTGTAATTTACCTGGCAGGCTAAAAAGGCTCCTCCAGACACATTACAACCCAGGAGAACCACACAGGTAATCTTCAAGCTGCACCAGGGGAGGTTTAGGCTGGATGTTAGGAAGAAGTTCTTCCCAGAAAGAGAGATTGGCCATTGGAAAGTGCTGCCCAGGGAGGTGGTGGAGTCACCATCACTGGAGGTGTTTAGGAAGAGACTGGATGGGGTGCTTGGTGATAGGTTGGACTTGATCTCAAAGGTCTCTTCCAACCTGGATAATTCTATTTTATTCTCTTCAAGAGAGCAGCTACCCAGCAGAAAATCTTGGAAACGTTGATAAATATGTTTAAGTGCAGCACAGATGTTTCTCAGTGTAGTAACTCAGCTGTTTCATTTCTGTCTTTTGCACACTATTCAGACCTTTGAGAGTCCCATCCTCTAGCCTTTCCAGGCTGGGATCTGAAACTCTCCTCTGAATGCACACCCAGAGCTTCTGGGACAAACCCATCATGGGGTACCCAGAGAGAGGAAAAAAAAAAACTGGAGAGGGGGATAAAAGGCACTTCTAGTCGGTGTAGGTGCTGGTATTGAACTAGAACACAAGTTGTGGAGTAATACTTTGCTGAGATGCCAGTGATGGGGTACTTTTCCCCCCACTGATGTTATACTGTGTGTCAGTGCACTGAAAACTTAAGGAAGGAACCTTATTGAAGGTTCCATGAGTGCTACCAGATGCTTACAGATTACAGAATTGTTTTTATTGAATGAGAAGAGCAGACTCAAGTGGCCTCCAGGTGAAAGCAGTGTCATTAGCATAACATCATCTGACTGAACAGCTCCTGCTCCACCACCACCATTCCTGCACCCATCCCAGAGCTGGGGGCAAGACCCTCACCAGCCAAGAAACCACCCAGAGGAGCTCAGCCCCAGTGAGAAACCCCAGCCAGCATCCATGGATGATATTGGAGGAGTCATCAATCATTGCCCTAACAACTGGGGGGCCACCAGGCCCCCCAGCCTTTGTTGTCACCACCACCATCACCCAGTGTGCACCATGGGCACTCACCAGTGATGAGAGGAGGATCCCTCAGCCCAGATGGGCTCAGCTTGGGGCTTCTGCCTTTCCTGGGGGGGTTCTAAAAAGGGGAGTGGGTGGGGAGGGGCAAGTGGCCACAGCTGGGGTGGGAGGAGACTCAAATACAGCCCAGGTGCACTGGGTATGAGGGAAAATGGAGCAGGTGAGGGACTTTTAGGGTTTCAGGGAGTGATAGGACTAGGGAGAATGGAACAAAATTAGAAATGGGTAGATTCATATTGGATGTTAGGAGGAAGTTCTTCCCCATGAGGGTGGTAAGACACTGGAACAGGTTGCCCAGGGAGGTGGTAGAAACCTCATGCCTGGGAGTTTTGAAGGCCAGGCTGGATGTGGCTGTGAGCAACCTGCTGTAGTGTGAGGTGTCCCTGGCCATGGCAGTGGGTTGGAACTGGTTAATCTTGAGGTGTCCTCCAACCCTAACAATGCCATGATTCTAAAACAATTTTGCAGTTTAGGCTGGATGTTAGGAAGAAATTCTTCCCAGAAAGAGAGATTGGCCATTGGAGTGTGCTGCCCAGGGAGGTGGTGGAGTCACCATCACTGGAGGTGTTTAGGAAGAGACTGGATGAGGCACTTGGTGCCATGGTATAGTTGATTAGATGGTGTTGGGTGATAGGTTGGACTCAATGATCTCGAAGGTCTTTTCCAACCTGGTTAATTCTGTGATTCCAACCCTGGATCCAGTTTGGCAATTTCACACACATGTGGAAGTGTTGATTGTGCAAGTTTTGTGAGCCCCCAGACACCAAAAAAAAAAAAAAGAAGATGTTTCTTTCTTTATTTTGTTGGCTTTTTTCACATCTCATCTCTAGCTCAGAAACCCACCATTGTTTGTGAGAAACACAATCAGGTCTTTCTCACTTTAATTAGCAGCATGGTTGCTGCTAATTGCCTGTCCATGATCTTTGTCACTAGGAAAAAAAAAGAGATAAAAAATGCAGGTGAATTAATCATCTATGAGGACAAGGAGATGACTGACCCACAGTTGCATTAGATAGGACAATGAAAATTGTATTTGTTCTCTAACTGGTGAAAGAAGAAAAGCAATGTGCAGGTTTGGGGCATATCTGGGTAAAGTGTCTGAAGAACTGGCAGAAAAACACAGCTGAACTGCAAGCACCCAGCACCCAAGCTGCCTGGAGAGATTTGCTCCCCAGATTCTTGCTATGAAGCTGTGGTGGGTTGGAATTTCCCCCCAACACGGTCAGAAACACCACCAGAAGAGCTAGAGCCCATCAGCACCCAGGAGGTAAATTACAGTATCACAGTATAACTAAGGTTGGAAAGGACCTCGAGGATCATTGAGTCCAACCTATCAACACAGACCTCATGACTAGACCATGGCACCAAGTGCCACGTCCAATCCCCTCTTGAACGCCTCCAGGGATGGTGACTCAACCACCTCCCTGGGCAGCACATTCCAATGATGAATGACTCTCTCAGTGAAGAACTTCCTCCTCACCTCAAGTCTAAACTTTCCCTGGCGCAGCTTGAGACTGTGTCCCCTTGTTCTGTGCTGGTTGCCTGGGAGAAGAGACCAACCCCTTCCTGGCCACAGCCGCCTTTCAGGTAGTTGTAGAGAGCAATGAGGTCACCCCTGAGCCTCCTCTTCTCCAGGCTAAACAATCCCAGCTCCCTCAGCCTCTCCTCATAGGGCTTGTGTTCAAGGCCTCTCCCCAGCCTTCAACAACTCTCTTCCCTTAATATATCTTAACCTTGCACTGCTGAAAACTAGAACCCTCCATCCTCCAGAATTAATCTGGAGCTCATCAGCTCTATCATTAGTCTGTTGAAACCTGTTACATCTCAGATCATTCCTCTGAGTTCCTCCAGCTCAGTTATGAGAGAGTGTGGTAGTTTTAGGAGGGGAGAGGGAAATTTCAACCCACCACAGAGAGTAAGGTCATGAAAATTCAAGGTCATCTAGGTCTAATAACTTCAATAATTTTCCTGCATCTAACACCTTTTTTGGAAACACTGAAGTCAAAGACTTCAGGAAAAGATTGATGTTTTAAGCTGTATCTTTAAAGACCTGCTGAATATGCCCAAATTTTTCCATTTGAAATAGTCTCTTAAGACACTTTTCCAAGCAGAATCACAGAATTGTCAGGGTTGGAAGGGACATCAAAGATCATCCAGTTCCAAATCCCCTGCCATGAGCAGGGACACTTCATACTACATCAGGTTGCTCAGAGCCGCATCCAGCCTGGCCTTCAAAACCTTCAGTGATGAGGCTTCCACCACTCCCTGGGCAGCCTGTGCCAGTGTCTCACCAGCCTCATGGTGAAGAACCTTTTCTTAATATCCAATCTGCACCTGAAACAGTGCTCAGACTCACTTTCAGCTCTTGCTCACTTTTGTTTATTCATTGGTTATTGACAGAGTAACTCAAATTTATTGATTATCACATTTAAACTTAGTACTGCTGCTGGTAAGTTTCTTCCTGCCACAGAATCAACCAGGCTGGAAGAGCCCTCCAAGATCACCAAGTCTAACCAATCACTCAACCCTGCCTTTCAGCAGGGACCCAAATTCTGTTTTGCAAAAGTCAAAGGCAGCTGAATCCTGTTACTTCTTCAGATAAGAAGTTAAGAACTCAAACTGAATGACAGCCTGATTCTCCACACGGTAGAACCTGCTGATTGGCTTGTTGAATCCTTGCCAGTTGAGGACCATTACTGGACAGAATCTTCTTTCTTCCTTTGGCTTATCCACACAAAGTTATTATGGCAGGCTAGAAAACTAAAGAAAAAGAAAAAAAGAAAAAGAAGAAGAAATGAAGAAAAAAGAAAAAAAGATGAAAAGCAAGAAGAAGAAAAAAAAAAGGAAAAAAAAAAAAAGAAAAAAAAAGAAAAAAGAAAATGAGAAAATTAGAAAGGAAAAAAAGAATAAAAATAAAAAAGAAAAGAAAAAAGAAAAGGAAAAGGAAAAGGAAAAAGAAAAGGAAAAGGAAAAAGAAAATGAGAAAAGGAGACAGGAAAGGAAAAAAGAATAAAAATAAAAAATAAAAGGAAAAAGAAAAAGAAAAATAAGAAAAAGAAAAAATAAAAAAGAAAAAGGAAAAAGAGAAAAGGAGAAAGGAAAAAAGAAAAAGAATAAAAATAAAAAATAATAGAAAAAAGAAAATTAAAAAGGAAAAATAAAACAAATAAAAAGGAAAAATAAAAAAGAAAAAGGAAAAAGAAAAAGAGAAGAGGAGAAAGGAAAGGAAAACAGAAAAAAAAATAATAAAAAAAGAAAAAGGAAAAAAGAGGAAAAGAAAAAAAAAGAAAAAGAAAAAGAAAAGACAAATAAAAGAAAAAAGAAAAAGAGGAATAAAAAGAGGGGGAAAAGGAGAAAAAAAGGAAAAGGAAAAAAAAGAGAAAAAGAATAAAAATAAAAAATAATAGGATAAATAAGAAAAATTTTTAAAAAGGAAAAAGGAAAAGAAAAAAGAAGAAAGGAAAGGAAAAAAAGAAAAAAGACTAAAAATAAAAAAGAAAATAAAATAAAAAAAAAAAAACGAAAAAGGAAAAATAAGAAAAATCAAAAGGAAAAAGAAAAAAAAAAGAAAAATAAGAATAAAAGAAAAATAAAGGTAAAAAATAATAAGAAAAAGAAAAAGGAAAAGAAAAAGAAAAAGAAAAAGAAAAAATAAAAAGAGGAACAAAAAAGGGGGGGGGGAAGGAAAAGGAAAAAAAGATAAAAAGAAAAAGAAAAAAGGTAAGCAAACAAACCAACTCCAGGGGCTGGAAATGCTAGCAAGAGTCTCTCAGAGAGACTTCCATGAAGTCTTATGTATGGATCAATTGTGAATGTCAATGTCAATGGTGGCAAAAAGCTGCCAATGTCTTCTTGCCATCAGATGCTGCAAGACGTGGAGATTGATGTCACTAAATCTCACAGGGAGCTGCACAGCTGCAGTAAATGAAAATTCCTCTAGAAAAGTGGGGCAAAAATTTCTTGTCCTCATCAAGACTCTGTGCAACAACTGTGAGACATGCCCCCACTCTGCTCACTGCGTGCATCATGGAAGTATCAGCAAATATGAAGGCTCGCCCCTGTATAACACACGCCCCTGTAAAGCCACACTCCTGCACACAGACCCCCCTTTCAGGATCACATATCCCTCTCAGGATCACATTCTTCTAAAAGAAGGCTGAGAATGAGGGTTGCAGGTTGTCCTCAGTGCACTGCTTGCAGGGACCAGAGGCCTGTTTTGTTGGCTTAGATGCTTCCAGGAACCAGAGGCCTGTTTTGTTGGCTTCCTCCCTCAGCCAAGGGAGAATTTTATTTCATGAAAAAAATAAAATTAAAATGCCCACAACAAACCCAAGTGAACAATATGGGCCCCAGTTCCTGCCACAGCAAATGTCACTACAAGGGCTGTGTAAGAGTGGTATTAGGCACCAGATTTTGTTCTAGCCTGCAGATCAATCTCTGTTGGTATGTGCAATGCATTGAAAAATTCACATACCAAAGACTACCCTCAAAATAGTGCAAAAAGAGTGAAGGAAAAACTCAGACTAACAAAACAAGTACAAGGGAAGAAGTGGTTGAACACTTTTGCCATCCATTAATAGGTTGTCAGGTGGCACAAGTAACAATTTCCCTTACCTGAGGGTCACTTTCCTCTGTTCTTTTCCCCTGTTTCCCCAGCCGCTCGGAGCAGGTCACTGGGGAAGGGGAAATCAGAGTTTTCCCCATCACAGGGAGAAATCAGAGAGGGTACCAAGTTTCACTTAGCTTTAGATTAGTCTAAATTAAATAGAGTGGACTGGGGAGGGGTCTCAGCCCATGGGGCAACCTGATAGTGAAGCTAGAATCACAGTCTATCTATGTTCCAAATTGATGGCAATGAAAATAATACTCCCCAGACACAAAAGTACACTTGTTTTCAGATTAATGCATCCTGAATGTGAGCTTTTCATCTCCCTTCTGAATGAGTTAACGTGTGCTTGTTCGCCTTGGCCAGGAACTGAACTGCAGGGTCATTATTTGGAAACTTCTTTGCACTGGAGCCCATAAGGCCAGTGGCTTGGGAAGATGAAAACAGCTTTCCACAGGCTCTCATTTTGGGCTAAAGCTGGTTGCCCAGGGCTGCCAAATGCATTCCTCCATTTGTGCTTTACAGCTGGGCCAAAATTGAGACAGCGAATACCTAACTGCTCTCAGGTTTGATCCAAGGCTCTCCAATGGCTCCTTGTGAGGGTAAATGATGCCTTTGAGAAACAATGCACACTGCTCACTGAGAAGCCCCAGCCTGCCATCACCTCAACTAGCACCATGTGCTCCCCCTTCTCAGAGCACAGCATCACTGACTGCCATAACTGCCAGCTCCCATACCCATATCAATTAATTCCTGGAGTGCACTGTCAATTAATCTGTGTAATGAGTGATAATTCCACAAATGTCCTAGCTTCATTTTGTGTCTCCTAAATTGTTATTAGTACAGATTTCAATTATTCTTTGATTAATACAGCAATGCAAGACATTTTTAGTTGGTGTCTTGTCAGATCCTGCCTTTTCAGCAGTACAACTCTATATTTTTCTCACTTATCTGTGGCTAGAAAATGCAATACAGGATACAGTGGTAAAATACATCTGTCAAGATAAACTTTTAACTGCCTTTCCTTCTGTAACTGGAGAAAAATGACATTAATTTAGACACAGATGTTCCATCACAGTTCAACTTTCAGTGGAAGAGAATACTGGAAAAAAATAATACAACTTGAGGTTCTGGAGGAAAAAAGCCAAACCAGCATCATCAGTTCATTCCAAAAGATGTATTCTGATACTGTCAAAACATTTTCAGACATGCTGGCAACTCCTGACTTTGCAAAGCACTTCAGTACTGACAAATGATGTGTTCTGACAGAGCATGTCTTGTACTTGGGTCTCTTCAAAGTTTCTCCAGCCTGATGTCATTTTATGTTGCTCTTTAACAATAGGACTATTCAAATCGATGGCACTGATTTGTAATGTGGGGGTTTTGCTGCTATTATAACCCTGCACAAACAACTGCCTTAAGTCTCAGCTGATAGAAACTCCCCAAGCACAGCCAGTATCCACACCATCAAACCAGACTCTCCATCCTTGGCCTAGTTCATTCACATACCTTGATCAAATCTCCTTTTTCCAAGCATTAGTTCATTATCTCCCTGCTATCTGCACCTATGACTGTAACTTCATCCTGGAGAACACTAATTCCACATACTGTGGGTAAAAGAAAAGCCCCATCACTGCTTGTTCTGGAGTCCTTGACAAATACCAGTTGATTCATTGAATGTACTCAACCTGAAATCTTCCTTATGCCTCCATATTAACACTGCAAATGCCAGTCCTGGACATGCAATGTTGCTGTGCACTCATACACATCCACTTGGCATTTCCACAACTGGCTAGGTTTTGTAAATACCTGAAGATGAAAGCCCAGTGTTACAAAACCCTGACTTTGGAAACCCACAAAGTCAATTCAGACCCTCTGGGAAGAAAGATGTTCACAGAATCATAGAATGTCAGGGGCTGGAAGGGACCTCAAAAGCTCATCCAGTCCAACCCCTCTGCCAGAGCAGCAGCACCTAGAGCAGATCACACAGGAACACATCCAAGTGGGTCTTGAGTATCTCCAGAGAGGCAGATTGCACAACACCCCTGGGCAACCTCTTCCAGTGTTCTGTCACCCTCGCAGTGAAAAAGTTTTTCCTCCTGTTTCCATGGAACTTCTAATGCCTCAACATCCACTCATTGCTCTTTGTCCTGTCATTGGGCACCACCAAGCAGATCATGACTCCATCCTACTGCCACTCACCATTTACACCTTTATAAACATGAATGAAGTCACCACTCAGGCTCCTCTTCTCCAAGCTACAGAACCCACAGCTCCCTCAGTCTGTCCTCATAAGGAAGATTTTCCACTCCCTTCATCATCTTTGTGGCTCTGTGCTGGATCCTTCCAAGCTGTTCAATGACCAGTTGTTTTCCTAGGGTGCCTACAGCGGTAATAGGCATGGGGTAAATTGAAGAACTGAGAAAAATCCCTTTGTCAGCTCCAGAATTTGTCCTCATGCATTTCATTGCTGTTCAATCCAGGAAAAACAGTATCTGGGTTTCCATCTGTGAAAGCCCCAGCCAGAAATAAGAACATCACGCTACAGGACAGGAATATAGAGGCACAATTGAAATTCCTTTGCTGGTAAATCACAGAATATCATGCTTTAAGATCACAAACTCTTCCCAAATATATGAGCAGGGAATATTTTAAGAGGTTTCTGTGAGCTATTAATCCCCTGTGGTCTGTTTAGTGATTGCCCTGTGTTCTAGGGCACATTTCACAGTTGTCTTGCCTACAGACAAATCATGACAAACAGACAGGCATATTTTTATGCATTCATAAACAGAACAGATTTAAATTTAGCTTCCTATGAGCAGTTTGTTCAAGTACTAAAATACTTACAATGAAATAACTTAACAGTTGTGTAAAACATAAGACTTCAAGGTTGCTTTGGCATGGAGCAAAAATAGAAATGGGTAGATTCAGATTGGATGTTAGGAAGAAGTTCTTCCCCATCAGGGTGGTGAGAACAGGCTGACCAGGGAGGTGGTGGAAGCCTCATCCCTGGAGGTTTTGAAGGCCAGGCTGGATGTGTCTCTGAGCAGCCTGACGTAGTGTGAGGTGTCCCTGCCCATGGCAGGGGGGTTGGAACTGGATGATCCTTGAGGTCCCTTCCAACCCTGACAATTCTATGATTCTATGACTGACTGACAGCTCACTTCTGACTTCACACCTACAGGTAAGCTCACTCTGTTTCTCACCCACGACATTAAAACCCTCTGATCAGAGTATGTGATCACACCCAAACCCAGGCTCTTATGCTAAAGGCAAAATATGTCACACCAAATAAGCTGGAACTGGTGAACCTCACCCCCTCCCAAACCACAGCATCACTTCCAAGTGTATTTTAGCTCTGCTTTTTGGAGGATACATGCAGTAAGTATCTCCTCTTCATGAGATTCTCATCTGCACCCCAGCATGTGTGCTGGTGAACCACTGCGAACCGAATGATCTTATCCAGTTAATTCTTTAGAAGACTTCATTTTAGCAAGGCTTAAAATTAAAATTACCCTCACAAATAAAAATGTCAAGACTTTTGAACTCACTGGAGCTTTTGGAACACTGGTTAAATGTTAAACTCTCTGCTGGTTAAACAGGAATTATCATTCCACTTATGAAGTCCTTTTAAAAAGTATTACAATGTAGAAAGGGCTGCAGAACTGCACAGCCAGCCACTAAAGCGAGGCTAGAAATTCCCCAATCTCATAGTTATTTGACTGAGCTAATATTGAAACACTTAATAGCATTTAAACAATAAAAAAAAAGAAGAAAAAAGTTCAGATTTCTTTTAAAAGTAGTACTGCTCTGATGGGAAGGTTTAAATTATCATATTCATTAGAGAAGTCCTGTGCTGGAATGAAACTCTGGCACACAGAGAAATGTATTTGCCTTAAAAAGTAGATAGAGGCTAATGTGAGATAAATTGGCAGATCATAGAATTGTTAGGGTTGGAAGGGACCTCAAAGATCATCTAGTTCCACACCCCCTGCCATGGGCAGGGACACCTCACACTAGAGCAGGTTGCCCAGAACCACATCCAGCCTGGCCTTCCAAACCGCCAGGGATGAGGCTTCCACCACCTCCCTGGGCAACCTGTTCCAGTGTCTCACCACATGAGCCATTCTATGATTCTATGAAATAAGGAAACCATTATTTTAAGAGCAGCCCAATACCTGACCTGGACTTTATTCTTTTTTTGTCTCCACAGCGTGGAAGACATGAATTGTACACAATTCTCACAATAGGATGTAAACCTCCAGGGATGAGACTTCCACCACCACCTCGGGCAACTTGTTCCAGTACCTCAGCACCCTCATGGGGAAGAACTTCTTCCTAACATCCTATCTGAATCTACCCATTTCCATTTTGTCCCGTTCCCCCTAGCCCTATCACTACCTGACACCCTAAAAACTCTGTCCCCAGCTTTCTTGTAGATGGAAATATTCTTTGTCAGGGCTACTGTATTTCCCCCCCCCCCCCCCCCCCCCCCCTTCCTCAGAGCAAGTTATCATTTAACTTTTATTTTCTTTCCTATTAAAAAGAAGAGGACAATCAATACTTTGCAAGGATGAAGGAGCAGTAGTTTCAAAGCCCGACAGGAGCAGGTCGTCTGCCTTCATTTTCACCCTAAATATAAATGAAAACAGGAGTGTTTATTTTTAAGCCCGCAGACCAAAGCATCTAATTGATCCCACTTGGGAGACAGGGCCTGAATAAAGGGCCATTATGTTTTGATGAGATAGGCAATTGCCTTGAACTTGCCAGGAGTTCAGGTGTGGGTATATCTGTACCACCAGCGCTCGCTCCTGCTCATGCATCTGCCTCGTGTAGCCCTTGTAGGCACCGGCTCCATTTCACTAGAATAACTTGGCTATTCATGAACAATAAGGTTCGAATTGTACTTTCCTTTAACACAACATTAACTCTCAAAGAGCTGGAAATTCGGTATTCTGTTCCCTGCCTGAGCTTAGATTCCAAATCAGTCACCGAGAACATTATATGAGCAGTAATCCCATTAAATATATCATCTTGCAAATATCTAAATCCAGTTAATTAACTTGTATTGCAAAAGAACTCCAAGATAGAGTTTTCAGCCAGCAAACTTGCAATTTAGGTTTCTAATTATGTCAGAAATAAGTTTCATATCTCCTTTTAGTTTGAAAAAAAAGAGAGTAAAATCACCTGAAAAATCTCTTAAGTATCAGCAAAATAGGTGTGGGAGACAGGCTGATACTAAAAAAAAACCCCAAATCTGAGTGTTCTATATTAAAACTCTTATCTTGTGGAGAGATTATTTACAACAGAGGCCTCATAAATGCTGAAAAAGAGGAATGTTATCCTAAGAAAGTTGTGTTGTATTTTCAACTCCCCGACTCAACAGGAGGAAATGAGTGGGCAGGTAACAGCTGAGGGGATTTTGCAGCTTGTGAAGAACTTTCCAGGCAGAAAGGGACCTGGGGGTGCTGGTTGACAGAAGGCTGAACATGAGCCAGCAGTATGTCCAGGTGGTCAAGAGAGCCAGCGGCATCCCAGCCTGGATCAGGAATAGTGTGGCCCGCAGGACAAGGGAGGTTATTCTTCCCCTGTACTCCGCACTGGTTAGGTCACACCTTGAGTACTGTGCCCAGTTCTGGGACCCTGGGTTCAAGAGAGATGTTGAGGTACTGGAACATGTCCAGAGAAGGGCAAGGAAGCTGGTGAGGGGTCTGGAACACAGCCCTGTGAGGAGAGGCTGAGGGGTCTGGGGTTGCTTAGCCTGGAGAAGAGGAGGCTCAGGGGAAACCTCATTGCTGTCTACGACTACCTGAAGGGAGGTTGTAACCATGTGGGGATTGGTCTCTTCTCCCAGGAAACCTGTGAATGAAGGGACAGTTATGCCAGGGGAGGTTCAGGCTGGATGTTAGGAAGAAGATCTTCCCAGAAAGAGAGATTGGCCATTGGAATGTGCTTCCCATGGAGGTGGTGGAGTCACCATCACTGGAGGTGTTCAAGAAAAGTCTGGGTGAGGCACTTAGTACCATGGTCTAGTTGATTGGATAGGGCTGGGTGATAGGTTGGACTGGATGAGCTTGGAGGTCACTTCCAACCTGGTTGATTCTATGATTCTATGAATGCAGGATTCCAACTCCTGTAACTGGAAATTAGTTTACTAAAGGCTGCCACTGGTGAGAGCATGAGAAAAATAGCAGGAAAACCAAACCAAGCCAAACCAAACCAAACCAAACCAAACCAAGCCAAACCAAACCAAACCAAAGAAGTCTTTGCAGCCTGAAGTGATTGAAAACGTAAAAGGTGGTCTAAAGGGATTTTTCAAGAGATATGTGCTAAGATATTTTGTTGAGCTACCAGCTCAGAGTGAGGCACTCTTTCAGTGTCAACATATTAGAAGTAAACTGTGAATTTATGCCTTCATGTGGCTCCACTTTACAAACAAGGACAAAAATACAAGTTGACAAAAGGCCAGCTCAGGCTATCTTAGGGTGCTGCTCATCAGGCTCTTTAAGTACTCACCTCTGATTTCCCCTCCTTTTCCAAGGCTGGCAACACCTTGGTAAGTTGCCAGGACAGTTGATTTGTTCCAGAGCAGGATCAATATCCATTGGAAGAGAGCAGCAGGGAGGGGATCAGAGTGGCCCAAGCAAAATGCACTGCATTACAGAGCAGGATTCTGCACAGGGATCAGCTAGGGATTAACCAATGCTCTGTTTCAAGGGCTGCCCACAACCTTTTATGGTGCTTTCCAAAGGAGCAGTAGTTGGTAAGTGAAAATATTTTAAGGTTATTATAAATAATTCGACACCCTTCCAAGTCTAAAAAGAAAAACTGATTCTCAAAAGGTGTTCACAGAATCAAAGAATGATTCAGGTTGGAAAAGACCACTGGGATCATCAAGTCCAACCACTGACCCTCTTCTGCAAAGTTCACCCTTAAACTACATCCCCAAGCACCACATAGAACCACAGAATTGTTAAGGCTGGAAGGGACCTCAAGGATCATCCAGTTCCAACCCCACCCTGCCCTGGGCAGGGACACCTCACACTAGATCAGGTTGCTCAAAGCCCCATCCAGCCTGGCCTTCAAAACCTCCAGGTTCTAAATGACCTTTAAACACATGCAGGTTGTGTTGAACACTGTCTGATGGTAAAATACAGCAAATTTTTTATTGCACTGAAATAGTTTTCGTCACAATGTGTTCTCTTCCAACTGCACTGTCTTCTGCTGCTCAGAGACCTTCTGGTCATCACCACTCCTTTGGGTTTGTGTGAGCCTAAAGGAGGTGAGCTAGCTGGGCTCCTGCATGCCCAAGGGTTTTGCCAATGCAGCTGTTTTCCCTAAAAAGGGAGTAGGGATCATCCATATGAACAGCCCAACTCATGGGACTGCAACAGGTGTGTGGAGAAGAGCCTGGAGAAGAGGAGGCTCAGGGGTGACCTCATTGCCCTCCACAACTACCTGAAAGGTGGTTGTAGCCAGGAAGGGGTTGGCCTCTTCTCCCAGGCAACCAGCACCAGAACAAGGGGACACAGTCTCAAGCTGCACCAGGGGAGGTTTAGACTTGAGGTGAGGAGGAAATTCTTCACTGAGCGAGTCATTCGTCATTGGAACGGGTTGCCCAGGGAGGTGGTTGAGTCATCATCCCTGGAGGTGTTCAAGAGGAGATTGGACGTGGCACTTGGTGCCATGGTCTAGTCATGGGGTCTGTGTTGACAGGTTGGACTCGATGATCCTCGAGGTCCTTTCCAACCTAAGTTATACTGTGATACTGTGGGAAATCCATCAGGAACACGAGCATGCTAGCAAGATATGACATGGGTCCTTTTAGCTCTGCAGGCTCAGAAAAGATTCTCATCACCAGAAGTGAGAAACTAAGCTGCTTCCTTTGTTAACTGGAAACATCCTCCTCATCATGTTAAAGCCTGGAGTGAGTTTCTCAGGTATTTTCTTTCAGTGTCCTGCAGAATGGCATCTTTCCTGTAGTCCCCAGGTAGAGCTGCAATGTCACTAAGATCAGTACAACTCTACAACCATACAGGAAGTCGCTCAGGACTTCACCTGCTTCAGGCATAAAGGGCAGGGCCCTTTGTTTTCAAGTTGTAGACAAAAGCAAAGATTTAAAAGAGTATAAAAATTGGGGCAGGAGGCCTAAACCCTGCTGTCTATTTGAAAGGCTGAGCACAACAGAGAATACATTTACCTATTAAATGTAGAAAAGAGGATATTTTAGGAACAAGTCAGCCACAGTATGTGGTTTGGTGTTTTATTAATTGAATTCTGCCCATATTAACAAGTGTCACTACTTTTTTTTTCCCCTTCCTTCCTTCCCCCCTCCCCCTTCAAATTATGCCAATTATGAATTCCCTTCTGAAAACAATGATTCATGTTTTAGATTGAGTTGTGTGAACATGAAACAAAAGCAGTATGGAGTAAAACTGAAAAGCATTTTGAATTACTTCCCTCCAGTTTATCAGCACTTGGGGTCACAGTCCACTCACCAATTATCCAAATGGTACTCGGCCTCAAAAGAGCTAATAACTACTTAGTCATCAAAGAGGAGCTTCTGGGATTCACAAAACCTCCACAGCCACATCCTCACTTCAGACTGCCACAGGCTGTGTTGTGGTACTGCAGTGTCACTGGCTAAGCATCACAGAAAAGCCATTCCCTCAACATGCAGGGAGGAGGATCCATGAGGAGCAGCGTTTTCCTCTCTCTCTGTGGAAATTTATCTCACTCTTCTTAGCTGCATCTGCTGCTTTTGTCTGTGGGTACCTGGCTGTTGTGGTGGCTGTTACTCTGACCTACCTGCCTTGTTCAATTCCTTCCAGTGAGAGATTGTTATTTCACCCCAACTTTTGTTGGAATAATTTAATGCTCCAAAATTCCTTCCTCCAGGCATCTCTCCCTTTTCTCTGATGAGAGGCTTCCAATTTTGTATATCTAATACTTGCTTAAGTTACATATCTTAAGCACCCCCTTCCTGGGCATACCCTCATTGAGTTAGGTACTCCCAATGGGAGAGCTGCAGTCCAGGTAATGCTCTAGGAATGCTGTATATGTGGAACCCACAAGGCTCCAGTTCCCTGCTCTCAAAACACTGGAGACATCAAGATCTTGTGTTGTGCTGCCAGAATGGGCTACTGCTCCAGCATCTGCTCCTGAAGAACAAAACCCGAGCTAGATTCCAACCAGAACAGCAAGAAAATACACTGTTTGCACCAGGCACAGCAAGGAAATGGTGTTTCACTCCACCACAGAATGTGAGGGGCTGAAAGGGACCTCAAAAGCTCACCCAGTCCAACCCCCCTGCCAAAGCAGCATCACCTAGAGAAGATCACACAGGAACACATCCAGGCAAGTTTTGCATCTCTCCAGAGAGGAAGATTTCACAAACCCCTTGGGCAGCCTGTTCCAGTGCTCTGTCACCCTCACAGTGAAAAAAAATGTTTCCTCATGTTTCCATGGAATTTCCTATGCCTCAACTTCCACCCACTGTCTTTTGTCCTGTCATTGGGCATCACCAAACAGAGCCTGGCTCCATCCTCTTGGCACTCACCCTGCACATCTTCATCAACATGTATGAGTTCACCTCTCAGTCTCCTCTTCTCCAAGCTACAGAGCCCTCAGCTCCCTCAGGCTCTCCTCATTCATCATTTTTGTGGCTCTGCACTGGACTCTTTCAGGCAGTTCCCTGAGGTCATTCTTGAACTGAGGGCCCCGGAACTGGACACAATATTCCAGATGCAGCCTCAAAAATGCAAAGTAGAGGGGGAGGAGAACCTCTCTCAACCTACTCACCACAACTCTTCTAATCCACCACAGGATGCCATTGGCCTTCCTGGCCACAAGAGCACATTTTTGGTTCATGGTCAGCCCCCAGGTTCTTTTCTCCTTCACTGCTCTCCAGCTGCAGACACAACTCCTGGGTCAACTTGGACATGTGATCCAAGGTCTAGAAGCATTTTAGCCCAAGGTAGACTGTGTCTTATGAAAGCATCAGGATGTGCACAATTTTCTACACCTTGGGCTGTAGCCGTATGCATGCCTGTGATTTTGGAGGCACTTTGCATCCAAGAGCTGACTGCCCAGGCCTCCAAACTAAAGAATCTTGTGGTTGTGGTACAGCATGATCTGCAGCTTGAAAGTTATTCAAAATGAAAAAGGGATTTTGTTTTCACTTCATAGATTAAACAGCTGCTTCATGGGTGGAAGTGACCTTGAGCAACCTTGTTGTCTGCAGCCCAGTGCATTATCTGCTCTTGGCTCCTTTTCAATGGTTTGGACAACAGCTTAACCCCAGAAACTTCATCTCACGCTTTCTAGTCAGGTAACAGTTAGATCAGCCATCAAGAACATTTTCTTCCCCTTTTGGCTGTCTGGAGAATCACACATCACCATTTCTCCCTCTTTGACCTCTGTCAAGAGTACACACTGGGCAGCTGATTGGCTCTCCAGAATTGTTTACGACTTGAATTTGGTTTTAAAGAAAGCCCTAGTGAATTTCCCACCAGTGTCAGAAATGTGGTGACCTGCCTTTAAAATCAACTGCATTCTTTCAGCTTGCCTAACTGACTTCCAGTGAAAGGGTTAATAGCTGCATTTTACTCTTTTCAGATCAAGTTGTGGAAAGAGGGAGAGCTTCATGCACCATAGGAACCAGCAGTGGAACCCTAATGACAGTATAATTAGAAGCATCATTGTGGTAATGATTCTTTTCATCTGGCAAAAGGCTTTAACAGAAAAGATCTCTTATTCAGTTAGTTTCACCTGCCCATTCCCTTACCTCTGCAGCCTTCCTTTTCTCTAGGTCAGCATCAGAAGTTAATACTGGATGTTTGACAAGGCTTCAGACTTTGTGCTCATCAAACTAATTAAAGAGAAACACATCCAAAAAGCCTAGTGAATTATTTTACTTCTTAAAAATGCTGCCCATTCATCTTGTTTAAAGATTTACCTGGCTCAGTGGGTTTGATTAATGAAGAGGACAATGGCTCTCTTGTCAGTGCAACCTACAGTCACTTGGTTCAGGGTCAGCAGGTTGAGCGAGAGGCCTCCACGACTATATTTAGTCTCTCTTGGCTTTAAAAATCCAAAGGATTGAAACATTACTGATTTTATCAGTGGGCCACAGTTGGGAGAAAAAGAAAAGCACTATCTCCACCTCAGAGTTCATTTAACTGCTTTTTGGTTTGTTTAAGTTAAATATGACACAGAGGATCCTCCACGGTCGTCCTGGATGTACCTAGGTAGGACTGGCTCTACCTTAACACCAAAAGTGCTCCTGAATGCTTTGGAAGTGGAGCATTGACTCTAAGGAAGCTCAAAACACAAGAGGCATACAAATTGCTGCTGGGGAAATAGATATATTATTGCTACATCAATATACATGTGAGTATAGGCTCTGAAAAGACAGGAAAAAGTAGTGAGGGGGTGTGATGGTTGTAAAATGCCAGGGAATCTATCAAATGAACACAAATGCCTCAGTCCTGCAAACACTTGTGCATACAATTAGCTATACTACTATTATTGCCAGAAATATAGGATAGGATAGGATAGGATAGGATAGGATAGGATAGGATAGGATAGGATGGAATGGAATGGAATGGAATGGAATGGAATGGAATGGAATGGAATAGACCAGACCAGGTTGGAAAAGACCTTTGAAATAAGGTTACAAAAAATTATATTACATTAATTGAATTCCAGAAACAATAACAAAGTAGATTTCTACTAAAAGTCCGTATGGTCCACAGCTTCCTTTTGTTTCAACAGACTTGCTGAACCTGGACTCTGCATCCTCTGCCTGGGCTCGCTGCTGGTTGGGCTGGGAAGGGCCGGGTGCTGGTTCCCTCTGCTCCCCAGCCTGCCTGCATGCCAGCAAGCCAGCAGCTGAGAGCTGTTGCCTCCTTGTGACACAGGCAGCCTGCAGGAAAATACCCAGCACGGATTATAATCTGCCCTCTAGTGATTAATACAGTTAACATTTGGCAGCGTCATTAACATTATTTATTCATTACATAATTACATATTCATTACATAATGATTGCATTATGCAACAGGGATAATGCTGATGCTTTACACCTTTCTAAGAGGCTCTTTAATATAATCAATGGACTAAGCACCTAGCAGTTTGCTGGTAATTATGGGTTATGATCATTAATAACTCCTTCTACTGATATGTTTATTGCCATGTGAGACACAAATCATGCCTATCATCCCCACAGCAGCTACTGTTGCACAAAGCCATCTGCAAGCACACACTGGGATTGTGCAACGCAACCACCCAGTTGCTTCACTTCAGCGCTTAGGGCCAATGTTTTGAGTTGTGTGAGTTATTAAGCAATAATGCCCAGACCCTCTTCCTGTGAGGCTGACTAAGATTTTCCTACTGATTTTACACACATCTCTAGCAAAAGGAGCAGCACAGCAAGAAAGATGTTTGTGATTTGGCGGGGAGGGCACGGTCCCTCATGTTTAGCCTTGTAAGCAGTCTTTGACAAGTAAAAGGCTTTGTTGTATGTTGAGGTCCTTTACCAAGAGTTAATTGCATCATACCAGAATAACCAAACAGTGCATCACGGCAGAGCTCCACTGCCCTGTGGCAAGCTCTGCTTCAGGAATCTGGAAGAGCTTCCACAGCACCTCCAAATGCTGAACCTGCATCCCTGGAAACAGCGCCCCAACCCTGGAGATATTCAAGGTGATGCTCAACAGGGCTCTGGGCAACCTGACCTAGTTTAGAATAGAATAGAATAGAATAGAATAGAATAGAATAGAATAGAATAGAATAGAATAGAATAGAATAGAATAGAATAGAATAGAATAGAATAGAATAGAATAGAATAGAATAGGTTGGAAGAGACCTTCGAGATCATCGCGTCCAAGGATGCCCCTGCTGACTGCAGAGGGGGTGGGACCGGATGACCTTTGGGAGGTCCCTCCTAACCCAGACCATTCTGTGATTCTGTGATCCTTTAGGGCAGGCACCAAAACCCCACTCCTACCCTGCTAATTCAGCTGAGCAAAAACTGCAGGGAAGGTGCTGTAGAAGTCAGTCCTAAGTCCCACCAGGGAAACTCCTGAGTTCAAAGCCCCTTACTTGACCCGGGGCGGGGGGCAAGTCTCAAGCTCCCTTATACCAAACCATTATCCCTAATGACTCTCCCAATGATGCTGAGCCATGTATGTATTTCAGTCCCTCACAGGTGTACACCAGCACCAGTGTAGAAATGGAAGAACAAGTCCTGCAATGATAAATTGTTCCTGCAGGAGAGCTGGGGCATAATCGAAAGGAGGGTGTCCCACTCTTACCTGCGCCCAGTTCCTCTGTGCATGGCCTCAGTGTTTCATCCCCCTTAGTCAGCACTGACTGCAGCTGCTGGCTGCTACAGCTGTGGAAAGCCACTCATTCAACAATCACTTTATTCTTGCAAAGAAAACACTTTATGGGCTTGATCATTTTATCTCCCCTATCATCTGGGAAATTCATTTTGATAAAGGGACATTTACTGCGCAGTCTTTCATCACACAAGTATTCCTACCAAAGAAAGATTTCTAGGATTCAACTCTGTGCATTTAAAATGCAAAACAAAGAAAAAAGAAATTCAAAGAAGTTTTATTGCCAGACTCTCACTTCTCAATAATTATGCCTTAATTGTGCTACGAGCAGGGGTTTTAATTTGTCATACATGCGAGGAATTAGGGCCAAGGAAAAATCCACCTTTCCTCTGCTTAATAAACCCAGAAGCTGTGGTTTTCAAGCTGCTTTTTTAAAATGCAGCCATGCACCACCATCCTCCCTAGATTGTTAAAGAGAGAGATGAGATCACTGGGAGGAAGAAAAGTGTCATCCTTTCCACGTAGCAAGTTAGATGGCAAATATAGTCAGCTAAGAAAAAGAAGACCGGACCCTGAACTCAATTTTTCATTGTATTAAGTTGGAAACAGCACATCTCTTCATTCCCACGGGAGAACTCTGTGTAATCTTTCACACTACACTTCTGCAAGAGCCATTTGCAGCCATGCTGCCTGTGCTTTTTCAAGGCCTAAGTTTCTCGGGTAGGGAGGTAAATGTATTTTTCAGTGTGCCATCAGTCCCAGTGCACCCACCCCCTGGAGGTCTGAACATCTTCTGCAGCAGGTTGGAGATAAAGATTTCCTGATATCTGCAAGCCCTGTAAGAAAAAAATGCGTTGTTTACAAATGAGAAAATCTGATGCCTGATATTCCAGGCAGCAGTAGGTGTTACATCTTCTTTCTTGACATCATTACACATTTCCAGGTGTTAGGTATTTCATTATGTAAGAGGAGGCAGAAAAATCCAGACAGTAAGTATCCACAAAATGTCAAGCGTACTCCAAAGGGCTGCTTGAGTTAGTACAGACCATAAAGATCTCACTTTTATTAGGCTTGAAACTGATAGTTATTTGAAGGAAATTATGTCACTACTTAAAGTATTTCACCAGAAGAAGCTGCTTAGCACCCTATCTTTAAACCACCAAGCAAGAAGCTGCAGAGTTTCCACTGTGTTACAGCTTTCTGACAGGTGAAATGAGAAAGAATCACAGAATTGTTGGGGTTGGAAGGGACCTCAAGGATCATCTAGTTCCAAGCCCCTGCCATGGCCAGGGACACCTCACACTACAGCAGGTTGTCCAGAGACACATCCAGCCTGGCCTTCAAAACCTCCAGGGATGAGGCTTCCACCACCTCCCTGGGCAACCTGTTCCAGTGTCTCAGCACCCTCGTGGGGAAGAACTTCTTCCTAACATCCAATCTGAATCTACCCATTTCTAGTCTTGTTCCATTCCCCCATGTCCTATCACTCCCTGACACCCTAAAAAAATCTCCCTGCCCTGCATCAATACCAAGCCCATCAACAATTCTTTTCCTCAGGACCTGCTCCAAATTGTGTGCCCTGTTTGATGATTAGCTATGCTGTTAGCACCCTAAATCCAGTCCTTTGTAGTCCTTCATCAGCATCTTGACTGTTTTGGTGTACACAAGCTGACATGGGGCCAGCTGACGGTCAGCTCACTTCCAAAACACTTATGTGTCACAGTATCACAGTATAACTAAGGTTGGAAGAGACCTCGAGGATCATCAAGTCCAACCTAATGTAATTGTGTGCAGGCAAAAACTCAGTTTAAGAGCTAAAAGGCACAGTGAAACAGCTCTTGATACTGCCCTGCAGCTGCAGCAGTACTTGAGATCATCGTTGTTGCCTCCCAACTCCAGCAGGTGCTTGCCTGCACACTCACCAGAGCAGAAGAGCAGCAAGCTAAGAGGCTTGCCACAAGAGTATGACAAAGACATGCCTGCAGAATGCTTCTCCTCAGTTTCTCTTTCAGCACTGTGTGGGACCAGAGGAGCCAATCTGTTGAGCTGGGGCAGGTCCATGGAGCCAGCCACAGGCACCTCAGCACTGTTCCATCACAGGCCAGCTCTGAGTGGGGAAGAACCAAGATGCAAGGAGATGCTGCATGTGAAAGGTGACTTAAGATCAAACAAACAGTGAGGATCAGGGAAGCAGAAACCAAGTTAAATATGTTCCTGCTATTAGTAAAGCATGGATATAAAAACAGAATCAAAGTCTCTGGCTCTGGGTGTAGAATGGGTTCCAGCTCCTGCTAGACTTTTGGGTCTGTGACAAACACTTGCAGAGTGTATTTGTTTGAAGTCTGCAGATCAAAGTCAGTGCATAAACCATGCTGTTGCTTATACCTTTACAAAACTCCCAAGATACTGGAAAACCTGTATGGCTAATGCAAGAAGAAGAGGAATTTTCTGAGATAGCTGAAAACTGTGGTTCTATTTAAGGATTTCACACTGACATAAATAGATATAATTTACCTGTCTAGCTTTACAACACTAGCAAGAGCTGTTCCCCTCTTGGCAAAGGAACCCTTTTATTTGTACACATACTCCTGCAAAGAGGATAAACAAATTAAAAGCACCAAAGTATCCCATTGCTGTCCACACTTCTGACCTCCCAGGATGGGGGTCAGAAACAAACAAAGCTGCACATCACATTAGCTAATTAAGAGGGGGGGAAATCACAGAATCACAGAATGTTAGAGGTTGGAAGGGACCACCAGAGATCATCCAGTCCAAACCCCTGCCAAAAGCAGCATCACCCAGGGTACTCCACACAGGAATGCATCCAGGTGCAGCTTGAAAGTCTCCAGAGAAGACAACTCCACTACCTCTTTGGGCAGCCTGCTCCAAGGCTCCAGCTCCCTCACTGTAGAATCATAGAATTGTTAGGGTTGGAAGTATCATAGTATCAGTCAGGGTTGGAAGAGACCACAAGGATCATCTAGTTCCAACCCCCTGCCATGGGCAGGGACACCCCACACTAGATCAGGCTGGTCAGAGCCTCATCCAGCCGGGTCTTAAACACCTCCAGGGACGGGGCCTCAACCACCTCCCCGGTCAACCCATTCCAGGACATCACCACTCTCATGGTGAAGAACATCCTCCTCATGTCCAGACTCCTCAAGGATCATCCAGTTCCAACCCCTCTGCCATGGGCAGGGATACCTCACACTACAGCAGGTTGCTCAGAGCCACATCCAGCCTGGCCTTATAAACCTCCAGGGATGAGGCTTCCACTGCTTCCCTGGGCAACCTGTGCCAGTCTCTCACCACCCTAATGGGGAAGAACTTCTTCCTAAACATCCAATCTGAATCTACCCATTTCTAGTTTTGTTCCATTCCCTCCAGTCCTATCACTCCCTGACACCCTAAAAAGTCCATTCCCAGCTTTCTTGTAGCCCCCTTCAGATACTGGAAGGCCACAGTAAGGTCTTCTTGGAGCCTTCTCTTCTCTAGACTGAATAACTCCCTCAGTGTGTCCTTATAGCAGAGGTGCTCCAGCCCTCTGATCATCCTTGTGGCTCTTCTCTGTACACATTCCAGCACCTCCAGATCCTTCATATAATAGGGGCTCCAGAACTGGACACAGTCCTCTGCTATAGAGAAGTTTCTCCTCATGTTGAGGTGAAACCTTCTATGCTCAAGTTTGTATGCATTGTTCCTTGTCTTATTACTGTGTACCACCAAAAAGAGCTTCCCCACCCTCCACTTGATACCCACCCTTCAGATATTGATAGACACTGACCAGATCCCCTCTCAGTCTTCTCAGGACTAAACAGCCCCAGGGCTGTGTCACAGTCACACCGTGTAGTAGCTATTTTCCAAACACAGGCAACCCAATACCACCTCTGTATCTGTTGCTAAAAAGAATACAACACTCTGAATTACCAAATAAATGCTGCAGCATGTCTGCTCAAGTATGTCACCCAAACTGCTGGGGACACAGCTGCAGCTTTGCCTTTGTGACTTTCGCTGGGTCCTTCAACAGGGTCGTTCTGAAGGTCCCAGATGTTCAGTCTAACAACTCACAAGCCTCATTTGTGCTGGCAGCCCCTCAACTCTGCAGTGTGGCTGTGCTTATTCCCTCGATGACAAAGTAGGTATTGCTTCAAATAACATTCATCTGTCATTAGAAAGAAAAAAAACAATAATAATAATTAAAAAAATCCTAATTATGAATTCAGAAGTGACAGATTGTGAGATGCAGTTTGCAAAGATGATGTCACTGGTGGGGAACTGGTGGGTAACCTGCAATTACCTCTTTGAATAAAGGCATCAGTGTTGTATCTCGAGGAATAATGGCTAATGATATGTCTTCCAAAAGGAAATAGAGTTATTAATTACCTTACTGTGAACACACCACTTATTGACAGCTTTGAAGGCCATTCATCCAATTAAGCATAATGACTAAAAGCTTCATTTGGCCTTCGTGGCTATACAGATGGGCTAAGAACAGAGAGCAAGCTCCTGATTTCATTTCTAACCTTCATAAATATTCAGAGCAAAATCACCAACACCCACGGAGCTTCTATGGCTGTGATTAGAGTCAGGCTGTGGCAGGTAATGACGGCATAGAAAGTGCTGTAAATTGATACCTTTAATACCTTGAAGACTTATTGTTGTGCAATAATGCAATCTGTCATCTCTTCTGATTGTTACTAAGCACTTTGCTTCCAAGCACTTTCCTATCAACATTTTAGGGGTTTTCTCTTTCCCCAGCTATCTCCCTGGCCTCATACATTTCAGGGACAGGAGATTCAGTTGCAACCACAGCCCTAGGTCACCTCTTATTAAACAAAAGGAAGGGACTAGAATGAGGGTTAGGAAGAGACTAGGTTGAGGGTTAGGAAGAGACTGGATAGGGTGCTTGGTGCCATGGTTTAGTTGATTAGATGGTGTTGGATGATGGTTTGGACTTGATGATCTCAAAGGTCTTTTCCAACCTGGTCAATTCAATTCAATTCAATTCAATTCAATTCAATTCAATTCAATTTGATTCAATTCAATTCAATTCAATTCAGTTCAGTTCAGTTCTATTATTCTATTCTATTCTATTCTATTCTATTCTATTCTATTCTATTCTATTCTATTCTATTCTATTCTATTCTATTCTATTCTATTCTATTCTACTCTATTCTATTCTATTCTATTCCCAATCTTTGCATTATTTCACAGTTTCCATATCATATCTCTCTCTCTTTTTTTCCTCCCTGGAATGGATATAATGATCACTCCAAAAATATTTTGCTTATATTATACTTTACCTCAGTTTTATGGGCTTGCTTCTGATTTTATTCACAAGAATAAGGTGACTGAAGCCATGGAATATCTTTGGGTTTTCCTTCTTCGACGGATGTGGCTGAACAACCTGATCTAGTATGAGGTGTCCTTGCCCCATGGCAGGGGGGTTGGAACTGGATGATCCTTGAGGTCCCTTCCAACCCCGACAATTCTATGATTCTTTGTAAGCGAGAAGAGAATCTGGCCTTGGGCACAAAGGGTCATTTTTACAGACCCATCTAGGCATCTCTACAGTCCTCATTAACATGGCATTTGGAGGATTAATTATTTTAATGGCTGGCAAGACAAATCCTAGTGCAGGGCAGGCACAGCTCGGCTAACCTGTCTCTAAGATAACAGCGTGGCTATTAACGTTGCCTCTGCCTTCCCTGGCTTTTATCTTTGAGAGGCCAACAGGTTGCTAATGATATGTGGTTATCTTTTTCACATTTTTTGGGGACATCAAAAATGCTGGGGGAGCAAGGTGGCAACGGTTTGTAAGCACTCAGGTAGAACATCAAAGACCTTACTGAAGGTTTAGTACACACCAGCAGCAGCGATGGTTTTAGATCTACCTCTGCAACCAGTCTAATAGCTCAGAAATCTGATACTGATGCTTATATGACATCTAAGAAATGCCTCTTTTTTTGTTGTTGTTCTTCAATGGAAAGTAACATAACAGCCAAATGGCAAAGCATCTGCAGGTTGCTTTGTTTATATGCAACAGTGAAGAGCCAAGAAGCTCACAACCTTGTAGCAGCTGACATTGTAGAATGACTTAATGCTGCCAACAGGTCTTGGGAGAATGCAGAATTGTGTGTAAATATATCAAGTAAATGTTTTTAAGTGGTAGGTCTTCACCCTGTGCAAACAAGTTGCAACAGCAGTATTTATCAAAAGGGTGCCAGATGTAAAGAAGTCAGATTAATTGTTTATGCAGAGACATTCAGTCTGCATTGCAATGAGTGCAAGTGCAGCAATGTTTTCTAGAGATCACCTCCTCCATGGG